>NC_056739.1:1544304308-1544624851 GCF_019279795.1 Protopterus annectens
AATGGTAAATTATGTTTTGATAGCCTTTGTTTTATTCTGGAAAGATTGGAAAGCTGCACATTTGCTTTCATCTGGCCAATTTGAAAAAAAAAAAGTTACATTTTGTGGTTTCCCAAAGGCCAATCTGACCTCACTTTGAAACTCTGGTGAGATACTGTCATTTAAAGTAGTTTGATTATTATTATTAGGGTCTGTATTAGCAAAGCGAAAAACCCTATGCTCGAATACCAAAACATTGACCCCTATACTGTGAACCGCGAAAATCCCGAACGCACTAAACCGCAAAAACAAAAATATTGAACTGTCATAGTCGGCCAACCCCACCACCCGCTACATACTACCTACCCAAACAAAATAAACCACATACATACACTAACAAAACCCTACTTCTAACCTAAACTAAAACACCAAACCCTACCTCCAACACTACAGTAAACCCCACAAACACAACCATCTATGCACTCTCCTTGACCCCTCCGTAACCCTAAGGTCCGTAACTACCGCACACATCCCCTACAGACATACACCTAAACAAAATAAATAATACACATACATACACTTAAAAAAAAACCTACACCTAACACTACACTAACTCTTACATACAGTACCTATCTATGCAGTTACCTTAACCCAAATACTAACACGTAAGTCCTATCTATTGCACGCTTACCTTACGGAGCTGTACCGCTGATGGGCCAACCAAAGCAAATCGACATTTTGAAATTCGCGGTTTTAACCTTTCGGAGTTTACATACTTCGCACAATATGGTTCGACGACTTCGTATTCAGCTATGGGATTTTTGATCGCGTAATAGGAACCATTGTTATTATTATTATTACTATTAAAGTTTCAGGACAATATTCACTTTCACTTTGTTTAGGGGAAATCATAGAACAGACTCTTAAACACATGCATGGTTGTCAGAGCAAGTAAAATATTTTATTTATTATTTATTAACATTTGTTTACCAGAATAGTCTGACTGGACACCAAGTGTCCTTTTTCAGCGGAGTCCTGCGGCGAAAAAACTCCACAAGGTTGCATAGTAATTGGTGAAAATTAGTTACAGTTTAACAATCTTTATCAAAAATTAGCAAGGATGAACCAAAATTAAATATTTGAACATGTTATTTTGAAGAAAACTGTTACAAGATATGTAGGTGAGCCTAAGTACAATATATATATATATATACATATATATATACATATATATATACATATATATATATATATATATACATATACATATATATATATATACATATATATATATATATATATATATACATGTATATATATATATATATATATATATATATATATACATATATATATATATATATATATATATATATATATATATATATATACATATATATATATATATATATATATATATATATATATATATATATATATATATATATATATATATATATATATATATATATATATATATATATATATATATATATATATATATATATATATATATATACATATATATATATATACATATATATATATATATATATATATATATATATATATATATATATATATATATATATATATATATATATATATATATATATATATATATGTATATATATCTATATATATATATATATATATATATATATATATATATATATCTGTATACATATATATATATATATATATATATATATATATATATGTATATATATATATATATATATATATATATATATATATATATATATATATATATATATATATATATATACATATATATATATATATACATATATACATATATATATATATATATAAAATCAACTTCATAGAAGAGAAAAAAAAGTATGATCGATAATTACATTGAATACAGTCTGCATAGGGTAGAGTATATGGCTGTGGAAACATTTTCAATAGGGAGTGGGTATGGATATTAAAAGTTTAGTAGAGGTGGGTTCAGGGAGTGTCATTGCAGTTATATAATTGGTTTTCATAAAGTTGTGATTTGAGGATTTTTTTGAATGTGGTAGAGTGGTTTTATTGTCTGAGATGTGGGGGTAGTGTGTTCCATATTTTTGCAATTTCATAACAGTATAGAGATTGCCCTGAGCTATTTTTTCATGGAATGACTTCTACTAAGGCTTTGTCACTAAATCAACATTTCCTTTTATTACTGTGGAAGTTTAGTAGCCCAGTTAGGGCAGGGGTTTTGTCAGGATGGTACAGTATTTGATGGCTAAAATGAGTTGGTGGTAGTGAAGTAGGTTAGGAAATTCTAACCAGTGTAGTTTGTGTAGAGATTGGTGGTGGTGAGAGCGTGATTTGGCACTGGTTGCAAACCTAGTTATTTTGTTGTAACCTGTAGAGAGTTTGTTAAGGTCAGTTTTATTTAGATTTATTAATACTGAGGATGCATAGAGTAGGATTGATAGGAGATGAGTTCTGGCTGGAATCGGGGGTTGGGAATCTGTTGCAATGATACAGACTGCCTAGTTTTTTGTGGACTTTGGAGATGATTAGGGATATGTGTTTATTGAATTTAATTTGGTGGGCAATTGCAAGTCCTAGTAGTTTGGCCTTGGAAACAGGAGTTATGAGGGTCTTATTGGCTGAAAGAATGGAGAAGGTGGGGCTAAAGGTCTTTGTTAGATTGAATAGCATTAGTTGTGTTTTTTTCGGGTTCAATGTTAGCTGTAAATTGTTTGGCCAGTTTTCTCTTTCTGAGAAGGATTCTTGAGCTAGGGTTTGAATCCGCTGGAAATTGGGTGCAGAGCAGATCAGGTTAGTGTAATCTGTGTATTGGATAATGTTGAACTTTGTGATTGCTAAGTGGAGTGGGTTAGTAAAGACATTGAATAGAAGGGGACCAAGTATTGAACCTTGAGGTAAACCACATTTGACTGGGAGAGGAGAGGTGAGGATAGGGAGTTGTGCCATTTAACAGATTGAGACTGGTTGCTTAGGTAGCTGTGGAACCATTGTAATGTAACATTATCAAGGTTCAGTCTGGAAAGGGAGGATAGTAGTTTGTGTGAAACTGTATCCGATGCCTTTGATAGATCTAGGAATGTAGCAGAGACAAGTTGCCCTTGATGTCTGTATGTGTTTATGGTATTGGTGAAGTTAATGAGGGCAGTGGTGGTGCTATGGCCAGGTCAAAACTTGTGCTGAGTTTGGGAAAGTAGGTTGCTGGAGAGTAGATGGGACAGCAGTTGTTGATGAATACATCTTTCTAGGATTTTTGATAGGGGTGAAAGGATTACAATGGGGCAGTAGTTGGATAGGTCAGTGGAGGTACCACCCTTGTGAAGGGGAATGATGTATGAGGTTTTCCATAATGATGGAACATAGCTCTCGTTGATGGAGTTATTTATTAGTATTGAGATTGAGTAGGATATGGCCCTAGATGCAAGCTGGAGGAATTTGGCTGGGAGGTTGTCAACAGCAAGGGCGGTTGGCTTCAGTTTGGCAAGGAGTTTTTGGATGGTTGAAGTAGATACTGGTTTGAGTGAAAAGGAGGTGGAATTGAGTTTGGCTTTGATGGTTGGTAGGGGGATAGTGGGGTTGGTATCATTTATTAGTTGTAGAATGGTGAAGGTAAAACAGTTGTTACAGCTGGATGCTATGTCAAGGTTGGTACCTTCTATGTTTGGTGGTGGTGTGGTGGTTTTTCCAGGTTGGAGGATTCCATTCACTGCAGCCCAGAATTTCTGTGGGTTGATACTATATTTATTTTGTAGGGTTAAGTAATAATTTTGTTTGTCTAAGCTAACCTGCTTTCTTGCCTTATTTCTAAGTTTTAAATATGTATTTTGTTACAACAAAATATCAGAACATGCTATTTTTTGATAAGTATTATTTTTGTTTCTCATTTCATAATACCTCACTGATTATATGACTCGGATATGTTTGAAGTTTCTTAGCATGACAAAATATACACTATACCTGTTTGTTGTAAACTGAATGGATAAAACAGAGCACCATATACTAAAAAAACTGCAACTAGGAAATAATATCTCTAACCATGTGAAATATTATAGCAGGATTCTTGGAATAGTATATCTTGACCTTCTGCTAAAAAATGCAGTTAGTTGGTGATTCCAGCTGTAAAGATACATAATTAACATTTTCATTGTGTAATATACTTTGCAATTTGACCCAGTAAATCTCTACTGCCAATTGTTCTACGGACCGTTGTACCATTGTTGCAACCTTTAACGGGAGAAGCCAAAAGGAGAAGAAGAAGTTTGTGTGATGTCCTTTACTGCATATGAATCTGAATTGGTCAACATAAATCCAATCATAAAAACTTTCATATTCAAATTTACTTATGATATAATGGCAACTCGGCAAATAAATATTCTATTATGGTTGTACTCAGCTTACTGAGAAGAAGTTTGGCGCAATACCCATAATGAAATGGAGCATAAAGCAAAGTTTAAGATGGCGGCAGTGAATCTCTGTAAAACAGTGGATATGCTGCCTATCTTCAAAAGCCCATACATCATTTTCTCCTTCCACATTTCATTATGGATCATTCTGGCAGTAGCCACAATGTATGTACATAAGATTGCTGTTCTGTTTTGGGGTGTTTCATTGCAAAATTGCACTGGATTGGGCCATAGCACTTTATTTGTGAAATATGTGGCATGTGATAAATTAAAATAATCCTGGTAAAATGCACAGAATTGTTACTACTG
Organism: Protopterus annectens; assembly: GCF_019279795.1. Taxonomy (NCBI): domain Eukaryota; kingdom Metazoa; phylum Chordata; order Ceratodontiformes; family Protopteridae; genus Protopterus; species Protopterus annectens. Next base: position 1,544,309,006 of record NC_056739.1, read on the forward strand.
ATGTCATGAAAACTCAATAAGGAATTATTTTGGCCATTGTTCCACTCAATATGCTGACTAGAAGTTCAACACAGTATTCATAATGGAGGATATTACAACATTTCAGTCTCTCCCAGTGAACACATCTACAATAATGTGTATGTTGCTCATATATAAAAGGCAGTATCTCAGTCCCATTGGAGATGTTAGTAGAAATTCAACCACTATTTTTGAGTTTTGCATATGTACTCTTCTGGTAGAATGTTCCCCTTCTTAGAGGGTGCACTATCTTTCACTGTGAAAAAAAAAATCACATAAACACAATGGCCACATTGCTCTGAGACATGCATTGTTCCCCCAACATGCAATACTAGTAATCATTTTGCAGTGGTCCTGTAACTGAACTGCCCTTTACTTTCATACATACCTTGTCCAGAAAAAATGATATTCATATTTTCTACATTTCTGAAGTTGCCCTGAGAGGAATATAAAAGTCATAATGGCCAAAGCAATGTATTTCATCTTGCTTCTATATAGTATTACACTGCCCTCAAAAAAAAAAAAAAAAAAAAAGAAAACATTTTTGTTTGATAGTGAACATCTGACTGCCTTTTGATTTCATATATAGCACTCTTACTCATTCCTACCCAGAAAAGATAGCCACCTTCTGTGTATTCCTGTTATTTCTGGTTGTGAGGAAAATTAAAGAAAACTGACCAATCTCATTTCAAAATGTTGCTGTCTATCATGTGTAGACTGTCCCTTTCCCAAGAAATAATCTGTATCGTCAGAGGCCAGAAGTTGCATTTCAATAGCTATCTAGTTTGTCACTTCTAGAACACACGCACAAATGGGCTTGCTCTATAATCTAAAACCTGTGTACACACTGTGCAAATAGTACTTCTGTCTACCCTTCTTTACTTCTTCTCATCTATTAACTAATATTCCCAAATCTCATCTATAAAAGCTTGAAGAAACTTCAGACAAATTTGCCAAATAAGCAGGCAGCGTCTCTAACAAAACTCATTATCGTACATCATTGCATAATACTAACTGGCCAGAACTGAAGCACGCATTGACACTTAAGCAGTTAAAAATTACGCATAATTTTATTCTACAAACCAACTAAATATCCCTCACTTTCCACGGTCATTACTAAATATAATCTGTGCAAACTGCTTAGATCACAACAGAGCAACTTGAGATGTATATATATATATATATATATATATATATATATATATATATATGTGTGTATATATATATATATATATATATATATATATATATATAGTAATATATATATAGATATATATTACTATATATATATATATATATATATATATATATATATAGTAAAATAAAGCAGTCATTACAGATTTTCTCTTTTCTGTACATGTGCCCAAATTATGAAACTCCATACTCCCAGATCTTAAAAAATGAATGCAGTCATAATAGATTTCTCCAAATATTAAAGACTCATTTAGCAACTAACTGGCTTTGTCCTTGTAAATGCAGTTAATACTTTGCTGTTTACATTACTGTTTTTTTCATCATCCTTCACTGATCATTACTATGTATTTCATTTCCTCACAGTACTTCCATAACATTCCTTCTCCTCCTTCCCTGTTCTTATTCTTCCCTGCATTCTCTATTACCATGTAGTTTTTACATATCATTTCCTAATTCTAATCTTCCATTTTACATTCCATCTTAACTTTCCTCATGATTTCAGCACTATATGCACTTACCTTCATTATCTGAGACTGTGTTACATGTATTTCATTCTTTTATTTATAAATACGATTTATTCATGTTTTTTTACTATTGTAATAGCTTACACAAATGCTTAATAGTTTTATTTTACTTCCAAAACAACACAACCAACAAAATCACCTTCACAGTCAACTACCAGGTAACAAAGAAGTTCCACTTAAATTCAAAGTTTTTCTTTATGGGATGAAAGCTCTAAGAACAAGAGGCTTCATCAGAAAATACATGGAATAAGCATGACAATAATTTATATCATCCATCATAGATTTATGGTAACATCTTGTAACATGTTGATACCTAAAAATACTTGATGAACTTTTGAAAATAAACATTGTAGTTAACAATGATAAATGCTAAAATTATCTACTCCTAGCAGCCTGTAATTACAAAAAAAGAATCATTGAACGCAGATTGGTTTAGCACCTCCAACTAAATATCATCATACCACCGTGTTTGAATGAGTTTGTACCCATTATGAATTTTGAGTTATTTTGGAATTTATTGGCCATTTGTCAGGGCTGAATCTCTATTTTACCTTCTCTTTAGGAATTTTATTTTATTTTGTAACATTTTAAGATTTTATTTCCAGGCTTCCACTAAAATAGGTTTTAGCTGAGTTTGGACAATCCTAGCGAATAAATGGATGAACAAATAAATAATTACAGTAAAATAAGTATTTGTGACGTGATTGTTTTATTTGCACCATACATAGTCTGCCCCTATAATAATATAGCTACTGTCTGAGTACATATCGGCGGCACAGTGGTGTAGCGGTTAGCGTTGTCGCCTCACAGCAAGAGATTTTCTGATTCAATTCTCAGGTGGGGTACCTTTTGTGTGGAGTCTGCATGTCCTCCCTGCATTTGCATGGGTTTCCTCTGGGTGCTCCAGTTTCTTCTCACATTCCAAAGATATGCGTCTAGAGCATTTCTTCCTGAACCTCTGGTGAAAATGGGCTCTGTACCAGTTGTACTTTCCCAGTAAAAAAATTTTAAATAAATAGTAAAATGTCTGTTGTGTGATTTTGAAGAAAGCAAAAGGCATAATGTCTTCAACAATGAATTTCAGCTTGTTCATTGACACTTATGTTGACCTTAGGCAAGCTGCATGCTTTCATACATAGTCTGCCTCCTTAACCCTACAAAGGAAAGCCACCTTCTGTCTGTCACTCTGATGTGATGGAAGTAAAAAAAAAAAAAAAACATGTCACAGTAATAAATGTTAGCTTGTTGCACTATGCACTGTTCCTCCCCTGCCACACATACACACCAGGACATGGCAGCAATCCTTTCACTGTGATCATCTGACTGTCCCTTGCTTTCATTCACAGGCTTCCATTACCAAGTAAATACACATTTCTGGTGATTGACTCTGATGTGTGATCAACAAAACTGAAGTAAATAATATCCACAGTAATATATTTAAGCTTGCACTTACAGGCATCCCACACCATCCCAGTCTCTGTACCATACCTCTCGACTTTTTAGAGCAAGAAATCTGAGCAGAGCCATAAATAACAGGCGGCAAAGAAAGTTGAGAGAATGACAGGTTTTGCATTAACATGAATTAACTGAAGGATATGAAGTCTGAAACTCAAATGCCCTCAGTGATCTGCCAGTTATTTGACAGAAATCCACAATTTTATGAGAAACAGACCAAAAATATGAGGCAAAAATCTGTACAGTTGAGATGTGTACTCTGTATTTAAGAAAAAAAGATGTTTGAATTATGATACAGGCACTGTGTTTTGTTACCTTTGTCCACAAGTATATCTGTTTCCTGCAATACCTGCAGTAGAAAAAACATCATTGGAGATTATTGCATTTAGTTTCAGTGGTCACTAGTAAAATGATTACAGATTGCTAGGAAAGCATCATGATGAGTTTGTAAGAGCATTCGTTCTCAAGAATGTAGTAACAAGACATGGGTATTCAATACATATACTTGAGGGGTGTGTGCCCTTTTACTGTGTTAGAGGCTTGCATTTGAAATGTCATGCTAATGAATAGTATGACCTTTCACTTCCATATTCTGTTTCCCAGTCATTTTAATAGAAAGCTGCATGGTACGTCTTTGTGTAGTTTAGTGAATGTAGTAGTTAATTAAATACAATGCTAATGCCCTGGACAAACAAAATTATTCTTATTTTTTTAATTTTGAAACTTGTTTTGTACCGATATTAATTTGTTTTTTATGCTCTTTTTTAATTTTTATTTTGGCACCTGTAATTAAGTCCTTTTACCGCAGTGCTGATATAACTTGAGACCCGTTGTTAAAGGGTTAAAAGTGTGTTGTAACAGTATTAACTTATAATTTATTTGCTTATATTCTTTGATTTTTGGGGGAATGCAGTGCTACACAATATACCCTGCTGCCATTTTAGGTTATCAAGTAAATATGGATGTTTTACCTGTGTGGAGCAGAAGTTGCTGTTTTCATTTGTGTGTGTCAGCACTGGAATGTAACCTCCTATTGTTAATACAGAGAATAGGACAATAAGCTATGCATTTAAACCAGGCTAAGCAGTTGGTATGAACACTTGTTTCTTCTAAAATACTTTCTACGTATCAAAATAAAGTGCACATCCTGATGGTTTTTGCAAAGCTGTTGCTTGTCATGTCTATATTTGTGAACACTGGTATTCCATAGTTTTATTAAAACTCTGAGTCTGAAAATAAGTGACTTTTTAGGTGCTAGATTTGTTTAAAACAAAATGAAGAGATGAGAGTAATAGACCAGAAAGACAGTCCATATTCTATGGAGAATATGAAAGAAACAAGAAGGCACTTATGGTAAGACTGCAGTGACACTTTAAAGTGAATAAATATTTCTCAGTTTACAGATATGTAACAGAGTAATGCGAAACGGAGAAAAGCACAGATACCCTCAACACTGTTCTGGTGCACAAAAGTACAAAGTAGCAACCCCCCCCCCCCAACTAAAATGCTAGAACTACAAAAAAATCTGAACTTCAAACTTTATTGCAAGCAGGAGATGGAAATCACAACAACCTAGGTTTGCCTACCCAGTGGGCTTCTTCACTGCATTTAAAGCACCACCATTTATAAATCCATAATAATTAAAAAAAAAAAAAAAAAATCATGTGACAAATTTCTTAAAGCAATAGAAGACAGCTTCATTGCATGGAAAGCAAAAACATAAAAATGCATAGTTAATATCAAGAGGGTTCATTTAGTCCAGAGAAAAAAGCAACACTGCAGTAATATACACAAATTTAATATGAACATGACTCATTTAGCACAGGGAGAAATAATTCATCATATTAATAATCCAGATCCAGCATATTTTTCATCATGTCACGTATATACTGAAACCCTGGTTGACCTGCATGCAAATGGTCCACATTATTGGTTCCAGCAAATAGCCTGTGATTGAGTTGTTGTCCAAGTAATGTGTTGATTTATTTATTTATTTACATCTAGTAATATTAAATAAGTCTGCAATCCTGTGTTTAAACAGCCTGCTTGTTTGCCCACAGAGAAGGCTCTGCAGGAGCATTGAGATAATTGTATAACTCCTGTGATGAACATGCTATGCATCTATTAAGGAAAAAAGATCTAGATGAGAGTTAGCTGTAGTAAAATGCGGGGGGGGGGGGGTTACTGCATTTTTTTTCAAAGAGCATTTTCCACATTCATAACTTGTCCTTAAGTGCTGAAGAAGTACTTTCTGCTGTCATGGAAAATTGTTTCCCCAAGTGTTGAGACAAGGTATGACCCCTCCAATAACTGTATGAACACTGAAGTGGCAAAATTGAACAAAAATAATTATCAGCGATTTCCTGGGGATTTTAAATTAATTGCACCCAAAAGTAGCAACAAATTTAGTCTTATTGTCTACATGTCTACTACTATCAGTCTGCTGATATTGGATGACTTGTGATGTAGAGACTTCAACTGTCATGTCCTTAGTGTTGTCTACAGCTATGGCCATCTGAAGTGCAAACCTATGAGTTACATCATCTGCTGCCATAAAATGTTCATTAGAACTACAGATTCCCCTTAGCTAGTTAAATTTTGAGTTCAAGATATTCAGTGTGGCATGTTTAGGGTGATAATTGTCTCTTGAAAAATAATATTAAAAAAAGGCTTTTAATAAATGAATGTTTGGACATAGACGTCTAATAATTTCATCATATCTGCATCCCAATAATCCGTTCTAAACAGCACAGCAGAAAAAAATGAAAGGATTTCCAAGTCACTGTGATCTAATGTAGTCTTGGAACCTTAACCACATCTTGTAATTACCACCCAAGCTAACAATCATCCAGGAATTTTCTCCAGATGTCTCACTGTCTTGTCAATAAATTTATTCCTAGCAGCATCACTGAAAAAAAAACATAAAAGATCTGCATACATTGGGCAAAAGTAGCACCAGTGGCAGTGCACTTATTCTGTAAGTAGTACTGTCTTAAAAAAAAAAGTAGTTTTATCACTGGTTTCTGGTATTTCTATTTAGCACCTGTTTATTAGCCAAGAAGATCTATGGCAGTAAATATTTCAGATTCAGCCAGACATCCATTTCTTACAGCCTTTCAATGCATACTCTAGGACATTAATCAGAAATTACATTAAGGATGAATTTAGGTTGGACTACATTTGTGAGCAAGTATATCTATAACTCTGTCATCCATTGAGAAGATTTCAAGCTCTCAAGAAGGACTGTGTTCAAGCCAGGCTGGTAGACTTGACAGTATTGCCTGAAACCTATGTAATTTTCTTTTTACATTTTCAATTTGCGCTAGTTTACCGAGGACATATGGCTCTGATTTTTACCTTAACTCCTGTCATCCAGATATATTCTGCATTCTTTGTACTCTTTAACTGTCAGTAGAGTGAATATAGACATTTTTTTCTTTTTTTATACTTCACTTTCCATAACTGTGGTTATTTTCCTTTTGTATCAGACACTGCACCCGAGGATACTATTTACCTATTTGTTATACTGATAACATTCTTCATACTTGCTACTTGTTTAACATGGATATCACCTCTGACTAAGGTTTTCTTTCAGAGCAGTAGTTAGGAAAATGGTCACTTTGGAAGCCTTCCCTACAGTTTAAGCTCTAGATTGTGTCCTGAAAGTGATGAAGATGAAACTCGCAACCCTAGATGTTATGTCTTTTCGGCTTTTCCCGGTTAGGGGTCGCCACAGCAGAACTCCGGTCCGCTATTGATTGGCAGTAGATTGTTTTATGGTGCAGAGTTGCCAGCCCGACGCCCATTCACGCATGTCTTTTGGAGGCCGCTCAACCGTGGGGAGGACATGCAGACTCCACACAGAAGGCACTCCAGCTGAGAATTGAACAGGAGAACCTCTTGCTGTGAGGCAACAATGCTACCGCTGTACCACTCACAACCCCTAGATATGAAAGTTATATACTTACCAATCTAGAACTATCATTATGGTAGTTCCATTTTTATCACCATAACCTTCCTGTGCCACATTTTGCAGGACCATGGTAATCGGTCTGAATAAGACTTAATATGTTGCCTGTTTTTCTGGCTGTGCCTTAGCACAGGCTTGCAGAGATCTTGAGAACGGTCATTAGTTGCATAACATTGTGAGTAAAGGGGAGGGGCCAGCTAGCCTCAGAAAGTTTAGCTGTCTGGCTGTCTTTTAAGTCCTGCAGATGAAGATAGAACTATCAGTTCAGATCTATCATTATAGTTATGGTGTAACTTTTATATTCTATCCTGGTCCTCCTTGCCTTGGTGGCTTATTGGCTCTTGACCATAGGTCATAGGTCATAAGCAGACTCATAGACCAGAAAAGTCCAGTAAAGAGTCTGTAGCCAGCTTGAGAGAAATTTAAATTTCATACCCCATAGAGATCATCTAAACAGCTTTTAAAGTCATTCAATGTAGCTGCAGACCTAATGCTGAATGGTAGATTGTTCCACAGTATAGGATTTCTAATGCAGGATGCCTTACTCTTTAATTTGTGATTTGGACAACCTCCCAATTAACAACCGTAGTTCAATAATTCATATACACATCTGTATAGGCCATAGACCAATTAGAAAACAGACTCCACAATAAAGGTGTACAGTCTGGAACCCATCCATGTATCTAGTCTTTTTTAAAACCCTGCAAAGAAGGGGGCTGACAAATATGTAGCAGAACTCTGTTCCATAGTTGAACCAAAAACTGTGTTATGTAACTTGCCTTGAGGGCTGTCATTGACTTATCTAATTTAAAACTGTGGCAAGCTCCTTGAGTATTAGAACTAGAACTCAGCAGTTCTACATTTAACAACATTTGATATTCAACATTCCAAAGTCCCTTGTAAGCTAAGCAGAATTTGCCCTGCAGATGTCTATAACTAATTGTAAAAGACCCAAGTTTCCCAACCTAGATGGATATGATATATCTCTGCAATAAATAATACACCTTATAAATGTCCATTGAATGTATTCTAGAACAAGAAGATATCCCTTTTTTATAAGAACAGAGCATGTTGTATGCTCAGTTAAGAGGCATACACATGTTGTAAACAACTTTATAAGATATTTTTTGGATCGTTTAGTGAAATTCTTAACAAATTATCCAGTAACCTTTAAAGCCATGGCTTTAACTTTTTAGGCAGTAGACCTAAATCTGAAGTCACTACATATGGTAATACCAAAGTCCTTATATTCTAAAAAAAATCTGTAACTTGTAAAGGTCTAAGTTTACCTTATATTCAGCTATTGGTTTCCCATAATGTAAAACACCACATTCATCCTTATTAATTTTTAATCCAGTTTGGTTTAGCCATTCAGCCACCAAGCACAAATAAAGATTAAAATAATCAACATCATTAGTACAAGAGATTATCCAACCTAATTTAATATCATCTGCATACTTGGCCATCAAAATTTTAGATTTCTTAGGAGTGAAAGAGAAAACCTAATTAAACAGTACATGAGTTGATGTTCATGATACTGATCACTGCTACAGTAGCCTTAGCTATATGGATTATATCTTGCCAAGGATATAATAGCCAGTCAGCTTCCAAAGCTTCAGGGCACCAAACTGTCTGGCAGCTCGAGCTGAAATGCCTGAAAGGCAGGTTTTGGTGCCAAGCCCTTCAATGCTTTATTATTATTATTATTATTATTATTATTATTATTGTTATCATTGTTATTATTATGTGCCTCGTCAGAAAAGTTATTTTAAAGCTGGGAGATTGTGGTTTAACAGACTGCTGTGAGATTGTACTGTATCTTTAAATGGGAACACTCTCTTTTTTTTCCTTTCAATGTAAAATGTTTTTTACTGTGTTTGTAAAGAAAGCGATTTTAAAGACTTTTAGTTTTACCAGCATTTGCTGCTTGTTTTCCCAGGGAAAGAGCTACCATTTTAAGCTCAACCATGTAACAGTCTCTCAGTCTCACTGTTCGTCCTTCTTGCAACTACAAAAAATAAAAGTTCAGCAAACAGCCTTTGCCATCACAGCAAGCTATCAGTTTGCCTCAGCTGCAGGTGGAGGACTCTGCTGTGGTCATTAGTTGTACCTCAGACCTCTCATCTTTTACCCCAGGTCCCTTTGGTATAGCACCTACAGTCAGTATGAATCGGGGTTAATCATGTCCTCTGTGGCTGTTGGGGTCTCCTCAGTGAGCAAGGGAGAGACACTCTCATTGGTCCTGGGAGACAGAACAGGGAAGGCTTCCCTGTTCATAGGTTCATACTAGGCTATCTGCCCTGAGGCATTTATAAGCCTAGCCCGATTGTGTTTGGCTTACGCCACCCCTTGATTTGAGTATACTGTGCCCTTTTTAAAGTTTAGTTTACTGTGCCTCTCTCTAATAGTGACACGGAAGTAATCGACAAGCCTACGATCCCCCATCCACTCATCAAGATTCTTCTTGAAGAGAGTCAGTGAGGTGCTCTGCCTTACATGAATTGGAATTCTATTCCAGAGCGAAGGGAGCCTTTGGGTTATGAATCTGTCCCTCCAGCATGTTCTATTTATTTCTGTGCTGAGGTTCAAGTCCCTTGAGCGCGTGGCTCTAAGGGATTTAGATTTACTGAGGTGGAGCATGTCCATTAATTCTGGGTTGGACATAGCTTTATATGTCAGGCATTGATCACCTCGAAGTAGGTGGCATGCAACTGAGTAGAGCTGGAGTTTTTTTAACCGAGCAGCATATGGCATCTGTTTGAGTCCCTTGAGCCTCCTGGTGAGGTACTTTTGGGGTCTTTCTAATTGCTGCAGGTGTCGGGTAAGGTACATCCCAAAGGGGGCATTGTATTCTATGATAGGGATGAATAAAGGGGCACGATTACCTCTCTTGATCCAGATGTGAATCCTTTCATGATAAGGTGGGCTATGTAGAAGGTCTTTCTAACCACTTTGGCAATGTGGTTGTCAAAGGAGAGATTGCTATCAACTTGGATCCCCAGATCCCCAATTACTTTCTCTGTACTTAATGGGTTACCACCTATGTGGTAATTTGTGGGCACATTGTTTTTGCCAAAGGGTATGACTATACACTTTTTGGCATTTAGCTTTAGACCATGGCTCTGGCACCAGTTATCCGTCTCTGCGAGACCTTTTTGAAGGATGTTTGCGTCAGCTGGAGAGTCGATTATGGCGCCCAGTTTGCAGTCATCTGTGAATTTGGTGAGCCATAGTCCTCCCACGTTGGCCTGTACCTCAGAAAAGTAAATACCGAACAAGAGAGGTCCCAGGACAGAACCTTGTGGGACGCCACTTGTGACCGGTTTCGAGTCTGACATGGCTCCAGCAACTCTGACTCTGTGGGTTCTGTCTTTGAGCCAGTTTGCGACCCATCTTGTGACATAGGGGTTTATATTTAGGCTGGATAGCTTATCTATGATGCTCGAGTGGGGTATTGTGTCAAATGCCTTTGCGAGGTCGAGATAGGCTGTGTGGACTACCTTCCCTTCATCTATGGCCTTGGTGACTGTTTTGAAGAAGTCGACCAGGTTCAAAAGGCAGGATCTGCCCTTGACTAAGCCAAATTGGGTAGGATCTAGTGTCTGTAGGTCCCCAATGTCTTTGTTTATGAGTTCCATGATGATCCTCTCCATAGCCTTGCAGACTAGGCTAGTCAGGCTTATGGGGCGATAGTTTCCAAGGTCCGCAGAAGCGCCACCTTTGTGGAATGGGACCATTGTTGCTGTACGCCATTCTTTGGGCACATATCCTTTAGTGAGGCTGAGATTGTACAGCAGTTTTACTTGAGGGATTAGTTCTTCTTGGAGTTCGTGTAGGATGCAACCCGGGACGCCATCTGGTCCCATGGAAGCAGTGTTTTTTGCTTTGGAGAGGGCGGCCTTCACCTGAGCATCAGAGATGTTTGGGAGGCTGCACTCTGCCGGGATAGATACTTGCTCTTTTGGGGGGGGAGGGGGGGAGAAGTTTGCACTGAACCTGTCTGCCAGGATATTGGCGATGTATTTTTTGTCGCTTAGAATCAACTCAGAACAAGTGTGGGAGTTGCATCCCAGGTTCCTAACATAACTGAAAAAAAGCCTTATGATTGTCTTTAGTGTCCTGTGAAATTTTTCTCTCGAAGCTGGCCTTGGAGGATTTTATGAGGGATCGTAATTTTTTGCTAGTACTGATCAGAGATGCCTTCCCTTTTAGGGATTTTGCTCTATCATGTAGTAGCTTCCTCCTTCTGTTGTACAGTTTATTTATGGCTGGGGTCCACCAGACTGGACGCCTGCCTTTGGATGATTGGATCTCGGTTTTGTTTGGGATAGCATGATCCATGCATTCCTGGAGATGTCCATAGAATGCGTTTATATAGGATTCTGCAGTTTGGGCCGTAGTTTCCACTGGCCCTGGGGCCTTGAAGGATTCCACTTCAGTTTTGAGAAGTGTGAAGTTCGCTTTTGAGAAGTTTTTCATTGTGGTTTTCTGGGCTGGGGTGGGGTCGGGATGTGGATATCCAGTGAAATTAATTTATGGTCTGATCTTACCAATGAGGGATATACTTCTGGTATGGAGCATAGAGTCCCCATGTTGGTAATGATCAGGTCTAGTATGTTTTCCCCTCTTGTGGGAGTGGTGACTAGTTGTTCCATAGCATTTGAGTTTATAAATTCCAGGAACCTTTGTAACAATGTTGTGCCCATCCCTGGGGAAGCTGATATGGCTGTTAATAACTCTGTTGGTCACAGTTTTTTTGTCAAAAAGAAACAAAACTAAGCATGTATCTACCCCTCCTCAAATTTCATTACACAAGAGTAGTTTACTGGGTCCGGCTCAGGGCTTAATTCAGGTCATTGACCCATCTTGTAAAAGCAGTTTCTGGTAAAAGAAAGAGGGATACCTCATTTCCTGAAGAGATTCTAGATCTGGACAGGAGGCTGAAAGGACAGTTACAGGATTCTCTCCTCAGGTTTCTGATTCAGACTCTGAGGAGAGTTCAGTCTCTAACTCTCCCTGTATGGGGTTCTCTTTCTCAGAGACTTTCTAGACCGTGTCAGTGTTTTCAGTGGGTTCAGAGGTTTCTCAGTCTCACAGAAAATGCTATGAGTTGTTACATAAGGAATTTCCAGAAATTGCACCCATTCCTCTAGTTCTGTCAGTTTTGGAGACTGTATTACTGTCTGCACTTTTTGTGACAAACAGCTGCCCCTAAAATGGCAGATAGGATTTCCTCCTTTAAGTTTTTATAGACTTCCCAAACCTAATCTAGCAGCTGTAGCTTTAGTTAATCCTGCTGTTGCTAAACACACAGTTAATTTCAATCCTACTCTATCTAATAATGATGAGAAGATTATTGATATGTATAAGAAAAAGTGTATGCTTCTGCAACTTTAATTTTCGGAGTTTTGAATAGACAGGCTCATATGTTAAGGTTGGTTCTAATTGTGAAATCATGAGGAATATTTTATCTGCAGTTTCTTCTATTGAGGAAAAATCAGCTTTAAATTTAATTTCTTTTATTGTTCAAGTCACTACTCGCTGTCTTCAAATTGTTATACGGACATGTGGTACTTCAACAAGCAAGGTGGAATCAGGTCGTCCCCCCGCAGACTAGACATGTTAGCTTTGAATGTAGCTTCACAGCACAATCTCACTCTGCAGACATTCTGCATCCCGTCAGAGCAAAATTGTGTGACAGACAAGCTGAACAGAACAGTGGCAGACCCTTGCAAATGGGAACTAGATTGAGGGAAGATTTTATCCATCTGTGGGGAGTTCCTCAAATAGATCTTTTTGTTCGAAGAAGAGGCAATCAGCTGGCAAGATTCTGCTGAAGGAGTCCATGCAAGAAGGCCTGAAAGACAGATGCCTTTTCTTTTCTTTAGGCAGGAATGCTTCTGTATGCCCTTCCTCCCTTTCCCCAATATGCAGAGTACTTCTGAAGATTCAGAAGGAATCCCGCAAAATCATTGCAGTGACTCCCTTCTGGCCCAGGAAGTAGTGGTTCTTCCTTCTTTTGGAAAATGGCCAGGGGCAATTACCACAAGCTTATTCACAAACTGGATCTACTCACACAAGGGTAGGTGTGTTTGACAAACCCTGATAGTAATCAACTTCAGTTGACAGCCTAGATGATAGGGTCTTAATTCTATTTAGGCACCTGTTTACTGAGGATGTGCAGCAGATAAAACTGGAGGAAAGAAGTCTGCTACTAAAAAATCATATATAATTAGTGCTGAGAGCATAACCACCACCCATTCAGGGCTAGTTCTCTGGTTTTACAGTGTTTGCGTGAGTTACTGTCCTGCGTCCTTTCTCACTTGTCAAGTTTAATTTATCAGCCATTTCAACATGTCTACCCATGGATCTTCCTCTTTTAATGCATTCTTGAGGCCTGCAAGAAAAAAGGTGGCCCCTCCTTGGGATCTTAATTTTATGTTGAAGAAGGTAACACTTGATCCATTTGAACCAGCTAACCTGACTAACTTGAGGTTCATAACATGGAAAGCAGGTTTACTGATTGCTTTGACCTCTGCAAAAAGGGTATCTTTGAGGTGCAAGCTCTTATGGTGAGTCAACCCTATGTCATTTTCCACAGGGACAAGGTTTCCTTAAGAACAAATCCTTCTTTTATGCCTAAAGTAGTACTTTATGCCAAGCTGGCCATTTCCCTGTTTTCTTTCCTGAACCCAAAAGTGAGAGAGAAAGGATGCTCCATACCTTGGATGTCCACTGACAACTCTGGTACTATCTTGATAGATCTAAATCTTTTAGATCTTTGGATCAATTGTTCATTTTTGTGAGGGTAAAAAGAAATGACAAGGTGTGTCAAAATAGACTATTTCCAAATAGTTGTCTAAGGCTATTACCTTTTGTTAGACTCACCACAACAAAATTATTTCATGTAGGCGCAGGGCCTAGTCTTCCAGGGCCTTGGTTTCATCTATGGATTTTTGTAAAGGGTTGGATTCTAGAAGCTGCAACTTGGTTGTCTAAACATACATTTACAAAGTCCTATAAGCTTGATTACTTCTGTAGGTCTAGATCAGGTTTTACAAGGACCATTCTCAATGGGCACCTGAACTTTTCTCCTTCCATCTCCCAAATGTAGTAAGCTAGGATAATCTACCAATATAGCTAAGGCTACTGCAGCAGTAATCAATATGATGAGCATAGTACAGTTATATAAGTAAACATGCCATAGCAGTAGATGTTTGAATGATCACTGCTGTAGTGGCCACTCCCTCCCTCCATCCCCCATGTTTTTTGGTGTGATTTTTTATGACGTGATGTGGTATTTATATTTTGTTCTTCTTAACATTATCCTTTCAGGGCTCAGCATCTCTCTCTTTTGGTAGAAAAGTTCTGGAGGGCTTGACACCCAAACTTGTCTTTTAGTCAGCTCAGCTTGAGCTGCCAGACAGTCTGGTTGCATGAAAGGTGCTCTGAAGCTTTGGAAGCTGTCCAGCTGTTATATTCTTGGTTTGATATAACCCGTATAGCTAATGTTACTGCAGCAGTGATTATTCAAACATCTACTGTTATAGTAAGTTTACTTATACAACTGAACTTTACTAGTGATCAAGAAAGTTAAAGTTATCATTACTGAAAGGCTTATTGGCAATTTGAGGTTATCCCTCACTAACCTGCGGCTAACTGAAATAAGGATTATGTTCCACGCAGACTCATAGTGCCTTACTTGAATAAGCATCCTAGTAAATAACCATTGTTATGTGCTCCAGTTACTATACATTTGCTGTAGTATGCAGACAAAAAGAGGTCCCATATTCATTAATTGGTCTCACTAATGAATTGTAAAGTGTGTAAACAAAACCTCAGCTGATCTCAAACTTACTGATCTGTGCATCAAGTATAAGACTGAATAAGTCTTCTTGTATACCGCCTTCAGATGAGCAACAGAAGAATGGTCTGAAGAAGTAATTCCTGGTATTCAGTAGCATCAGTAGCACAAGAAAAGCATTTTTCACAACAATCAGTCTGCATAATTGCACATTTGTGAATGTTGAATTTTAAATTGTAAAGTTTAGCCAAGGCTGAAGTACTACCTAAACTGGACTGGAGAATCAATAAATGTGAAGTTGTTCAATCTCGCCTTCATTCTTACTGATGGGTTCAGAACGATCATCGGCTCTGTCGGCCAATTTGCAAAGCTCGAGGTCTCAAACAGCTCAAGGCCAAAGCCATATCCCATAATGCACCACTACATTCCCTAGATCTAGTTTGCTGCTGCAACTGATCGGGTGTTCTCTACAGCTCTTGGCTGTTGGAGAGGGAACTTTTCAATTTATTTTAAAAATTGTCTAATAATTTCCACTTTTATTGCATAAGTTAGGTCTTAATAGTATTATGTTTTGTTCTGGTTATCCGCTTTTCGGATTTATATCCTTTTGGATAGCTCTCTCTCTCTGTAGTTTTGGGTTTGGCCCTGTTTATTCATGTTATCAGTTTGGCTTTATTGCTCTATCCCAAGCCGAGTTAGGCATTTGCAGTTTTCTGCAATTTTCTGTTTGTTAGCCAGTTAGGCTCTTGGCCGTTTTTTGGCTGTTTTTTGTTTCCTTAGCCTGTTAGGCATTTTCTGTTAGTTTTAGGCATTTTCTATTACAGTTTTAGAAGTTTCATAGCTGCCTTTGTATACTGTTAGCCGGTTAGGCTTAGTTTTTCTTTGAACTAGTTGTTTTGTACTTGGCTGTCTTACAATGTCTGAAAAGGCTAAATCAGGTTGCCCCAAATGTAGTCAGAAAATGTTGATTACAGATGGCCATTCTACACGTGTGTACTGCTTGGATGAAGCACATTTACAGGAGGTTTGTTCCATTTGTCATGGGTTCAGCTCTAGAGTGTTAGCTGAAAGGAAGCTTAAGCTAGTGGAGTGGGGTTTAATTAAGTCTCCTTTCCATTCAGACTTGGATTCTGCTCCGGGTCAACCAAAACCCTCCTCTCCAGCCTCTTCATCTAGTTCGGCTCCGAAGGGCTCTTTGGTTCTGAAAACGTCTAAAAAGGCTATGGTCTCTGCTCCAGTGCCATCAGATCCGACCGTTCAGGTTGCTGGTAGGAGTCTGTCCCCAGTCTTGGAACCGGTATCTCCTACTTTGAGATCCCCGATTCTGGGTTTACCGACTCCATCGGTGGTCTCCCCTCGGGCTTCTAGACTTTCCGATTCGGACGTGGACCGAGTGGTGCGGAGACTTTTATAGGATCTGGCGCTTGCTAAAATTCTGTCGGTTTCGACTCTAGCAGCTTCGGAACCGACAAAGTCCTCTCCTGTTGTTATTACTCCTCCTCCAATTCGATTCAAGACATTGGAGCTGGAGGAGGCCATTCAGTCATTGATGGAACCGTCAGTACCGACACTCACTTTTGACCTGTTGGTACCGACCACCGTGATATCCTCTGCTCCGGCAGTGGAATCTGGGATCCAACACTCTCCTGTCTGTTCCAGGGGGGGGAGTCGAACTGATTTGTCGGTTCAGACTCTTCCTCTTGGGGCTTTGGCATGGATGAGTTTGCCTCCTACCTCGGGCTCAGAGCCGGCGGTTCTGGTGCGGCAGGACTCTTAGGTGTCTTCGGACCCGAGGCTTCTTCTCATCGGAGCCAAGGGGCCTTCATTGCCATGAGGAGGGCTTTGTCCCCCCGGACTTCCACAACCTCTGATATGGCCACCTCCTCCCGAAAGGCGCCTGCTTCTTCTCTGCTACCACAGGTTCACCATAAGTGTAGGAACCCAGAGTCTCAGGATGCCCTCTTTGGGGGAACCCTGCTCTTCCGAGACCCCCCCCAGAGATTCCCACTGAGGTGGTTCCTCGGAAGAGATTGGAAGAGGAGACATCTAGATTCCCCTCAGGAATCCATCATGTCGGACACCGATTTGGAGGATTCGGAAGGGTCCCCAAGTTCGCCCTCTGAGGATATTTCCTTCGAGGATATCCTTGAGATCCTTAAGCAGAGGGGAGACTGGCAGCCCCTAAACTCTACCGAGGACGAATCGGTGCTCTTAAGGCTTTCAGGTCCCGACCCTCCACCTCTTGGGTGTCTCCGCCCTTCGATGAGTTGATGGATTTTTTGCCTCGAAGGGCATGGGAGTCACCAGATTCTATGGAGCCTGTTCCTAGAAGGCCCAACAAATACATTTCAACACCCCAAGATAAGTCCTTCTTATCTAAACCCATACCCGTTGATGCCATGGTGGTGGTGGCAACCACTAAAAGAGAGATGTCTTAGACTTCTACATCTGTCCATCCTCCTAATAGAGAGTCTAGGATAATGGACAGATACGGGAAGCACATGTTCAGTTCTGCAACCTTTGCCCTTCAGTCATTGAACTACCTAACCCACTTCACAAGACTTCAGAGAGATCTCCTCAAGGAGCTTGGAGATGCTCTCCAGGGTGCAGTAGCTAACTCTGTGGTGGACAAGGTGATGTCTCACCTCGCTACCCTCAACTTCATCGTAAACTCTTCCATGCACCTTGTGTCTTGCGCAGCTGATGGAATGAGTAGGGCTGCTGGTACAGGAATTGCTTTGTGAAGACATTCCTGGATGTGCTTATGTTCTTTGCGGAACCTTTTAAGTCTTCGTTTGTGAATGCCCTCTTCAATGGTTCCTCCTTATTTGGACCAAAAGAGACCCTCGCCAGATGTGAGCAAGATGGTAAGACTCTATCTGCCATTGGAATCCGTTTTTCTACCCCTACTAGACCTTATTCCAAAGGTCAACGGGGTAGGAAAATGTGGTTCCATAAGACCCAAGGAGCCTTTCTGAACTCACAAGGTGAAGCCTCTTCCAGGGGCAGAGGAGGAGGCAATGCTTTAAGATGATGCCCACACGGCAGAGGGGGTCCGCAGAACCAGGGAGACGGGGATCAGTTTCTTGGGAAACCCTATCAGCACTCCTGAAAGGAGGCCCGACTGTCCTGCTCTGGAGACAGTTGGGAGACGTTTGTCTTTGTACCTAGGCGCCTGGCTAAATATCGCTGAAGACCGATGAGTACAAAACGTTATATCTAGAGGATATTCCATTCCCCTTCTCTTACAGCCCAGACCAACAAAAGGAATCCCAGAAGTTCCACCCAGTCTACGGGATTTAGCATCTGTAGAGGTCCAGAAATTATTGCAAAAAAGAGTAATCCAGCCAGTCCCAGCAGACCAGCAAGGATCCGGAACTTACTCAAGGTTCTTTTTGGTACCAAAGAAGACAGGGGACTGGAGACCTATTCTGGACCTCAGCAGACTCAACAAATATGTGGTGAAGACGAAGTTCCAGATGGTCACGCTTCAGTCCATTCTCCCGTTCTTAGGGAAGGACAATTGGATGTGCTCTATAGATCTCCAGGATGCGTCCAGGAGTCATCTGCACTTCCGGCTGGGAGCCAGTCATTTCCTTTGGTCTCACTACAGCCCCCAGCATGTTCACCAAATGCATGGCAGTGGTCATGGCTCACTTGAGACATTCAGGAATCCGGGTGTTTTCTTACTTGGACGACTGGCCCCTTTCCGCCCCCACCAGGCATCAGCTTATTCGGGCAAGGGACACTACCATAGATCTATCCTTACAGCTGGTTATTACGATAAATTCAGAAAAGTCTGCTTTATTGCCATCGCAGCGTACAGTCTTTTTTTAGGAGCAGACTTAGACACGGTCAGCATGTCCCTGAAGCTCCCTCCCGAACGAGTGATTATCCTTCAACAACAAATTGTGGATCTCCTGTCAAAACAAAAAGCACCAGCATCACAGATCCTCAAACTGCTCGGCACTATGGCAACAGCGATTGTTGCAATACCCCTTGTGAGATCTCACATGCGTATTCTTCAGTGGCCGCTATTCACACAGTGGACGTTTCAGGACTTACCGATGAATCACCCAGTTCTGATTACCAACTCTTGCAAGGATGACCTTCGTTGGTGGCTAATGTCAGAGATGGTGACTGTGGGCCATCCATTTGTTCTCCCAACTCCAGTTGCAACAGTAACCACAGACACCTCCCTGATCCGGTGAGGGGGGCACTATCAGGGACGGACAGCCCAAGGTACTTGGCAGGCTCACCAGGCTCATTTGCACATAAACGTCTTGGAGATGAGAGTGGTTCTTTTATCATTGCAGGCCTTTCAAGACTTTCTTCCCTTAGACAGAATTGCAGTCCAGTCGGACAACATGTCCGTAGTCTGGTACATAAACAAACAAGGAGGAACCAAATCTTACCCCCTGTGTCGAGAGTCTCTAAGATTATGGAAATGGGCAGAGTCCACCTAGCATTTTCTGATAGCAATGTACATTCCGGGGAAATCCAACGTAATAGTGGACAGACTCAGCAGTGCTGTTCTGCTACCTCACGAGTGCTCTCTCAAGAATGAAATAGCGGAAATGATTTTCTGCAGATGGGGCCAGCCTTGCTGCAACCTTTTTACCACCCCCACAAACGCCAAGTGCAGCAACTACTTTTCCCTGATCCCTCAACAGGGACAATCCCCGAGGGACGCACTTGTCCACGATTGGCCTCCGGGACTTATATATGCTTTTCCTCCCTTTCCTCCAATTCCCAAAGTATTGCAGAAAGCCAGCTTTCTGGGCAGGACTCTTATCTTAATTGCCCCATATTGGCCTTGTCAAATTTGGTTCCCCTTCCTGAAGCCTCATCTGCTA
Source organism: Protopterus annectens (assembly GCF_019279795.1). NCBI lineage: Eukaryota > Metazoa > Chordata > Ceratodontiformes > Protopteridae > Protopterus > Protopterus annectens. Next base: position 1,544,328,827 of record NC_056739.1, read on the forward strand.
GAGGAGCCTTGGATCCTGGACCCAGTGCCGGATCTGTTGACCCACTCGTCAGGAGCTCTTCATCCCTCTCTTCACAGCTTGGCTGCTCCAATTCCCAGAATAGCCAGGTTCCAGAATTTATCAGAAGAAGCACGGCATATCCTATTGTCTTCTCACAAATCTTCAACTAGAAAACTTTACCTCAGTAAGTGGAAAAGGTTTTCCATCTGGGCACAGCAGAATAACATTGACCCTTTCCTGGCGTCCATCACAGATATATTGGAATTCCTAACAAAACTGTTCAGTGAAGGAGCTGCAGCAGCAACCATTTGAGTCCAACTGGCTGCTATTTCTAAATTTTATTTAGATGCATCCGAAAATGCTATCATGTCTCATAAGCTGGCTAGGCTTTTTTGAAAGGTACGATGCACTTAAAACCACCGATCAGATCTCCTACTACTCTCTGGAACTTAAATCTAATCCTGTCCAAAATTATTCTTCTGCCCTTTGAACCTGCCTCTTTTTGTGATATGAAGCATCTTTCTTGAAGACCATTTTCTTGGTGGCTATTACATCAACACGCAGAATTTCGGAGTTGCAAGCCCTTTCCATTAAGCCACCTTACCTAATATTTCATAAAGATAGGGTTTCCCTCAGGACGAATCCATCGTTCCTACCAAAAGTATGTTCAGAATTCACACTAAATCAAACAATTGAGTCATCTGTTTTCTTTCCTAATCATTCAAACCAGTTGGAATATATTCTTCACAAACTTGACGTCCATTGACAACTTGCTTCTATTTGGACAGGACAAAAGATCTCAGAAGGGCTGATCAACTGTTTGTCTCCTTGGATTCTAAAAAGGTGCACCTGTCTCCAAAACTACCTTGTCGAAATGGCTCTCTGATTGTATTTCCTTTATCTACAGTGAAGCAGGTATTGCATTACATAACAAAGTCAAGGCTCATTCTACAAGAGCGGTTTCTACTTCTGCAGCCTTCTTGACCAGGTTACCTATTGATTCAATTTGTGCAGCTGCCACCTGGTCAAATCCACATACCTTTTTATCTCATTACAACATGGACAAGGCTTCTAGGGACAGAGCTTCATTTGGGTCTACTGTCCTGCAACAGGTACTCCCGTGAGCCACCCACGATTGTGGTGCTAGGGATGCTACCCATCAGTAAGAATGAAGGCGAGATTGAACAACTTCACATTAAGAAGTTATGTACTTACTATAATGTTCCATGTGAGTTGTTCTTCTCGCCTTCATTATTATGACCCCCCCACCTACCGCCTTCCTGTCTGGAAGTTGAGAGGTACCATTGTGGTTTTGGTTTTCCTGAGGAGTTTCCTTTCACACTGGACTGTGTGATTTCCTTGAAATCTGGGGCAGGTTTTACTCTAGTTGGCAGCAAACAAGATCTGGGGAATGTAGTGGTGCATTGTGGGATAGGGCTTTGGCCTCGAGCTTTGCAAATTGGCTGACTCAGAGCCGATGATCGGTTCCAAACCCATCAGTAATAATGAAGGCGAGAAGAACAACTCACATGGAACGTTATGGTAAGTACATAACTTCTTATTAGTCATTCTGGTAGTTTATAGTACTTGATAATTTTGGGACTTTTAGCCAGTTTTGGACACCATATCTGATTATATGAAATTAAGTTAAGTATTGCCTCAATGGCATTTTGGGTTATCAACCATGGTAACTCAGTACTGGCCAGCTTTCAAAAGCTCAGACTCCCCCCCTCTCTCTCTTCTTGTGACAGTTGATTGGCTGAGCATATCCTGAGAGGAAAGCCTGCAGCAGTCACAGAAAGTAAGTGTTCATTCTTTTTCTGCCATCCAGAGAACAAAATCCTCTGATTCTTTACAGGATCCAGTACTGATTTGTGATTTGTTTAGGCTTACTGCTTAGATAAGACCCATTTGGGAATCCCGTTCTACTCATTTTATTATTAGATTTATTATTATAGTTTCATAGGTAGGTACTAGGCTATCTGCCCAAAGGCATTTATAAGCCTAGCTGGAATGTGTTGGCTTTCGCCGACCCCTTAGATTAGTTCCCTGTGCCTCTGTCCAACAGAGCCATTGAAGTGATCCCTGGGGTAAACTTTCTGTTTCTCATCAACTCGTCAAGGTTTCTCTTGAAGAGGGTTAGCGAAGAGCTCTGCCTAATATAGATTGGAATCTTGTTCCAGAGCATGGTAAGTCTCTGGGACAGGAACCGATCCCTCCAGCACGTCCTATTTATTGTTGTGGTGAGATTTAGATCCCTGGAGCTTGTGGCTTGAGGGGATATGGTTTTCTTTAGGTGGAGCATGTCCATCAATTCTGGGTTGGACATGGCCTTGTATGTCAGGCAAAGATCACCTATGAGTAGGCGGTATGCAACTGACTATAGCTGGAGTTTCTTCAGTCGAGCTGCATAGGGCATCTGCGTGAGGCCAGTGATCCTCTTGGTGAGGAACTTCTGTGGTCTTTCCACTTGTTGCAGGTGTCTTGTAAGGTACATCTCAAATGGGTCATTGTACTCTATGATGGGTCTGATGAGTGATGTGTAGAGGGGCCCAATGACCTCTTTCAATCTGAATGTAAACCCTTTTGTGATTAGGTGGGCCACATAGAAGGATTTTCTAACCACTTTGGCAATGTGATTATCAAAGGAGAGGTTACTACTATCTACTTGGGTCCCCAGATCCCTTATTATATCTTCCGTATTTAGGGGGCTACCGCCTATGTGGTAGTTTGTGGGTACTTTTTTTCCAAAGGTGGTGACTGTGCACTTTTTGGCATTTAGCTTGAGGCCATGGTTTTGACACCAGGTATCTGTCTCGGTGAGACCCTTTTGGAGGATGTCTGTGTCAGCCAGAGAGTCGGTTAATAGCCCCTAGTTTGCAGTGGTCTGTGAACTTGGTCAGCCATAGTCCTCCTGTGCTTGCCTGTACCTCTGAGAAGTATATGCCGAACAGGAGGGGTCCTAGGACTGAGACCTGGGGGGCGCCACTTGTAACCGGTTTAGAGTCAGACCTAGCTCCTGCAACTCGTACCATGTGGGTTCTGTCCATGAGCCAGTTGGCAACCCATCTCGTAACGTAGGGGTTTATGTTCAGGCTGGTGAGCTTGTCTATAATACCTGAGTGGAGAATGGTGTTGAAGACCTTTGCGAGGTCTAGGCAGGCTGTGTGGACCACCTTTCCCTCGTCTATAGACTTGGTAACTGTCTCAAAGAAGTCCACCAGATTTAGGAGGCATGATGTGCCCTTAACAAAGCCGAATTAGGTAGGGTCCAGTGTCTCTGTTAATGAGATCCTTGATGATGTGCTCCATAGCTTTGCAGACCAAGCTAGTCAGGCTTATATAATTAGTTAGATAGTTCCCGGGGGTCCGTTGTGGCTCCACCTTTGTGGAGCGGAATAACTGTTGCTGTGCACCACTCTGTGTGTGTTTAGGTGAGGAGTTGGTCCATCTTTGAGCTCATGTAGGACGCAACCTGGGACACCGTCCGGTCCCATTGATGCTGTGTTTTTGGCCTTGGAGAGGGCTGTTTTAACCTGAGTGTCTGTGATTTCAGGGGCACTACATTCTTCTGGTATAGTTATGGGCCCTTTTGGGTATGAGAGGGGGGTGAAGTTTGCACTGAACCTGTCTGCTAGGATGTTTGGTCGGTTCAGTGTATTTTGTGCCATTCTGCACTAACTCTGAGCAGATCTGAGAATTATCATTCAATTTGTATGTTTTTTTAAATGTCTATTTTTGCATTTTATTTCTAACAGTGTTTACAGTAATTTCTGTGGGAATTTCTGCTTGTAGTAATATTTAACTGGCTTCTATATTTGACAGATGTTTGTTTTTGCTGTTTCTAAGGAAATCAGTATTTCTCTCATGTACAGTGTGTATGCACTTTTAAATATATGTCATTATTATTGTTACTCTGCTTTATTTTCGTATTTTGACAGGAACATATTGCAAAACTTGGATGTTTTCAGCATTTATACATTATTTATTATATGTATGATTCTGCAAATGAAGTTATTTGAGTGCAATTTGGAGATTTTACTCTCTCTGACAAGAAAATAAAGATTAAATTGGTATTGAATGTTATTTTATGGATTTTTCATGGAGCTAATTTTTACATCTGATTTGGTGCATCGGTTCCTTTAGTGTTTAGACTTTGTGTACTGGAAATTCTTTAACTTCTATCAGTTGTAAGTGAATTATGAGCACTTTTCAAACTGTTTTTATGCAATAATAGCACAATTTGGCAGTGTTTAGTTGTGTGTGGACATACTTATTACTAGAAACTTTGTGGTTATTGTGATATGTTATCCAGTACTGTCAGTTTATTATTCTGGCTGATTTTCTGTCTCCTCACTTGATGGATCCTAACTGTGGTACTCCCTATCAAATCTGGTTGGACCTAAACAGAAAAACAAAATAAAATATGCCTCCGCCTATGGTTATTGATTCTGTTGGGGCCTGCAGACCACTTACCTTTTGCCCCATCTGCCTGTAGTGTAACTTTGCTGGTCACTATGAATCGGAGCTTAGGCACATCCTTTGGGGATGTTCCATTGCATGACATAGGTATGGGAGAACCAAACCCTTTAGGTGCAGGAGTTGTCCGAGTTAAGAGACCCCATACCAGAATGCTCTGTCCCCAGATATTTTATCAAGTAGCAAAGTCCACAAGAAAAAAGAAACAGAAGCTTCATCATAAAGCTAATAATCTGATTGTAGTTGTTATATGGTTGATATGGTTTCCTTGCTAAGAGTGTTCTGCGGGCAGTTAATTCTGGTGGTTATGTTCCCATCCATGACTCTAGTGCTAGTCTGGGTAGGGATGTTTCTGTTTCAGAGAATGATGAGGAACCTGATGATGGCAGTGGTGATTTCCTTGTAGACACTGAATCCAGGAACTCTGATTCTTTGGAAAACGAGCTTAAGCTTTAAGTCTAAACAAGTGTTCACTTTTCCTCAGATGGTTGTTAGATTTAGTGATGTTTTTCCTTTTGCACAGTTGGGAACTACCCCAGAGCTAGACAGGGTATATGACCTTATAGAGGACGAGATGCCCAGTTCTGTGGCTATCCCTCCTGTCTTATTAGCCTTGGAAGATGTTTATAAAGCTGCCTGCAGGACACCAGTACTTCTTCCAGCAGCCCATAAAAAGCTAAGAAAAATACAGCCACTTCTGATATGACAGGTCTCTTTCTCATTTGACTGCTGACCTAGCTGCTGTCTCTCCAGCTGCCTTCTCAAATAGAATGTCCCTGGTGTCATCTAATCCAGTGCCCCCTGATAAAGGTAGAAATGGTTAGATCTTCAAGGCAAAACTATGTCTTTTTCTAGTAATCTAGCCTTTAGAATGTTAAATTATAAAGGCTATATGTGAAAATGTATTTTACAGTATATATGTACAGTTTGGATTATTTTGCAAAAGTCTTCTATGAATGAAATTGTTTCTAACTGACTCAGGTTTTGAAACATGCTCTGAGTGGTGTGTTTGAATGTGTTGATACAGTCTCATGAAATATTCCTTCTTTTGCTGTATTAAGATGGTATGCTTGGTTACATAATCAGAACTTCTCTGATGATTTAGAGGCAGAAAACTGAATGCACCTTTAAATTCTGGACCGGTGTTTGGGCCCTCTGTTGATATTCAAACAGTAGGATGGAACTAGGATGTTTCACATATACAAGTTGTTCTCAAACAAGGTATCTTCCTTTAAGGGGTAGAACAATCAAAAATCCCAGCCAAACAAAAGCCAGGGGTCCAACAGGAAACTGCAGGAGGATAATTCTTCGAAACCAAACAAGAGGGATTATTTTCTGAAAACGGCTTAGCCTTCTGCAAAGGGCTGACTGTGCTGAGTCAAAGAGCAACCCTAGCCCCTCACCTTCCCTTCCCTCTTTTCCTCCTTCCCCAATTCTCTTGTCAAGACTGCAACCTGGCTTCAAGTAGTATCAAACAAATGAGTTCTGAGAATAAGAGCGGATACACTTGGCAGTGGATAGAAAATCCTTCCCCTTTCAGGGGAATTCCCCCACACCCACCAGTCTACACTGAGCTGTTTCCTGCAGTGCTTCATCACATGGTAGAAGCAGGGGTCATAGATCCAATGCCTGCAATACGAAAAGGCTAAGGAATCTACTCCGGAATCTTTTTGGTACCGAGAAAAATGAGCACTCTTGAAGACTTGCCCTAGATTTCATTTCTAATTACCTTTGCAAAAAAGTACAGAAATTCAAAATGTTCACATTACAGATGGTGTTAACATTGCTTCCAGACCACTGTTTCATGATGATCTAGCTCTCCAGGCCTCTTATCATATTCCATTTGCTCCCAATTTCAGAAAATTTTTGAGATTTGTTTTGTTTGGCGTACATTTTCAATTTTCTGCATTACCATTTGGGCTATATCTACTGCATCTCAAGTATTATAAAGTGTCTGGCCACAGTGGTTGCCCATTCCAGAGCCCTGTGCATCCACATTTTTCTTTATTTAGATGACTTGCAAACTTGTGCAGATTCTGTATCCAAATGCTTGGAGTCATTAGACGGGTCGCATTCTTTCTTTTCCACCTGGACTTCTAATTGAACTTACAAAAGTTCTTCCTCACACCCCCTCAATAAATTGTTTTCTTGGGTTGTGGATAGACACAGTAAAAAAAGGATGGCCTTCCTGCTAGAAGACAAAGTTCTGACTTATCAGGGCACTTTCTTGGATTTCTGTCTCCTAAACTTGGCATCAGCAAGAGAGTCCCTCAGAATTGTAGGCCACATGGCATCAATAATCTTCATGATACCACTAGCCAGACTACACATAAGAAGTATTCAGTGATAATTAAAAAAATTGTTGGACCCAGCACCTTCATCCATTGGATTTCCACATACCAGTACTGAGATTTGTGAAACAAGAACTGCAGTGGTGCTGGGATCAGCTGTCCTGAATCCAGGACCTCCTTTATATATTTTGGCCTCTGTCCAATCTGTTCAGATGGACTCTTCAGATTTTGAGTGGGGAGTTTAGTCCGTGGGAGTTCAAATGTGAGATGTTCTTTGTGTTTCACTGTTGCAGTCCTGACTTGTGGGATTTCCTGCTGTGGATGCCCTTGGCTAGCCCGACTGCCAGAGAATATATCCCCTCCTCCTCCTGAAGCCAACAGATGCCCTACCTGAGTCACTGTGACACCCATGCCCTGGCCCAGCAATCAAGGAGCCTCAGTCCTCACTGCTAACACCAGAGAGGGCATCTCATATATGAGGCAAGGATAACAAATACACACAGTAAAGTGCAATTTCCCTTAAGAGCACACAGAGATCACAGTCAGTCCAGGCCTGGTTGCACCCTTGCTCTCCAGGTCCCCAATAAGACTCCCCACTGTCACAGCTATAGGGTCCAGATCTCAGCCTAGCTGAGCAAGCTAAAATCTCCAGCACCCTCTCTGTCCAACCAGTGCTTCGTGTCCCTACCCAGTTAGCTGACACACACACTTTGAGATAAGTTTATACAACCACACAGACACTCCTGGGGAAGGCTAGCACAGGTTCTGCAGCTTTGTCCCTTTTACCCAGACTATACTAATATTATCAGCTACCCAAAGGCCCTTAAAAGAGTGTCCAATTATTACTGTGCAATATTATTATCCAAGTGGAAAATGTGACTAATCAGTCAAGGCTTATTAGAGTGGCTTTGTACAATAAACTCTATAAATATGCAAAGTACTCTAGAGCTTAACTTATCTCTACACAGACTAGCCACAGTTAAAAGGTTTTAAAATATTTAATAAATAATTAAAACCACAAGACAATAATTTCTACTACACAGTCAGTGCTAGTTAAGAGAGTTCAGAGATCATACATAAATACTTAAAATAAATCAGTAGTACAGTTCTAACATCACAGAAAAACACTTTGTCTAATCTTTATAATTCCTGGCTACTTCTAGGAGGAAACACAGTTCTAACATGCTGCTTACATAAAGAGAGCATAAGGCAGTGCTGAGTTGGATATCAGTTCTCACTGTTTAAATTGCTATTGCAGTTCTGATAAACATTACATAATCTTTTACACTTTCCTGGTGTTCCCAGGCTGACAGAAACTGCATTTACATTATTTTACACTTTGAGCAATAAAGGACATTCCACATGTAAATTCTGGTAATTAACTTTAGCCTTAAAATAATAGCCAGGAAGCCTTCATCTAGCCGGACTGGAGCTGACTTGTAAAGATCAAAGGCAGTGATGAAATAATTTTAATTTCAAAGGACCAACAAGAAATGCTTGACTTCGCCCTCTGCTGTAAAGAAAGCTATGTTGCCATATTGTTTTAAGTTCAACACTTCACAGTATTTACAAATGATAGAATTATGTACCAAATTCTATTTGACTAGACTGGCAGCCTTCACCCATCTCTACCAGTCTTCACATTCTCCCCCGCCGCCCAGAGAACTCAAGCTAGTTTTTCAAGTTAGTTTTTCAAGTGTCCCTTGAGAAACGCTGCTTGAGAGGGTTAGATCTATCTGAGTATACCTACCCCATTTCCTGTCTTGAGAGCCCATCTGCATTGGCGTTGCTACTCCTACTGTGGTGCTGCATTGACATATCATAAGCTTGCAACCCCAGGCTCTGTCTTAGCAACTTGGCATTTTGCTGACTGGCTCTGTTTAACCATGTTAGAGGGTTCTTCCATACAGATAAGGCTGAAGTTTCTGCAGTGCCCACACTATGGCTAGACATTCCTTTTCTACAGCTGCATTACATTCCTCCCTGGGTTGGAGCCTACGACTGAGATAAACCACTGGGTGCTCTTCTCCCTCTAAGGAAATCTGGCTAAGTACAGCCCCCACCCCATGGTTCGAAGCATCTACCTGCACAACAAATTATTTGCTGTAATCTTGACTGGCTAACACAGAGGGTCCTCCCAAAGCTTGTTTAAGCTTCTGGAATGCCTGCTCACATGCTGGGGTTCACACTACCTTATCTGGCCTGTTCTTTCTTGTCAGGTCTGTGAGGAGAGCAGCTATGGTACTGTAAATGGGGACGAACTTTCTGTAGTACCCTGCTGTCCCTAAAAATGCCGTCACCTGCTTTTTAGTAACCGGTGCAGGCCATGCCTGAATGGCTTCCATTTTGGCAGGTTCTGGCCTTAACTTACCACTCCCCACTCTATGTCCTAGGTAGGAGACCTCTTTCATACCCACCTGACATTTGCTCAGCTTAATGGTCAACCCTGCCCTCTGTAGTATGCCCAGCACCTCCCTAACACGCTGAAGGTGCTCTGACCAGAATTGGCTGTAGTTGGCAATATCATCTAGGTAAGCAAGGGCAAACCCTCCTGCTCCTGCTAGGATATTATCTACCAGCCTGTGGAAAGTTTCTGGAGCATTCTTCATCACAAAGGGCATCTTTGTGAACTCATACAAGCCAAAAGGAATCATGATGGCTGACTTCTATCTAGCACAGGGAGTCAAGGCCCCCTGCCAGTAACCCTTGGTAAGATCAATAGTTGTAAGATACTTAGCCCCACCCAGCTGCTCTAGGGCCTCATCTGTCCTAGGCATGGGGTAAGCATCCGACTCTGTGTGACTGTTTGTTTAATTTCCTGCAGACCAGACAGAACCTGGTGCTGCTATCCTTCTTTGGCACCACCACCACTGAGGAGGCCCAGGGACTGTTGGACTCTTGAATCACCCCTAGTTCCAACATCTCCTGTACCCCCTCCCTCAGTGTCTGTCTGACTCTCTCAGGCACCCTATAGGGGGCCTGCCTAATAGGCCTTTGGGGTCCTGTAACCACCTGGTGCTGCACTAGGTGGGTGCACCCTGGTTTCACAGTGAACATGTCCTCAAATTCCTGCAACACTGCTCGGATTTCTCAAATCTGAGTAGGAGATAGCTGCTGGGACTTTGCTACCCCTTCCACTGGAGGTGTCGGCCCGTGCCTCACTGAGGAGATCACTCCCCAGATCTCCCTCAGACTCCGCCTGCAATCCACTGCAAATGCTCAGCACAAGGGCCTCCCTATCATGGTAAGGTTTCATCACGTTAACATGGTACAATTTGTGCCCCTGCCATCTGCCTAGCAGTTCCACCATGTAGTTAACATCACTTACCTTTCTTACCACCTTGTAGGGACCCTCCCAAGCTGCTTGCAGCTTGTTGTGTCTAACAGGAATGAGAACCATTACCTGCTGCCCCACAACATACTCTCTTAATTTCAAAGGACCAACAAGAAATGCTTGACTTAGCTTTCTTTACAGCAGAGGGCAATGTTGCCACATTGTTTTAAGTTCAACACTTCACAGTATTTACAAATGATAGCATTATGTACCAAATTCTATTTGACTAGGCTGATAGCCTTCACACATCTCTACCAGTCTTCACAGTCACTACATGTGGATATAAATGGAGTTGGCTGGTTCTATGACCCCAGTTTTTTCATAGGATCATAGGAAGTTACTAGGCTATTAGCCCTGAGGTGCTTACAAGCCTAGCCAAGAATTTAGCCCATGTTTCAACAAGTCAGCACCCTATGCCACTGTCCATCAAGGACATAGGTGGAATCCCAGGGTTGTATTTTCTGTTCCCCATCCAGTTATCCAGGTTGCACTTAAAAAAGTTTAATGAGGTACTCTGCTTTACGTGGAGAGGAAGTCTATTCCACAAAAGCAGGAGTCTCTGGGACACATCTGTCCCGCCAACAAGTCCTATTGATGTCACAGACCAGGTTGAGGTCTCGCGTGCGGGTTACTCAAGTGGAGGATGATTTTGTCCTGTCCAGTAGCTATGTAAATGCTCATACAGTACTTTTGTGCAAGTTTGGACACCTGTGCCAGTTTCTGTGGAGGGAGAGGGGGCTGTGAAGCTGTTTATACCTTCCTTCAGGAGGTTGTATCAGCTTTGGAGAAGTTTTTTTTTGTTTGACCCTAGCTTGTGGAGGGGGGGGGTGACTTCGAAAGTGACTGCTTTGTGGTCGGATCTTACCAGGGATGATGACACTATATGGATACTCCAGTGGTTACTCATGTTGGTTAATACCAAGTCCAAGATATTTTCACCTCTTTTGGGGATGTCGACCAACTGGTCCAAGGCATTTGCATTGATGAAATCAAGGAATCTTTAGGCATTTGTGTTTTGGCTTGAGTATGTCTTCCAGTCTATGGTTGGATAGTCTCCCAGGATCAGGGTAAAGGGTTGAATGATAGATTTGAAGAGGTCAAGGTAGGTGGAGTGGGGATCTGAGTCAGATTTGGAGCCCTGTAGCTAGTTATTATTTGAATAGGGGTCGTGTCAATTGCTAACTGCACCTGCAGTATTTCCTGTGCATCATACTGTTTGACCAGTGTAGAGGTATGTATGTCTCTATGTATGTCTCTTATGTGTGTGTGTGTGTGTGTGTGTGTGTGTATATATATATCTATATATATATATATATATATATATATATATATATATATATCTATATATATATATATATATATATATATATATATATATATATATATTGCAACTCCACCTCCTTTTGTTTTGCTGCCCATAGCTTGGAGTCTGAATGAATGATAGGATGAATAACCTGGGGTTCCTATCAGCATCTCGAACGTCGAGAGTATCGAATACGATATTGTGGACGCGAGAATGCCAGAAGTGCAGAACATCGAACGGTTAAATGGAAATCTCTGTAAGGGAAGATTTCCGTTTCCTACAATGTAGTGCAGTCTCGGAGTTGGTATATTTAAGTAGCGAGGGGTGTGGGGGGCTTGCCCCTCTGCCTACACCCTTTAGGTTGTTTTTTTTTTTTATATATATCGGCATTCGAAAATGTAATAGTTCGATCATTTCATTTCGATATTTAGTGATTCAAACTATTAAATATTCAAAATGCTGATATAAACCCAGTAACCTGGTATGGGTGAGGTGCTCGCCGCAGCTTTCAACCAGGTTTCTGTGACTGCACAAATGTCAGCTTTTTCCAGGCTTAAGAATGCTTACAAGTGCAGTTTCATGTTTAGACTCCTAGTGTTTAACAGCATGACCTTTAATTTATGTTTCGATGAAATTTTCATGTTGGTAGTTTTGACCTCATAGCTTGGTAGTTTTGACCTCATAGCATTGCCTAAAAAAGGCACTATGGGGGAGGCAAGAGCCTGAAGCCCGAGGGAGACAGATGCAGGCAATCTCTGGCAAAGTATCGTGGCTTGTCAATCATTTCATCCCAGGCTGTCAGATACTGGATCCCCTTTGAATCCTAAGCAGAGTACAAGTCAGCGTGTTGGTCGTCCACAGCAGAGAAAGATGATGTCTAAAGCTAAATACTCCACTGGGCAACTTTTGGTATGCTTTTTGACTAATGTCGGAGAAAGTTAATAACTGTTTCATTCTTATTGTGTGACTTGTTTGGGTCCTGAACATGACATTCGTAACTTGTCGGTTTTGTGCTTGCTTTAATAACAGAACTATCGAGCATAGGGCTGAGATTCTAGCTGTACATTTTATTGAGTCATCGGGGCATTTGGGTACCATGTCATTCACGAGTCGATCTGAAGTAGATCTCCATAGATGGAAAAAGGAAAAGCACTACAGATTTAGGGCCTCAGATGATGCGTCTTAGTCCTCCTAGCTTTGTGATTGTCAAAGATGGTGAGGCATCTTTCTAGCCCGCTTAGTCGACTTAGGTGGTAACAGAGGTCTCTATCAAGACCCATTCAGAGTCTAATATGCCTCCAGGTCCCTCTACTTCCTTACAAGCTGAAGGATTTAGCTCATTGTTTGGGTCCAGGGCCACTCTGACACCTTTGGCATCTGAAAACTGCTCAAAAACCGATGATGGCTTTTCATCTTCAGGAGATCACCTCAGCTTACCGCTTGCGGGAGTCAGTTGTTCTTCATGGTACTAGTGCTGAGTATGGCCTTAAGCCAAAACTAAGGCTGCTACCAAAAAAAAAGTTGCAACCACTTTACTTCAGCCTAGGCCTACCAACTAGACCTAATGAGGTTGTCTGAGGATTTGATTTTCTTGGTCATATCCAGATGTCTCACTCCCCTGAAGCATCCCGTGGTTAAAGAAAGAGGGATAACCTACCACAGGAGTTTTCTGACTCTTGACTTTGAGGATGATTTTGATCTTGATAAATCCACCTTCTAGGAAGGTGCATCTATTGCTTCCTGTTAGGGATTCTGGCTCTGAGGAGAACCTTGCTTCAGACCCCCCCCCCCCACCAAGGATATTTCCTTTGGGGAAACATTGCATATCCTGAGGGAGCACTTCAAATGGGAAACTCAGGACTACCCCCAACCTAAGAGTAGAATTAGGGAATTCCTAAATCTCCCACCCTAAGCATAAACCCCTTGTCATTCCTCCAATCTTAGAGGTGGTAGACAATGTCTTCCTGGATTTCTCTTTACAACCAGATTGTCTTCCCCCTGTCACTTAAAAACCTGATAGATTTTACAGTGTTCTAGATTCCCACAAACACCTTTTTTAAGAACCCTGTTGCAGATCCTAAAATGCTGACTCAAGGGCCTAAGGGAACAAAAGCTAGCTCTTCCAAAAATTATTTGCGTACAGACAAGGAAAGCAGAGCCTTAGACAGGTTTGGAAAGAAAGTTGAGTAAACAAAAAATCTCCAATTAATTTCATTATTTATCCCCTTAGGGGACAAAGTGCCAAACTTTAAAATATATATTGATTCTTTAAAAAGCAATTTATTTTTTAAATCACTTTCATCACAATTTACATCAATTTGTTCCAAAATAGTACCCCCTCAAACCATCAGTATTACCATTATGAAATTTATTAAAGTGTACTGCTGTTGTGCTTTCTTTTCTGTTTTTGACTATATCCCTAATATGTTCTAATAGCCTAATTTTAAATGGTCTCTTTGTTTCACCTATGCAAAATTAATGTGAAATTAATTGGAGATTTTTTGTTTAAAATTTTAATGAACTTGATTAATTGTATTTAATTGTTTAATTGAAGGGTGTATATAGGCAGGTTATTCTTTGTGAATATTATACTCTTTGAAGGCTTTTGGAGACAAAACTTCAGAGTGTGTTTTTACAATACATTGCCTGTGGATTACTAGCTGGTGGTTCCACTTGATCAGATGAAACAAAAACTGATGGGGATTGAAAAAAGGCCCTCTCAAATGAATTAATGGATCTATGCAACTCCTGCTCTCGGGTGGCTAAATACTCACTGTACTATGACTATGAAGCCTTGGGAGCCTCCAGCAGGGCAGCAGCCACAGGATCCGTCATTAGAAGACCTGTCTGGCTGAGGGAGCAGTCCCATCCTGAACATGTCAAATGCAGTCTTCAGCCCAAGGCTGAGGCTGTCCTTAAGAAGATGGAGCATAAGGCCAAGTCCATGCAAACTGTCAAGGACTTCCTTCAGGTCCAAACTCCCCATTTCTGCTGGAATTACCCTACCAAACATTGGTAATTTCAGCCCCTCAGTCTAAGCCTAGGCAAAGGAGACCTCATAGGGAAAGGAGCTAAAGACAGCACCAGAGGCCTATACAGTGGCAAACAGACACCAAAAGTCTGTGGGCTCCTGTCCCCAGGGACCTAGCAGGTAGCAATCATGACTCTTGCATGGCACACCCTTCCATCTTCCCCTTGTCCCCCACCCCTCTTCCTCACCCTCCCCACAGGCTGCAGGGAGACTGTCCCTATTCCACAAGAACTGTACTTTCATTACCAGGGATGTATAGGTACTAAACTTCAAAGAGGTTACAAACTCAAGTTGAAACAACCCTTGATTTTCTCAGGTTTCCCAGATTACCCAAGCAGAGCTTCAGTGCATTCAGGGCTGTGTGGAACCTGTACCAAAATCCTTATAAGGAAAAGTTTTTTTACTGCAGAGTTTTTTCCTAGTCCGCAGAAAAGAAGCTACATGGAAGCCAATTCTAGACCTGTCAAGGCTCAACGGTCCCAAAATTCAAAATGCTGACTCTAAATAAAAAACTACTGCTCATGATTTCCCCCTTAATGCCTTTATGGTAACCTTAGATCTAAAAGATGCATAACTCCACATCCCCATTGAGGAATTACAGAGAGTAGGTTCTTCGCTTCATATCTCGTGGAGAGCCACCAAATCCCCACAAGCCCGCATAACATTCAAACAGATAAGAAATGAAGCTAAAAGATCTATTGTGTTAGACAAGCAAAAACTACTATTTCAGTTTACAGCAAAAGCACCAAAATCAGCCTCAAAGATTCTGGTCAAGTCTGAATAAGCTGCTCCACCCAGGTAAATCTTCTACCTCCACCCCCTCATCTACCTTACAACTACCCCCTGAATCGGTAGGAAATACCTTTAACACTTTTTTCACTGAAACCGTCAAGTCCCTAGCCAATGATCTATCTCCCTCCTCTTCTTCTACAATCTCACCTACACATATGAAGCCCCCACCCTTAAAATGTGAGCCTATCCCCACAGACTATATCAAATCTTTACTTAAGAAATTAAAACCTACCACCCTTGCAGCCGACCTACTTCCCGCAGAATTCCTACAAAAGGCCTCTAAAGTAATAGCTTACCATATCTCCATCTTAATCAATTGTACTGTCCAGGAATCCTACATCCCCTCCGTTTGGAAAATTGCTCACATTCTTCCACTTCATAAAGGAGGTAACTCCATGGAACTCTCTAATTACAGACCTATCGCCATACTATTTCCCTTAGCCAAAATAATAGAGAAATGCATACAGAAGCAACTATTAGCCCACCTTACTCACAATTCTCTCCTAGCCTCATCCCAGCACGGTTTCAGACCAGCCCACAGTACAACCACTGCCCTTCTCTCCTTCTCTTACACAATAAATCACAACTGTAATCAAAACCTGCTCTCCTCTGCCCTCTTCCTCGATCTATCAAAAGCATTTGACATGGTAAAATCACAACTTACTCTTAGACTCTCTCAAATCACTGTCCATAGATAACCCAGTATGGGTTCCACTCATACCTGAATGGTCGACAACAAGCTGTCTTGTGGAAAGATAATCTATCTCCCCTTCTACCTGTCACCTTTGGAGTACCCAAGGTTCTATTCTGGGTCCCCTTCTTTTCTCTATATTCATCAATGATCTGCCCAAAGTTATACCACAGGCAACTTCCATATAGTACACAGATGATTCTACACTAATCTGCACTACCTCTACTCCCACAGAATTACAATCCCTAACCCAGACTACCTTAAACAAAGTAGAGAACTGGCTTAATAATCATCTTCTCCTATTGAACCCAAACAAAACCAAACTACTACTTTTCTCCCCCACCCATAAGCTAACACCACCAATAATTACAGTCTCTTCTAACAATGGCACCGTAATTTCTCCTGAACCAAACACTAAACTACTAGGTATAATCATTGATAACAATCTGAATTATAATGCCCATATAGACAAAACCATAAAAACAGTAAATAAAAAAATAGGATCCATGTATAGGATAAAGACATTTCTAACCCAACTGCCAGAACCGCCATAGCTCACACACATCTTCTCTTCTCTATGCCTCACCCGTGCTCACTAATCTATCTAAATCAGACCTCAACAAAATCACTAGCTGCTATAACAATTTAGCAAGATTTGCCACAGGCTCCACATACAGAACCCACCATTGTCATAATCTTCACAAATTAGGCTGGCTAGAACTACCCAATCAAATATACTATAACCAACTCATAATTATTCATAAAATCCTCTACCAACCTACCAATACCCCTATTCTAACTACAATTATTACCCCCTATAACAACCTAACATCCCTCCGCTCATCCAACAGAATGCTAGTACAAACGACCAAAGCCAACAACTCAGCTGGAGATTCTTTATTCTCCAACTCTGCTGGAAAACAATGGAACTCCCTTCCTGCTGAACTAACCACTAAATGCTCCTTGCCTCAATTCAAAATATCTCTAAAGACACACATGTACAGTGACTGGCTATGTCCATGTCTAAACCCCGACTAACCCATACAATAATGAGACTGAGGTAGACAAAAAATAGTCGTGCTCATATCTAAACCCCGACTAACCCAAAAACACACCAAGAAACTAATAAACCAAACGTAGCTCACAGATGTGATTACCCTTTTCTCCCTCTAACTTACTATTCTACCCACACTAATTAACATCCTTCCAACCTAAACTACCTTCTCTATTTCATCTTCCTAACATTCTAACTGAAAATGCTTATCTTACAGACACACCTCTCTTAAAATATTGTTTTCCCTGTATATTTACTGCTTCAGCAACAATGCTTTTTATTTCCTATCTATATGTAACCTTTATATGACTTTTGTCTTTGACCTATTGTTAACTTTCTTGAGATCTTTGTAACTTGCATTTTTTTTAAGTGTTACTAAACTTTTGTAAATAGATTTATTGTTAAATTTTAGATATCTTGTAACCTACATTTTTTATTGTTACTAAATTTTTTGTAACGTGGAGCTTTTCTCCCCGGGCCTCCGCTGAAAATGGATATGTATCCAGCTGGACTTTCCCGGTTAACAAATGTAAAATAAATAAATAATAAATATGCTGTGCCGTTTGGCTTGTTTACTGAATCCAGGTCTTCACAAAATGCCTAGCTGCAGTGATAGCCTTCTGCAGGACAAAGGGAATTCAGATTTACTCTATTTAGACAATTGCCTTATTTAGGCAACAGGCCTAGTTAAAAATCAAAACATGTTCTCCATTTGCTTGGTACAAAACCTGTGTGGAGGCTATGATTGAACACTGTTAAGGGTGTGGCTAAATCATGCTTCATGCTATTTAAGATGCATCTAAGGATATTTTCTGGACCCATTGATGCAGTATTTTTAGCTTTTGGTAACACTTTTAGGACTTGGTCTTGTGTGAAAGCTGAAAGCGAGCCAGTTTCAGGTGAAGGAAAAGAGGGGTAAAGTTAGAGCATAATTTGTCACCTAGTAGGTTCGCCATATTTTCATTTTTGGTGTAGGTAATATTTTTCACAGTCATTTCAGTGCATTACTACATTTCAGTCATGAGGACTCACAGTCTGGGAATTACTCTTATATTTGGTCAAAATTCTCTTCCTTTTTTAGTAAAGCTTGTTGATATCATGGTTCCGCCATGTGGGTTTGTTTCTGGAGTTTGGCAGCTGTTTATATATGCTGGTATAGTGTGGTGGTGTCCGTTTCTGTGTATTCAGTAGAGTTAACTGGGTTTGGTGGGGATTTGAAGCTTGCCTGTGCATCGCCTAGGAGTAAGTAGTTTGTCTTGGAAGAAAATTCTAAAGATACCTAGGGGAAAAGGATCTCTGGTTTCAATTTTATTTCAGAGGAGACTGCTTTATGGTCCGACCTGACAAGTGATAAAGATATGCAAAGGATGGTACAAGATGCTATTAGTAAAGACAAGACCCAGTGTGACATTTCCCCTGGTGGGTACTCTAATTATTCAAGGGCATTTATATTGACAAAGTTCAGGAATCTGTACTCTAGTGGTGGTATTGGTTTCCCAGTTTATAGCTGGATCATGCAGGAAAATAGTATTGGATTTAATATTGAATAATTCTAGTTCCTGTAGATAAGCATTGTGATTTGTCACAGAGGTAGTTCTGTATCAAGCTAATATATGGTATAAGAACTTTCTGATGGTTATTTGGACATGAAGAAGCTCTAGAGCATCATGTTGCTTTACTAGCCCAATTTTGAGTCTGTTCTAAATGAAAATTAATATACTTCCACCTTTTTCCCCTCCTGTGAAGTAGCTGACCTAATCATATGGAAAGCGTTATAGCTCTGCTCAGCCGGAGTGCTTTCTTGCATTTTAAACCATGTGTCATTCACTACACAGATGTCGACATCCTCCAGGGTGAGAAGGGCTTGTAGGGAATGGATTTTCTAATTTAGGCTGCTGGCATTGATAAGTAACACATTCATATTTTCCTTTTCCTGTTTTGTTATATTGGTAGGTTTATCAGGTTGTCACATAAAAAAGCACTATGGGGTAGACAATGTCTTGCCAGTAATTGAAACCCTAGTAGGAAGAAATGCAGACCATCCTTGGTGAAACAGTGTTATTGAAGTCTGTTATATTTTGCTCATATTATGGCATCATCCTAGGAAAAGGTAGAAAGCTGCTCAATGCAACTCACTGCCATGCTAGTTCAGTATCGGAGTAGGAGAGGTAATCAGTAATCACCAACTGAATCAAAATGCTACATACACCCTTCCTTCCACATTTACTCATACAAATGGAGACCACACTACATGATGAAACTGGCCACAGTCATTTATTTACTAAATGGAACAATTGCAAACCAGTGTAGTCACTTAAGAATAAATATGTGCTGCTAAACTGGCTGTGGAGTGAATAATAAACCTGTACCACCTAGCTTTCTAGAATTCTTTACTGTAAACATTTAAGTGTTGGTGTAACACATTCAAGCCACCTAGCTGTATTATCATAGACTAATTCTGCAGGTTGCACATCTTTTGTGTACATCTGACCTATCTTTCCACTGGCATTGCACTGTACCCTACATGACCTTTCTGCTTGTTGCCAAGGGTATTTTTACTTTCGAGTTGGGGTAATTACACTTGAGTAAGTCACTTACACCAAGCGTAATTCTTCTGAAATCAGGTCCTTGAACTTTCATTAAAGATATGTATATAACCATATTCCTCAATATTAAAGGAATTATACCCATAATAATAATAATAATTATTTGTTACATGGATAGAGCTTCTTCTCGGTGGTTTCAGAAAACAGGCAGGTTTATTATCTAGTTTAATTTAGTCTCTGTAGCCACCTTTGGTATCAGGGAGGGGTGTGTTCTAAACATCACAATGTCTTTGTGGAATACTAAGAAAGAAAGGTTGACAACAAGAGCCTACAACTCTGAAATATTTCGGACTAAAGTAATTGTCAGTATGAATATGGTATTCCATGAAGGTTCAATAGGAGGAAAGATTGTTTTTTCTAACATTAAGTAAATCTCTCACTGTGGAACTGGATCTTGTATGGTGGGCCAGAAGTGGAATGTGCCATGTAGAGGTCTTTATAAACTTTGAGAACTCAGAGGGAAAAAAAATCTCTTTCCAGATTAAAATTAGAGATATCAGACAAACTGACTTTGATGGAGGAACAGCTTAGACCAGTATCAAACGTTTCGGCTAGGTAGTCAAGAACTGAAGATGTATGATTTGAAAAGGGGTACGCTCTTTCACTGAATACCCAGCTAGAAAATGTGACCCACTTTATACAATTTCGGTGTGGGAGGCCTTTGAGAAGAAAAAGAAGGAAAAAAAATGATAGTGACTAGTGCCTATACTGTCTGAAAAGCAAGGTTGCTGGCCATCATTGGAACTGAAGAAGCCAGGCTGTCAACCTTAAAGAAGACAGGCCTGGATGGGGTACGCTGACTGGTAAAATGGCAACATCTTGAAAGGATTCAGGTGTAATGGTTTCTTCAGCAAGTAAGGCTGGAGCAGGATGTGACTATGTGAGGGGTTGCCATCTATACCAGTGTGACTAGGGCAGTGCATGTGTAACCTATGCCATTGTAGTTAGATGGAGCTTGTCATTTGACTATCACACTGACTTGTACAGATGCTTGTGTTAAAATGTTATCAACAGTGTTATTATAACTGATTAAATGTTTATGTTTAAGTAAAGAATTTCGGAAGGGAAGAATAGAAGATTTTGAAGTTGTTCTATAATTTTCAAATACTGCAACACTTTTTAGCAAAGCCATGAATGTGTATTGTACCAGAGTCAGGTGATCAAATGTGATTTCATTCTATAACCAGCACTGAGAGGATGCAACTTAGCTTGTTTTGTTTTCTTTGGAACCCGATATAAAAATCTGTAACATTTATCACAGTCAGTTGAGTTCAGTTCATTTAGTTGGAAGTTCATTACCTTGCCTTGTGGAAGTAAGCATCTCAGCATCCTATCTTGCTTTTCTGTATTAATTAAGTTAGCTAGGGATCAGTTATTCTTTAGACAGCCAGGAAATACAGTGAGATTAGTTTAGCTGCGTTTTTCTGCATCTGTTTGAATCTGTCCAACTGTATTATTTTTATTTCTCCTGCGATTGAAACTCTGATCGTTGTTGTACTTTGGTTAGTATTCTCATGTTTCTGTTTTATTATTTATTAAATATTTTTTACTTTTCATTGTAGCTAGTCTTTTAGAGAATACTTTTAACATTTTGAGAGTACCTGTGCTTATTTTAGTGACTCCTTGGCCACTCCAAAAAGCCTGGTTGCTTTGATTACACTGTCATTGTTACCATTGATTTTAGTCAGTATACTTGGATACCCTTGTAAGATTAACTTATAGTCTGGGCAAAAGGGGTACAGCTAGTAAATCTGTATCAGCCTTTCCCAGCAGTGTGTATGTGTGTGAAAATCAAATACCCAGGTGTGGGTGTTTCAGCTACTTGGAACTGGGATGTGCCAAAGTGAGTCTTGTTTGGGATCTGGAGACAAGAGAGTCCAGTCCTAGTAGAGCGTGTTACCTGTGTGCTCTTGCAGAGATTGTGTTTTATGCAGAGAGCTGCATTTTAAAATACTGTGTAAATTCATTCCTGTTTTAGTGAACGTCTCTCACTAGTGTCATTTGTGAGGATTGAGACTCCTTGATTACTGGCCCAAGGTAAAGAGAGGTAAAGAGTCATATATTGGTGGCAGTGGTGGTATATTAATTGAACTTCAGTAGCCTGTGTGCAGATGTCACTGAAGGTGTGTGTGTACTCTCAACAGCCACAAGGTTAATAGTCAGAGTTTCATTTTCACAACAGTTTTATTTATTTTTGTTAGTTTAGTTTAGTCAGGGAAAGCAGGCAAAGATGTCAGCAGGGGATTATGGTAAGCTGACAAAGAACCGGTTGGCCAAGGTGCATGAAGCCAAAGGACTGGTGCATGCTAACTGGGCTAAAGAGGAAATTATTTCAGCCTTAATCACAGCTGCAGAGCAGACCAGTGGCCAGGAAGACGACCAGTCTGGTGTTCGGAATGTGCAGTTTTCAGAAACAGGACAGTTCAGTTTTCTTCAGAGGACTTCAAAATCCATATGGAACTAAAAAGACTTGAACTGGAGGCTGAAGAAAAGGAGAATCAGCATCAACTGGAGACCTAGCATTTGGAGTTGGAGTCAAAGGAGAGATTGTGAGTTTGGAGAATGAAGACAAACTGTGAATTTTGGAGATAAAAGAAAATGAGAAACTGCTGCATTTGGAGAATGAAAAACATGAGAAACTCCTGTGTTTTGCGGCTAAAGAAAAGGAGAAGCAGCAGCACCACGAAAGGAAGATGTTGACCCATCATCAGGGTCATGGAGATAATGAAGAGGGGAATAGCCGAATCCCAGAAGCAATAAAGGTCAGTAAATTTCATCCACAGTTTGCAGAGGGGGATGACTTTGATAGTTTTATTCATATATTTGAAAGAGTATATAAACAGTATAATGTTGACCAAGAGCTCTGGGTACGGCTCCTGACCCCCTTACTCCATGGTAAAGCTGTAACTGCTGTACTAAATAGTTTGATACTGATTGTTTCCCTTAATTATAGACCTTTTGGGGAGGAAACAAGCCCTTAGTACTTTGCCTGAGGACATGAGAATGTGGTTGGCAGGTTCCCTATCAAAACAGCGAACACTGAAAATAGCGAAAGCTCTTCTGTCGAACTGTAAAGTTCGAAAGCTGAGTGTGTCGAAGTCATGGAACAGCAATTTTTTCCCAGGGGAAAAAAATCGCTCGTCCATTCTCGGGACTTTGCTGTTTTCTCCACTGTGGTACAATCTCAGAGTTGGTATATGTAAGTTGGGGGGTGGGGGGTGAAGCCCCCCTTTATTTTGTTTGTATGTATATTTGTTTTGTTTGGATCGTCAATTTTTTTTCCCTGGAAAAACATTCTCTGATCAGTGACTGCGACATTTTTGGCTTTCAAACTTTATAGTTCAACAGAATAGCATTTGCTATTTTTAGTGTTCACTGTTCTGATATAGATGTGGTTGGCAGACCGGGAGTGTAACTCTGCAATTGAGCTGGGGAGAAAAGGGTATCTCTACTTAGCAAGCAGAACATCACTGCACAAGAAGGGGATACCCAGTGCTGCACATGGGTATAAGGGAACCCATAGTTGGCAAGCTAAATCACCACAACAGTTTCTGCCAGTAACATATTAAGCCACTAGTTCAGGCACATGGCCAGGATCCGGGGTTACATGTTTTAAACGTAATCAGAGGAGCCATGTTCATAGGTAGGTAATAGGCTCTGGGCCCTAGGGCCTATACAAGCCAAGCCAAAAAGATACTCTGGCTTTCGCCACCCAAGAAAATTATTTTCCTGTGCCCCTGTTGAGCAGAGCCACAGAGGTGATCCCTGGGGTGAATTTCCTATTTCCCATCCAATCATCAAGATTTTTCTTGAAGAGTGCTAATGAGGAGCTTTGTTTCATATAGAGAGGTAGTTTATTCCAGAGTATGGGAAGTCTCTGGGACAGGAATCTATACCTCCAGCATGTTCTGTTTATTGTCGTGACAAGGTTTAGGTCCCTAGAGTGTGTAGCTCAGAGGGATTGGGATTTCTTTAAGTGGAGCATGTCCAACATCTCTGGGTTTGACATAGCTTTGTATGTTAGGCAGAGATCGCCTCTGAGTAGGCGATATGCGACGGAGTAAAGCTGGAGTTTTTTGAGACAGTCTGCGTAGGGCATCTGTTTGAGGCCAATATCCTCTTTGTGAGGTATTTCTGCAGCCTTTCCAGTTGTTATAGATGTCTTGTGAGGTACATACCAAAAGGGGCATTGTGCTCTATAATGGGTCTAATGGGTGATGAGTAGATAGGAACAATGACCTCCTTTTTCCTAGATGAGAAACCTTTTGTGATGAGGTGTGCCACATAAAAGCATTTCCTGACTACTGTGGCAATGTGATTATCAAAGGAGAGACTACTGTCCACCTGTGTCCCAACATCTCCTATCACATTTTCGGTGTTAAGTAGACTACCACCTATGTGGTAGCTCATGGGTACAGAGCTTTTACCAAAGGGGATGACAATGCACTTTTTGGCACTGAGGTTGAGGCCATGGCTTTGACACCAGGCATCTGTCTCAGTGAGGCCCTTTTGTAGGATGTCCACATAGTTAGGAGTTTCAATTATGGCTCCTAGTTTGCAGTCCTCTGCGAACTTCATTGGCCAAAGACCTTCTGTGTTAGCCTGTACTTCAGAAAAGTAGATAACAAACAGGTAGCATACAGATGTCCACTGAAGCAAGGTGGGGAACAAAGGGTGAGGGAGCCAGCAAGTGGGGATAACAGCATGGCAGTAGTAAGTTCTCTGGAGACAACCGGGGTACCAAACTATCATTGGAGTTTGTATCCTATCTTAGAGGATGGACGACAGGCCACTGCTAAGAGAGAGACAGCTTCTGACATAATCATTGTGAAGCCTGCAGTGGTTAAAGAGGAGCAGTACTTGCTTGGGTAGTCCACTTCAATCATGGCTTTAGGAGGGATCCCAGTCCAAATATCTTTGGCCAGGGTTCATTTTGACTGGGAGAGTGAAAAAGGAAGCAAGTAGGTAGCTGTATTTGAGGATATTCCTGCAGATTTCTTGATAGGGAATGATTTTGATAATGCAGTACTTTATGTGCATGTAGTTACATGCAATCAGGCTTCAAGACATGCATGTAGGTCTGGTAGGCTGGGGGAAACACAGACAGACCCCACACCTGAAGCTGGGGCTGGTGATGTGGCTATTTCAGGGAGGGAGCTACCTTGCTGCTGGTAGGTACTGATGTTCCTGTAGATAGGGTGAGTGGTAGTACCCAGGCTGACAGTGAGGCACCACTTTCAGAAAATACTAGGTTTCCTGTGGAAGGGGAGCTGGGAATGGTTACAAAGATAGAGTTGAGACAGGCTCAGCTTTTGGATCCTACTTTACGAGGCTTGAGGGAGGCAGCTAAGGAGGCACCTCATGCTCAAGGAAAAGGGGAGTCTGTATACTAGAACAAAGGGTGTCTGTATAGAGAGTGGACCCATGAGCTAGGGCTAGAAGGTGAGGTAATACAACAGTTGTTAGTGCCCAGACTCTACTGTCTGGCACTTTTAGCCATAGCTTGAGGCATTCCTTTTGCAGGTTATATGGGCATAAAGCATACCAAGAGACCTGTTATGCAGAACTTTTATTGGCCTGGAATTGCAAGGGATGTAACAGGGTATTGTAGGACCTGTGAGCAGTGCTAAAAGGTAGGCAAGGCAGGAGACATTGTCAAATCTCTGTTGATGCCTTTGACTGTGATTGAGGAGCCATTTCAGAGGGTAGCTACGGATATTGTGGGGCCTTTGAGTACCCCAACTTCCACAGGGAAGAAATGTATCCTGGTGGTAGTAGATTATGCTACTAGATACACTGAGGTGGTGGCTCTGTCCTCCATCGAGGCAGAGAAGGTGGAAAATACTTTGTTACAGATTTTCAGCAGGGTAGATTTCCCGAGAGAAATACTGACTGGCAGAGGTACCAGTTTCATGTCAGACCTGCTGGTTTGTCTGTGGAAACATTATGGGGTGAAACACCTAAAGACCATCCCCAGACTAATGGTCTTGTGGAGAGATTAAATTTACGCTAAAGACCATGCTACGATTTGCAGACCAATTTAGGAGAGTGTGGGACAAATATCTGCCCCATTTGTTGTTTGCATACAGAGAAGTACCCCAAGAATCCACAGGTTTTTCAGCCTTTAAGTTGCTGTATGGGCATAAGGTGAGGGGGACTCATGATGAGTTGGAGAATGAGTGTGAATCCCACAAGGAGTATGTTGTGGCATATGTCCTAAACCTTAGGACAAGGCTTAGGAACCTTATGGGCATAGCCCAAGAGAACCTGGCAAGAGCTCAACAGCAGAAAAAGGTCTGGCATGATAGAAATGCTCGAGCCCAAGTGTATGTTGTGGGACAGCAGGTTATGGTGCTCATTCCTGTCAGACATAAGCTGCAGGCAGCTTGGGAGGGACCCTTTGAAGTGGTAAGGAAGGTCAATGATGTTAATTATATGGTAAACCTGCTAGGCAGGAGGCAGGGGCACAAACGGTACTGTGTTAACATAAAGCCTCAGCATGTCAGGGAGGTCCTGGGCTGACTGCAAAGGGCAGGGTTGACCATTAAGCCCAGTAAGTGTCAGGTGGGTATGACAGAGGTCTCCTACCTGAGAGATAGAGTGGGTAGTGGTAAGATTAGGCCAAAACCTGCCAAAGTAGAAGCTATTTGGGCATGGTCTGCCCCTGTTACCAAAAAGCTGGTGAGAGCATTCTTGGGGACAGTGGGGTACTATAGAAAGTTTGTTCCCAGTTATAGTGCAATAGCTGCTCCCCTCACAGACCTGACAAGGAAAAACAGGCCAGATAAGGTAGTGTGGAACCCAGCCTGCTAGCAGACATTCCAAAATTTTAAAGGGGCTATGGGAGGACCCCCTGTGTTAGCTAGTCCAGATTATACCAGTGCCAATGCAGATGGACTCCAAAGCCAGGATATAGGTTAATGTGTTCCCAGACAGGCCCATTTCTCTCAAGCAATGTTTTTGTAGGATCACTTGAAAACTAGCTTAAGTCTTCAAAGGGGGGGGGGAGATGTGACGATGTGAGGGGTTGCCATCTATGCCAGGGAGAATAGGACAGCGCATGTATAATGTATGCCAGCATAGTTAGCTGGAGTTTTGTAAATAGTTTTGTGTCGTTTGACTGTCAAACTGACTTGTACAGATGCTTGTGTTAAAATGTATCAACAGTGTAATTGTAACTGATTAACTGTATATAGTAAAACACGACGACTACCAACTAGTACTAGAACTTGGGTCCACCAAGAAAATTGTAAAACACAAAAAATGTAAAACAGGATCCAAGGACGACAAAGAACTCCAAACTAAATCCATTTTTATTGTAGAAATTATAAAAGCATAAGTGCTTTTGTAGCAAAACTACTTCATCAGATGCACAAGACAATTAAAAAATCAGTCTATTAAATTCTCTAGTTGAAAAATCACATGACTAACTAACTTTCGTAAAGCCCTATCCTTAAAATACACTCATTAAACAATGTGCACACACATATAAATGTATAACCTTCTGCAGATATAGACCATCATACATTTGTGCAAAACATATATATATATATATATATATATATATATATATATATATATATACATACATAAATATACACATATATATAAAAAGTATGTGTGTGTGTATATATATATATATATATATATATATATATATATATATATATATATATATAAAAACACTATTAATGTGTATGTTTATACAATGATAAAAGCTAGACCATTTCCTATTTAGAGATCTGGCTTTAAGTTTCGGTCCCAAAGGTACTCTGTCATTCAGGCCATGGCCATAGTCGCCATGTAATCTATCTACTTAGCTTCTAACTGATCAGTTTGATTCCTGATATCACCTTTCCTGGTATTCTCATATATACGTCCTATTACCATGAACTTAAAAATATGAGATATATCTGTATCTACAGTGTGTTTAGATAAAGCACTAACTGTATCACCTTTACCTATACGGTAATAGTGTTCTTTAATCGTGTCTCTAAACAATCTGTCGGTCTTACCAATATAAAAT
Organism: Protopterus annectens; assembly: GCF_019279795.1. NCBI lineage: Eukaryota > Metazoa > Chordata > Ceratodontiformes > Protopteridae > Protopterus > Protopterus annectens. The sequence continues at coordinate 1,544,356,434 of NC_056739.1, forward strand.
TTCATACAAACCGAGCAGAAAGCCAAATAAACCACATGGGCACTTTTGCATGTCGCAGAGACTTTGAAACTATACACTTTATTCTGATCAGGATGATTAAATTTACCTGTACTATCAGTATATTTGCAAACTTGACAATGTCTGCATGCAGCAGTTCTTCCTTGGCTCAAATTTGTAGGTACACTCCTAGGGTAACATAAACGTCTCTTTAGGGACTTCATATTTTTATATACAAATCCTGGTCTAGTGTCTACTGTAGCTGTAATGTCATTGATATTGATTAACTGTATATGTTTAAACAAAGAATTCTGGAAGGGAAGAGTAGAATTTTTTTAAATTGTTCTATAATTATCAAATAATGCAACAGATCTTAGTAAAGCTGTGAATATGTATTGTACCAGATTCATGTAATCAAATTTGATGTCATTCTGTAACCAACACTGAGAGGATGGAACTCACACAGTAGCTTGTTTTATTTTGTTTTCCTTGAAATCTGATATAAAAATCTATGACGGCTATCACAGTCAGTTGGTTGATTTAGTTAAGTTCAGTTCAGTTAGTTAGAAGCTCATTATCTTGCCTTGTGGAAGTAAGCATCTCATCATCCTATCTTGCCTTGCTGTATTAAGTTAGCTAGGAAACAATTATTCTTTAGATGGTCAGGAAATACAGTGAGATTAGTTTAGTAGTGTTTTTCTGCATCTGTTTGAATCTGTCCAGCTGTGTTATTTTTATTTCTCCTGTGATTGAAACTCTGATGTTTATTGTACTTTGATATTTAGTATTCTTATGTAGTCTGTTTTATTATTTATTATTAAGTATTTATATACCTTTCATTGTGGCTGGTCTTTTAGAGAATACTTTTAATGCCTTAAGGAGTGCCTGTGCTTATTTTAGTGACACTTTGGCCACTCCAAAAAGCCTGGCTGCTTTGGATACACTCTACTACTCATGTCAGTATTGATTTTACTCAGTATTATTGGATACCCTTGTAAGAGCCTGGCAGTGGTTGGCTGGTGGCAGCAAGGTTACCTTAAAGTCTGGGCAGAAGTGCTACAGCTATTAAATCTGTACCAGCCTTTCCCAGGAGTATGTGTGTGTATGGGTGTGTGTGTAAATCATGGAACTGGGACACAGTGCTCCAAAGTGAGTCTTGTTTGGGATCTGGAGAGACAAAGTCCAGGCCAAGTGGAGCATGTTCCCTGTGTGCTGTTGGAGGAAATTCTGTTTGATGCAGAGAGCTTCATTTGAAAATACTGTGTAAATTCATTCCTGTTTTTAGTGACTGTCTCTCACCAGTCTCAGTGGTAAGGATTGAGGCTGCTTGATTACTGGCCTGGGGTAAAGAGATTCCCTCACGCAGGGGAACTATATGTGATGGGGCCAAAAGGGAGTTATAAAGATGGCTTTGGTCTAGAGAAAGTGTATGGTTTTTGGAATCAGTTTCACCATAGAGGAATTGGAGAGAGTCTAATGCAGACCAGGAGGCCATTTGTGACTGAGAGCATCCTATGGGTTGACCATTCAGAGGAGTATTAGGGAAAAGTAATTGGCACACTTGGTGGTTTGGGATGCGAAGAGTTCACACATTGGTTTCTCCTATAGATGGAAAATCTTGCTGACAACTGAAATGCTCAGAGATCATTCATGGAGCATTTGTAGGCAGAAGCTGAGCCTATCCTCTAGGGTATTGCCCTTCTTGGGAATGTGTGTGTCATTAAAAAACAATAGGACTTGATGGTCCACTGCCAGACTCAAATGGCCTCCAAACCAGCTATGTATGAACAAGTATCGCCCTGCTTTTTTGTTGTGACAAGCACCTACCTTGTTTGAAGGGACCACAATGACCCCTTGAGGAAGGAAGTTCTGAAAGGCAATCAGCATGAAATAAAGGCTCACCCCCCCAAAATATTATGTTAAGACTCCTTAGATGATCTGGCATCCTGATCCATCTGCTCATTGTAGTTGCTCTCCCCTCCCAAGCATATGCATCCTTGATGACAGATGCCTGAGGAGAAAGAATTTCCTGCCTGTAAATTAGTGGAATTCAGCCTCCATTGAAGATGGAGCTTGTCAGTATTAGTGATCTTGATCAGACCAGACAAAAGGTTGGGATATTGAAATTCTGGACTTTGACAATCCATTGTAGTACACTAATTTATAGCATCAGAGGAATGTATTTTTATTACTATTCAACAATCTCTGTATAGCTAGTACCTATTTATTGGGAAAAAAAACTAAAAAAAAAAAACAAATCTAAGATGAGGAGGTCCATTTTCATCAACCAGTAGGAATAAAACCGCAGGCTTGGGACTTCCAACATGGTTGGACATTGAGTAACAGCTTAATTTTGGCTGTCCCAGTCTAAAAACAGAAACTTATCAGAGAAAGCCAGTGGACCTAGATTTCTGGGTAACTTTCAGTAACTGCCTAGTAAGTGCGCTGCTTGGATGCCAAGAAAAAAGAAACATAAAGGACTAGAGGAAAATCAGCTACAAAAGATGAGGTAAAAACACAGACTGGGAGAAGTGCTGCAGCTGTTCAGCAAGAAGCAGTACAAATTACAGACCTGACTTCCAGTAACCTAGAGGAAAGTATAATGCAGCTGGACACCGACCTGGTTAAAATAAAAGAAACACTGATGGAGTATATCAACACAAACAAACAATAAAGTGCTGGAAAAATGGATTAAGCTTTAAACAGATATTCAGATAAGGTGACAGAACTGCAAAACTCAGAAGTTGAAATGAAGAAAAGGTTGGCTGAATAGGAGACTGTACCTATGAATTACCACTTAGGTGGCAGGACACTAAACATTGAAAGTGTGATGAGAGACTTAGGGACACAGGTGGACAGTGATCTCACTTTCGATAACCACATCATCACAACAGTCAGGAAATCCTTCTATGTGGCACACCTCATCACTAAGGGCTTTTCATCCAGAAAAAAGGAGGTCATTGTCCCACTGTACTCATCCCTCATTAGACCCATTATAGAGTATAATGCCCCATTTGGTGTGTACCTCACAAGACATCTGCAACAGCTGAAAAGGCCACAGAAATACCTCACTAAAAGAATCACAGGCCTAAAGCAGATGCCATATGCTGACCATCTTAAAAAAAACTCCAGCTATACTCTGTGGCATATCGTCTACTCAGAGGCGATCTCTGCTTAACATACAAGGCCATGTCAAACCCTGAGCTGTTGGACATGCTGCACTTAAAGAAATCCCAATTCCTCAGAGCCACACGCTCCAGGGATCTAAACCTTATCATCACTGTGAACAAAACATGCTGGAGGGATAGGTTCCTGACCCAGAGACTCCCCATACTCTGGAATAGACTGCCCGTACATGTCAAGCAGAGCACCTCATTGTCCCTCTTCAAAAGGAACCTTGATGATTGGATGGGAGATAGGAAATTCACCCTGGGGATCATGTCAGTCGCCCAGCTAGACAGGGGCCCAGAGAAGTAAATATTGTGGGAAGAAATATCCAGGAAATTGTTATGGCTAGGCTTGTATAGGCCTTAGGGCCAATAGCCTAGTACCAACCTATGAACAAGAAAAGCTGTTTCAAGAAATAATAGAATTAGAAGACAGAGCACTTGGGGAAAACCTGAGATTTTTTGCTGTACCAGAGAAGCTGGAAGGAACATACTGTATTAATTTTATGAAAGCACAGGTAAGCAACTGGACTGGTATTCCACAACAGGAATTTTAATTGAAATGCATTTGGGTTGGGAGGGTGGCCTAATGGTTAAGGTGTTTGCCATACAAACACAAGGTGCAGGGTTTGAGTCTCACAAGGGATAATTGGCTAGGCTTAAAATGGCTAGCAAGGGCAGTTAGCTTAGTACTTATCTATGAACCTATGTGTGTATGCTGCAAATCTGGTTACTAGAAAACAACCTAGACCTTTAATAGTAAAGATGCAGTCTTATCAGCAGAAGGAGTTGATTCTGCCAAAACCTGTGGCAGAAGGATAATGTACTAAAAGTGAGAGGCAGCAGAGTGTTTGTGAGGAATGACTACACATTGTACACCAGGCAGAAGAGGAGTAAATATATTTAATTATTTACGGAATGCTGAGAAGCAGGATTGAGATTCAAACCGTTGTACCCAGTCATCTTCAAAATATTTTTCCCTGGAGGGACAAAATCATTTTTTGATGAAGTGCTTGCTAGGAGAACATACAAATGTTTGTCCAGCAAACTGTGAGCTGTGAAACAGAAGGAGGTTCTGCTCCATGTCCTTCAGGTGGTAAGGACTACAGAGAGACTGAGCCCATGAAGTGTTTTCCACTGTTTCAACAGAAAATGCCTGAGAGAAGGAAGCAAACATGAGTCGACTAGAAGAATCAAGAATATGTTTGAAATGAAACTGATACAGGATTTGCCAGATGGGGATTAACATGAATAAAGCTAGTAACTTGGAAATTGATAGATGTGGGGTGATAAAGCAATAATTATATTTGTGAAGCATGACAGAACAAGAAAATCTGAAAACATTGGACTTCCTTGGACTTAGTTAAACTTGTAGGGGACTTTAAAGCATATGCCCTGCTTTGTGTTATTAATGCTCAGAGAATAAAGTCAGTAACTTGGAAACTGACAAATGTGGTATTACAAAGCAATAATTATACTTATGAAAGTGGCAGAAAAAGAGAATTTGGAAATATTGGATTTTTGTGGACTTTGTTAAACTTCTAGGGCACTCTGAAGCAATATGCACGACTTCATGTCATTTCTCTTCCGAAAAATACTTGGGAGAGAGGAAGAGGAGGGAGAAGGTTAACTGTAAGTAAAAAAAAATCTTAATGATACTACTTTAATAGTGCATGACTTTCTTTGCAAGCTGTGAAGTAAAGTTTCTCCATTATTTTTAAATGCAATGGGGATACTAATATAAACAGGTCCTTTTCTTTTTACTTTTTCTCCCTTCTTATCTTTTTTTCCTTGTTCAGTTTTAAGAAATGTAGGAACTGCAACATAAAAAAGGAGAGAGGAAGGTTCTGGTTAAGAGAGCATGACAAAAGAAAAATGAGTGTGTTTTTCTCATGCTTGTATAGGGAAATAACTGGGTCAAGGCCCTTGGCTTGATCTAGTAACAAGTTTAAACAGAAAGCAAGTAAATGGAGAAGAATATTGAATATTATAAGGCTTTTTTCTGATAAACAATGCATCCTTATCAGTTTTGTATCTGGTTTGCATGTTTTTAGAAGACAGTCTGATTGAGAGAAATGGTTTGGAGAAAGTGTTTACTGAAGACACTCAAGCATTTTCTCAGCTGGGAGAGCTGTAAAGATAAGACAAAACCAGACAGCACTTACTAAAAGCACAGACTGTACTGTGCATCTTAGCTTGAATAACCTTTATTTTTGGTTAGCCTAGTCTGTCTGCGTGGATACCAGTTTAGAACTTTTCTTATTATTAGGAAGGTAAAACTTCAAATTTTGAAGATATACATAATTCTGTTGTGTGTTCTTATTTAGTTAATCATTTTTTTAGGGGGTGTTTGGGTTGAGGACTTTCAATAAAACAAAAAGTTAAGATGTGACAGGCTGAAATGGATGTGACAAGAAACAACTGTATAAAAGACCAAACCACCAAACAATATATGCATGTAACATAAAAGTTGGAACTAAGCATTTAACATTTAAACGTTTAACAAAAACGTAGTTACATATAAAATGTGGGAACAATAATTATATAAGAAAATGATGAGAAGATAGACATTTTGTCTGAAAATATAGCTAGGGAGCAGGATAAAATTAAAGAAGAGTTTAAAACTTGGGTAGAAATAAAGAAAAGAGAGATATGGCTAAGATGTAACAAGAATTATTTAGAGGGATTGACATATGTTAAAGTATTGCAAAATAGGGGTAATCCCACAGAACAAGAATAGGAGCAACTGCAGAATGCTGAACAGAAAATAAGGAATTACCTCGATAATAGGCATGAGTTTAAGATTGCTGTCAAGCAGCTGTTTTTTGATAATAACTCTAGAGCACAAAAACTTTCAGCACAAGGACTCGGGCAAAAGAAAGTAGAAAGGGATGTCACCAAGCTTAGGGAGCCTATAATAAGGAAGATAACAAGAGATCTTGAAGTATTATAAATATTTCGGAAATTTTATGAAAGTCTATATAAAGCAGAGAAATATGAAAATCAAGAAAAGGTACAAATGCAAATATTATCGAAGAATTAAACATGCTAAGGTTAGAGGTAAATGAGGCTCAATTGCTAATGGTTAGGATTGGAGGAGATTAAAATGGTGATGTATAAACAATCTATAGGAAAGTCCCCAGGAATAGATGGTATTTCTGTGGAAGTTTGGAAGCTAGGAGGAAAAAAATGATAAAAATCTGGAAGGTTTTGTTTAACAGTATTTTAAGAGAAAGAGAAGTACCAACATCCTGGAAGAAAGCAGTGGTAGCTGTAATATCTAAAGAAGGTAAAGATCCATCAGATCCAGCTTCACACAGGCCCATTTCAATACTAAACCATGATTATAAAGTGTTTGTCTATAATATCTAAAAGAATGTCAAAAGTAATGCCAAAATTGGTAGATATGGATCAGTGAGGTTTTATGGAGGGGAGACAAACATTTGATAACATTAACAAAACACTGATGATCCAGAGGGAAGCATAATGTAAATGAAAACATTTGACAGAGTAAGCTGGGATTTCATGAGGAGGGCAATGGAAGTAGTTGCTCTCCCTGATAAGATTATAAGGTTGATTAGGAGTATATATGAGGGATTGGAAGTGAAAATTAAAATGGGTGGGATCCTCTCTGATAATTTCTGCTTGAATAGAGGAACCAGGCAGGGGTGTCCTCTTTCCCTTTGTTGTTTCCATTATATTTAGAACCATTGGCAAAGAAAATAAGGGACGCAAAAATTCAAGGATATAATTGGTATGGTAGTCAAGAAAAGCTGTCTCTGTTTGCATATGATATTATTTTATACCCGGCAAGACCAGAAAAGGACATTACAGTGTTGTGGAACATTTTAAGACAGTTTCAGATCTTCTCAAGATAGAAAATTAATGAAGCTAAAGCAAAGGCAATACCAGTAAATTATGTACCCACACACTAATTGGGCCATCAAGATCCATATTTATGGGTACGTGATGAAATGAATCTTCTAGGAGTATGGATTAAAATGACTCCATTGTGGCAACCATGGATATGTGGGAGGAGACTAAGCAGAAAATAATACAAAAACTGAGAAACTGGAAGCTTTGGGATATGGATAGTAAGATACAAGCCGTTAAAACGTTTTTAACCCCTTTAGTTTTATACACAGGTCAGCCATATTTTTAGCAACCAGGGGAGAAGTTGTGGATAGCAATTAAAAAACAGCTGAAGGATTTTATCTGGGAGGGTGTGATGGCAAGGGTCAAGTCGGATAAGCTGATTCTTCCAAAAGAACAAGGCAGACTAGGATTACCCAATTTGAAGGGCTATTTCAGAGCAACACAGTTAAGGCTGTTATACATAGCACAAACAGAAAATTATAATTCATTGTGGAAAGGTATGATGATAATGATTATGATGATGATGATGATGATGATATGAGGGAGAAGCTCAAGAAACAAGGAGAGCCTGGGATTTTGGATACAGACCCTTAAGGAGAATGATAATAACTTTACAGAATATTATATTCATAAAGTAGCAGAAAGTATTTTAAGAACTAAGCTAGCATGGGAATGGAGAAAAGAGTCTGCCAATAGGGATAACTAGAATTAGGGATGATACAGACAGTAGGCAAGACAGGGCCAGAATTTATTGGAGAAAACTGGCAAAGGATCCAAGGTATTGGGTGCAAATAACTAGAAAGGAAAAGGTAATAGAATGGGAAGATGCCAAGACTTTATTTGGACTGCAGGTTACAGATTGCCTTCCTTATCAAGGATTGATATCAGAGTATAGGTAAAGAGAAAGAAATAAGGGGTCCTAAATGAAAGACCCAACACTGGTAGAGTTTTTAATAGAATCTAGAACAGAAGCTGTCATTAAAATGGAATAATTAGTAGAGCATGTAAAATATTGCATGACAACTATAAGAATCAATCAGAGGAGATTAGGGAGGATTGGGAAGAGAGGCTGGATAAGCAATTCACAAAGAGACAATGGGGGGATATATGTGCCTCTCCCAAATATGTAACAAAGTCTAGAATATTTAGGATCTTTGCTTGCAGATGTTTACCTAGGTAATTTTATACCCCAAGTAGACTCCAAACAAATTTTCCTCAGGTACACAACAAATGTTGGAGATGTGATGGGGAGAAATAGGAAACTGGGAACATATTTTCTGGGAGTGTTATGTGTTGGCAGACTTTTAAAGACTGTTTGAAGACTGCTCTGTCAGAGAAGTGGTGTAACTTAGGAAATTATCTTTTTGAGCTAAGATACAGAATCGGAATTGCCTAGACATAGTAAGGCCTTGCTGAGTGTAATTATGGTGGCTGCTAAAAAAGCAATTACTAGAAAATGGAAATCAAAGTCTAAACCAACTTTACTAGAACTAATGAATATAGTATAAGAGGTAAAACAACTGTAATTGGGATCTTTAGAAAATGAAGGAGCAAACTACATAGGAAAAAAGGGGAACTGTGGGAACATTATAAGCAATGGAGGAACAAGGTTTAAAAGAAGGCAGGATTTGAATGAGCTGTGTAATACTTAATTGATAGTGACTGGGTAGATTGTAAGTGATGTATAATGTTTGCAACTACAGTTGTCTCCACGGGGTCTGTGATGCATAATGTTTGCAACTAAAATTGTGTCAGTATGGTTTGTTTTTCATTTATACAGATGTAAGATTGCCTCTGTCATACCTGATAATTTAATAAAGATGTTTCTTTTTGTTTGTTTTTTTAATTAAAAAAAACACAGGCTTTCAGACAGTTCAGTATCTAAAACACTCACAGGCTACTAACTCCTCCTCTTTATTTGTAGTGCTCTATGTTATAGCTTCCTGTCTAGATCTCTCTTCTGTCTCACTACTCTCACATATGGGGTTTGATTCTAGGTGTAAGTGACTTACACCTGTGTAACACTTGTTTTGTAGATATATTTTACACCAGAGTTAGTCACTTAACACTGACAGAAAGTCTTTTATAGGTTCATAGATTCATAGGTGTTTACTAGGCTAACGACCACAAGGGCCTTTTTAAGCTTAGCCATGCATCCCAAATCTCTGATAAGTTCTGATACCCTTGATAAGTGTAAGCAGGGGCCTGGAAGATGAGCCATTTACATGTTACCTGTTTGCATTAGAGACATAGGTACCAAACCAGGGATGAATTTCCAGTTTCCCATCCAGTTGTCCAAGTTGCAGTTGAATTGCATTAGGGAGTAACTCTGCTTCATATGGATGGGGAGCCTATGGGATACATACATAACCTATCTCTCCAGCAGGTCCTATTTATACCACAGGCAAGATTTAAGTCTTTAGAAAGGGTAATTCTGGTGTTGTTTGTTTTGTGAATATGCAGGTGGTCCATTAGAGTGGTCTGACAATGCCCTGTATGCCAGGCATAGATCTCTCCTCAAAAGCCTGTAGGAGACAGAATACAGGGATAGGGCCTCAAGGCGGTCAGCATAGGATATATTACTTCTGCCCTCTATTCATTTAGTGAGGGAACCTCTGTGGATGTTCCAGTTGTTGGATATGCCTGGTTAGGTACATACCAAAGGGTGCATTGTACTCAATGATAGGTCTGATGAATGCAGAATACAGTGGAACAATGACTTCCTTGGACTTAGATGCCATACCTTTGTTTATAAGTTGCGCAACATAGAATGATTTCCTCACCACTATAGACATGTGATGATCAAAGACTAGATTACTATCTATGTGTGTCCCTTAGTCCCTGACTAGAGTCAACTCTAAGGGGCATGTTGGCAGTATGATAGTTGCCAGGGATGGATGACTTCCCAAAGGATACTATTATGCATTTCTTGGCATTTAGTTTTAGTCCATGGCTCTGACACTAGTTATTTGTCTGTGTCAGCCCCTCCTGGAGAACATTTGTGTCAGTGTGAGAATCATTGACAGCTCCTAATTTGCAATCATCTGCAAATTTAGTCCGCCAGAGACCTCTGACATTGGCCTTGACTTCTGAGAAGTAAATGCCAAAAAGGAGCAGTCCACGGACTGATCCCTGAAGGACTCCACTTGTGACTGGCCTCACTGTAGAGGTGGACTCCCCAATTCTAACTTCCTGGGTCCTGTCTGTGAGCCAGTTGGCTATCCACCAGGTGACATACGAGTTTGTACCTAACCTCTTGAGTTTGTCAGCAATGCCTGAGTGGGGTGTTGTGTCAAATGCCTTGACCAGATCAAGGTAGGCAGTGTGAATGATTTTGCCCTCATCAATTGTTTTAGTGACCTTCTCAAAGAAGTCCACTAGGTTGACTAAGCGTGATCTGCGCTTGACGAAACCAAACTGGGTTGGATCTAGTGTCTGGAGGTTTACTATATCTCTGTTGATCATCTCCATGATCACTCTTTCCGTGGCTTTACATATACGATTAGTGAGACTTGTGGGTTTATACTTTCCAAGGTCTGTAGATAGCCCACCTTTGTGTAGAGGGATGACTGCTGCCTTTCTCCATTCACGAGGCATGAAGCCTGTTTGGAGGCTGTAGTTAAATAGTAATTCCAGAGGCCCTGATACGTCATGTTTCATTCTATTTAGAAGGCATCCTAGGATGTTGTCTGGGACTATTAATGCAGTGTTCTTGGTGTTAGAGAGAGTATTAAGGACCTGTTCATAGGTTCATAGGTTCGTACTAGGCTATCTGCCCTAGGGCATTTATAAGCCTAGCCAGAGTGTGTTTGGCTTTCGCCACCCATTTTAAATTAATTTTGCTATGCCCTTTTTCGAGGTTAGTATACTGTGCCTCTGTCTAACAGTGACACAGAAGTGATACCTGGGGTAAACCTAAGATCTCCCATCCACTCATCAAGATTCCTCTTGAAGAGAGTCAATGAGGGACTCTGCCTAACCTGGACTGGGATTTTATTCCAGAGTGAAGGGAGCCTCTGGGTTATGAATCTGTCCCTCCAGCATGTCCTATTTATTTCAGTGCTGAGGTTCAAGTCTCTCGAGCGCGATGGGATTTGGATTTTCTGAGGTGCAGCATGTCCATTAATTCCGGGTTGGACATGGCTTTATACGTCAGGCACAGATCGCCTCTGAGCAGGCGGTATGCCACTGAGTAGAGCTGGAGTTTCTTTAACCGGGCAGCATATCGCATCTGTTTGAGCCCTTTGATCCTCTTGGTGAGGTGCTTTTGGGGTCTTTCCAGTTGCTGCAGGTGTCTGGTAAGGTACATCCCAAAAGGGGCATTGTACTCAATTATGGGTCTGATGAGGGATGAGTAAAGAGGCACGATGACCTCCCCTGATCTAGATGTGAATCCCTTCATGATTAGGTGGGCTATATAAAATGTTTTTCTAACCACTTTGGCCACGTGGTTGTCAAATGAGAGATTGCTATCAACTTGGGTCCCCAGGTCCCTAATTACTTCTTCTGTACTTAATGGATTACCACCTATGTGGTAATTTGTGGGCACTTTGTTTTTGCCAAAAGGGATGACTATACACTTTTTGGCATTTAGCTTGAGGCTATGGCTCTGGCATCAGTTGTCTGTTTCTATGAGGCCCTTTTGGAGGATTCTTGTGGTGGCTGGATAGTCGATTATGGCGCCCAGTTTGCAGACATCTGTGAACTTGGTCAGCCACAGTCCTTCCGTGTTGGCCTGTACCTCCGAGAAATATATACCGAACAAGAGAGGTCCCAGGACTGAGCCTTGTGGGACGCCACTTGTAACTGGTTTGGAGTCTGACATGGCTCCAGCAATTCTAACCATGTGGGTTCTGTCCTTGAGCCAGTTTGCAACCCATCTAGTGACATAGGGGTTTATATTTAAGCTGGTGAGCTTATCTATAATGCCCGAGTGGGGTATTGTATCGAAGACTTTTGCGAGATCCAGGTAGGCTGTGTGGACCACCTTCCCCTCGTCAATGGCCTTGGTGACTGTTTCAAAGAAATCAACCAGGTTTAAGAGGCAGGATCTGCCCTTAACAAAGCCGAACTGGGTAGGATCCAGTGTCTGTAGGTCCCCAATATCTTTATTTATGAGGTCCATGATGATCCTTTCCATAGCTTTGCAGACCAAGCTAGTCAGGCTTATGGGGCAATAGTTTCCAGGATCCGTTGAGGCACCACCTTTGTGGAGAGGGACCACTGTTGCTGTATGCCACTCTTTCGGTACATATCCTGTAGTAAGGCTGAGATTGAACAGTAGTTTTATGTTTGGGTTTAGCTCTTCTTGGAGTTCATGTAGGACGCAGCCCGGGACACCGTCTGGTCCCATTGATGCTGTGTTTTTTGCTTTGGAGAGGGCAGCTCTTACCTGAGCATCTGAGATGTCAGGGGGGCAGCACTCTGCCGGGATAGATATTTGCCCTTTTGGTGGGGAGGGGGGGGAGTTTGCGCTGAACCTGTCAGCTAGGATGTTGGCAATGTCTGTGGATTCAGTGTATTTTTTGTCATTTTGGACTAATTGTGAGCATATCTGGGAATTCCCACCGAGGTTCCTAACATAACTAAAGAAAGCCTTGTGATTATCCTTAGTGTCCTGTGCAATTTTTCTCTCGAAGCTGGCCTTAGACGATTTTATGAGTGCCCATAGTTTTTTGCTAATACTCATCAGAGATGCCTTCCCTTTTTGGGATTTTGCTCTATCATGGAGTAGCTTCCTCCTTCTATTGTATAGTTTGTTTATGGCTGGGATCCACCAGACAGGATGTCTGCCTTTGGAGGATTGGGTCTTGGTTTTATTTGGGATTGCATGATCCATGCATTCCTGAAGGTGTTCATAGAATGCATTTATAAAGGATTCTGCGGTCTGGGCCGTATTTTCCACAGGCCCGGGGGCTTTGAAGGATTCCACCTCGGTTTTGAGGAGTGTGAAATTTGCTTTAGAGAAGTTTTTCACTGTGGCTTTCAGGGCAGGGGGTGGAGTCGGGATGTGAATATCCGGTGAGATTAGTTTATGGTCTGATCTTACCAGTGAGGGATACACTTCTGGTCTGGAGCATAGAGTCCCCATGTTGGTGATGATCAGGTCCAGTATGTTTTCCCCTCTTGTGGGAGTGGTAACAAGTTGTTCCATAGCATTTGAGTTTATAAATTCTAGGAACCTTTGGGCTAGGGTGTTGGTGCTAGAGTAATGCTCCCAGTCTGTTTGGGTAGTTGAAGTTGCCCAATATAATGGTGTTTGGAGAGACCTTCATATTTTCCAGTGTTCTCAGGAAGGCCAAGTGGGGTTCCTGGGTTTGGGAGGGTGGTCTGTAGCAGGCTATAAACTGGAAGGCAGTTTTACCCACTGTTAGTTGAACATGGATAGTCTCTGATGCTTCATGCTGTGCCACCAACCTGGAGGTGTGGGTATCTTTGACGAATATTGATACTCACCCTCCTTTTGTGGTACGGTCCAAGTTTTGGGGCCGAAAAGCATGGTATGAGGTATAACCTGGTAGTGCTGGGGTGCTCTCGGGTGCCTTGAACCAGGTTTCTGTTACTGCACAGATATCAATGTTCTCCATGCTAAGGAGAGTTTTGAGTGCGTGCATCTTGAGGTTTAGACTTCCGGCGTTGAGTAGCATTACTCTGTTTCTTATCCCTTGTGATACCTATGGAGGTGGGTTTGTCTTTTGAGCCTTGCCTAAAAAAGGCACTATGGGGGTAGCAAGAGCCTTTGCCAATATCCGAAAGCCCAGGGATGACAGGTGCAAGCCGTCCCTAGCGAAGCATCGTGGCTTGTCGAGCATGTCATCCCAGGCTGACAGGCATTGGATCCCCTTTGAATGACACCAATACTTAAGCCAATTGTTAAAATTGATCATTTTGTCTTTATACTGTGGCATCATTCTTGGTGAGGGTAAGATGCTACTCAAGGTCAGGGTCATATTGGCCTGGGCTACATGCTCAGAGAGCTCCTCTATGTCTTTTTTCATGTAGTCCAGGGAGGTACGTCTTAGGTCATTCACACCAGCATGGACAATGACTGAGTCATATTTGTACTTGCCTTGGAGTGACCCGAGTGCTTGTGTTATGTGGCGGATCCTAGCGCCTGACAGGCAGTTCACCATGACCTTCTCCTTGCTCAGCCTGGTGAGTGGGATGTCAGTGTGCCTGACGATAGTCACCTATTACAAGTGTATCAGGTGTGTTGTTTAGCCTTAAGGGCTGTGACTGTTCGGCACACTGGCTTTGTGAGCTATGTGTTGCATGTGTTTTGTTTTGGGTAGCAGTTGCTTGGGTGTCTGCTTTGGAGGTCTCTGCTGCTTAGGCAGATTTTTATTTAGAGCCTCCGAGTATGTTTTTGTGTGTTTATGTGTTTGGTTTGCTGTCGTGGTATGTGAGACTGGAATTGTAGTGAGTGTGGTTTCCTTCTCCTCCTGACTGGTTTCGCCAGTACTGAGTTGAGAGAGCTTAGCCTCCAGTATGGCTATATGGTTGCATCTCTCACATGTGTTGGAATTTGTTGGGAGGAGGAGAGGGTTGTCTGTGTACATGAGGCAGTTGTAACATTGCCTCAAGATTCCCAGATTCACCAGCTGGACCGGAGAGTTGATTGACAGCTGACCTTTGGACATGCTAGAATAGTATTGGGAATTCCTTTATAATTGAAAGAAATTGTTTCCTAGTGATAGTAGGGGAGTTATATTTGATGATATCTCCTGAGGGAAGGTTGAGGGGGACGGAGGAGTAAAGTTGGAGATGAATTTATTAGCCAGGAGGTTTGCTATATCTTCTGGCTCAGTATAGGTGGCTCCATTTACAGTGAGCTCTGAGCACAATTGTGCACTGCCTTTGAGGTTGCGGACATAACTAAAAAATGCTTTGTGGTTGTCCTTTGCCTGGGAGGCCAAACTTACCTCAAATTTGGTTTTGGTAGACTTTATTTGTCCTCTGAGTTGTTTGTTTAGCTTGATAAGAGTGCTTTTATCCTTCTGGGTATTGCACCCCCTAACTTTTGCCATGATTTTCTTCCTCCTGTTATAAATCTGATTGATTTTGTGATTCCACCAAGGTGGCTTGTTTTTTTAGTTAGTTCTGTGCTTCTTCCTGGTGGGTACAGCTGCCTCTATGCAGATATTAACATGCTTGCTCAGTTTCTGTGAACAGTTCTGCATAGGCAGAAGTGTTCTAGGGGTTTATAGGGGCTTGAAATTTTGCCAGGTTCTGACTTAATAGCAGGAGGTTAGGCTTAGAACAGTTCCTGAATATTCACAGTTGAGCTAGGGGTGCAGGTTTTATTTTTACTTCAAAGGAGACCATTTTGTGGTCTGACCTTACCAGGGAAGGCTTTACAGTAGGGGGTGTGCAGCACTCTCCCTTGTTAGTGAGGACCAGATCCAGTATGGTTGCACCCCTAGTTGGTGTATTAACTATCTGGTCCAGGTAGTTTGTGTTTATAAAATCCAGGAATATCTGTGCATGCACATTTGATGTCGTGTAGGATTTCCAGTTAATAGTGGGGTAATTAAAATCGCCCATGAATATGGTATTGCGTTGGATGGTCAGTGTTTCTAATAAGTTTAAATACATGGTATGGGTTTCCTGGGTCATAGAGGTTGACCTATAGCTTGCAAGGAGGTGGTATTGGATTTTACCTGTGGTGATTTGAACATGAAATAGCTCAAGTGCATTGTCCTGTTTGACCAGCATTGAAGTATATTTATTTTTGATATAAATAGAGACACCTCCACCTTTAGTCCCTGCTTATGAAGTAGCTAGTCTAATTGTGTGGAAGGCATTATAATCTTGCACTGTTGCTGTGCTCTCTGTGGCTTTAAACCATGTCTCAGAGACTGCACAGACATCAGCATTCTCTAGGGTAAAGAGAGCTTCCAAGGAGTGGAATTTTTTGTTTAGGCTTCTAGCATTGAGCAGTAATACCTTTAGATTTTCTTGGTTTTGATTTGCTATGTCGGAAGTACTTTCAGTTTGGCATTGCCTAAAAAAGGCACTATGGGGGAAGACAGTGTTTTAGCTAATATTCGAAAGCCTAGAGGGGAGAGGTGCAGACGATCCCTGGCAAAGCAGCGTGGTCTGTTGACCATCTTCTTCCATGCTGACAAATGTTGCACCCCCATAGATTGACACCAGAAACTTAGCCAATTATTAAAGTCAATCATCTTTTGTTCATATTATGTCATCATCCTTGGGAAGATAAAATGTTGCTCAATGCTAGGCTCATACCAGCCTGAGACACGTATTCTGAGAGCTGTATGATCTCTCTCTTCCTATAGTATAGGGAGGTAAGTCTCAGGTCATTTACTCCCACATGGTCCAGTGACCTGAGTGCATCCATAATGTGCCGGATCCTAGCCCCTGATAAGCAGCTGACCATAACTTTCTCCTTACTCAGCCTGGTGAGAGGGACATCAGTGTGTCTCACTGTGGAGTCTCCAAAGACTAGAATGTTGGGTTGTGTGTTAACTTGCCTTATGGGCTTAGAGGTAGAGGTTCCATGAAATGTAGCTGTATGTGTCAATGTAGTTGCTGTTTTGAAAGAGTGTGTTTGGGGCTGCTGAGGGTATTTCTTATGTGTACTTTGTCTAGGAGGTCTTTTTGGTTTAGGAAGGTTACATGTAAGTTTCTCAGTATATGTGGCTCTATATGTCTGCTTTGAATTGTGCCCGATAGGTGCAGCATGTGTACTACTGACAACCTTATTGACATTAGGAGTACTTTTACCTGAGAACTTTGCCTTCAGTGATGTAGTGCAAGTACATCTCTCACATAGCATACCAGTTTGTTTGAGAATTAACTGGTTAACAGTAAACATAAGGCATTTTCTACATTGCCTCAGGATGCCTATATCCACCAAGCCAGTAATAGAGACAGTAGAGTAGGAAAGGTCATATCCATGGCAACAGACCCTTTTTATTGATTAGATTGTTGGAGTGAGTATATCAGTCACTGTCAGGAGTATCTGACTTGCAACTATGTGGACAGTGCTTATCACTGCAAACTATTTGTCCTGTGTGCAACTAGTTACTGGAGAAATTTCAATTGTGCTTTTACAGGAAAAATATCACTCAAGGTGTCTGATTCTGTACAGAGCACTGCCAAACACTTGAGGGGAATCTAATACGTAGACCCTGCAATTTAAGGATGAAGTATTTAGGCAGACATTCTGAAGTTAGAAACAAATCAAGCAGTACTTACTGAAAACAAAGAATGAGCTTGTCAAGAATAATGAAAAGAGGGGAGTCGCATGAATAGCTACTGCCTGGCTACTACTAATGCTGGTTTCACCACAGATTCATTCTGTTGGGATACAATGCTCCTTTGCTTCTTCTCTCACCAGAATCAAAATGTTAGCACCAATCCTAAGAAGAGAAGCAGGCCGCAGCCTGTTTGGCAAACCACGTCCCAGATGATGCAAGGGTCTGTAGGCTTGTAGCCTTTTTCTGGTAGATTCCTCAAATAGCAACCAGTCAGGTACGTTAAGCACAGACACTCACTCTCCAACCAGAAACAGTCAAGAATGAATGCACTCTGCTCCTGCTCTCACCAGGATCAGAATATAAGCACAGATTCCGAGCTGTCACCTATAAAGCAGTTATTAGGCTTTCTGGTGATCAGCAGCCTCCAGGAAATAATGTCACTTTACTCCTTCTCTCACCAGGAGAAAACAGAAGCACTAATCCCAAGACGACTACTGAGATGTAGAATGTGGGCTCTCCAGTAACTGGTGGTCTTGCAATAGATGCTTAAAGGTAAGATGAAAAAAATGGTTTACCCTAAATACTGCAGTGTGCACTATGCAGTTAGATACGAAAGTGGGTAACTTAAGTTTTAGCTGTACAAAAAAGTTAAGTTTTAATGGTGAGCCCCTATTTTTAAAACAGCAAGATAGATTGAAAGGGGATGGGGACTTTTGTATTCTGGTACTATGGACACAGTAGGATGGCCAATAAATTTAAATAGTTGAAGGGGAGTGTTTTCACAAAATTATAATTTTGGGATTACTCACACCAGCCAGTAAAAGCAGAGAGGAAACTAGATGTATGGTCAAATTAACATAAGGGTCAGGGGTAGGCAATAGAAAGACAGTGGTGTTTAAGATCACAACAGTAACAAGATGGGAGGGTGCAAAACATTCTGTCTGACTCACAAGAGACAGAGCTGTGGTCTCTTTTCAAGTTTTAATATGCAGTTAAAAGCAGAATACAAGTAAAACACAGTGTAAAGAAAACAAATCATGGTATACAAAATAGAAAAAGGCAATAAAGTAATAAAAAATAAAAGGCAAACTAACCTTTCCCTCACAGCAGGCTGTGGAAGAGTCTGAGTGAGCCTTTCCAGTAAAGTTCTGAAATGTTTTATTTTACCCCTTAAATAGAAGGTTTAGTTCCTAGCTCCACCCCCTCTTTTCACAGATGATTAACCGTAACTGACCTGTTCTAACTTATGTGTGACTCCTTAACTGACCTGTTCTAATTACTGTCTGACTCACAAGAAACATAACTGTGGTCTCAAGTTTTAATATGCAGTTAAAAGCAGAATACAAGTAAAAAACAGTTTAAAGAAAACAAATCACAGTATACAAAATAGAAAAGGGCAATAAAATAATGCAAAATACAAGAAGTAAAAAGCAAACTAACCTTTCTGTCACAGCAAGCTGTGGCAGAGTCTGGGTGAGCCTTTCCACTCATGAAATAAAAAGCTCTATAGTGAATGTCTTTAAAGAAGTTTTTCTCTATGAAAAAATATTCACTTTTTGAATGTGTAACTGTCTCTCTTGACTTGTCTTGAGTTCCATTTTTTGCATTCTTTTTTCCCACTCCCTATGGCTTGGCATTTTCATCACATCTTAGCACATTGTGTACTTTGCTGGACATTTACTGTTAATTATTGCTTTTCAGTACTGAGATTTGATCTTTTTCAACAGAAATGTTTGCTGTTTCTTCTCCGAAATTTGTTGCTAGTTTTACTGTTTAGAGTCATTCAGTGCCTGAGGGAAAATATTATTGAGTCATTTTCTTTTTATCTAGATTTAGAAATGTTTTCCTTGCTTCAGCTCAGTTGCTCTCTTGACAGTTTTTGCTATAGTTACAGGGTGATGCTTTTTCTACATTTGTTAATATGCATATCAACACATTTAGGAAGAGTTATAAATGTGGGTACACATTTTCTGTCCATAGGTAGACACATTTTATGTCGCATGTATTAGGGAAGAACATCTTTCTATGAAATGTGAAATTTGTGATGCAATTATCACAGGCCTCACAGAAATGAGAAGAGTAAATTTGTTTTGAATAGTATTATTTCCAACACTGTTACCACCCCCAAAGGGGCTTCTTCCTTGGCCATTGTGGTGGGGTTGACCCATTCAAACCCTAAAGCTAAGTCAGAGAATTTGAATCTAGGTTTGTAGTCCCATAATGAACGCTTTCAAGACTAAGGCCAGCAAAATGTAGTCAGCTCAGTTATAAGAATATTTCCCAGGCTGTTGAATCCCCTTTACCCATTAATGGTCTTGGAAGAAGGACCTTTTCTCCAGATCTTTTGAGGCTTGGACATCATGGTTAAGGTCTTCACCTCATACACACAAGTTACAGGGTTTGATTCTGACTTTGGGATATTAGCTAGGCTTAAAATGGCCCTTCAGGGCAGGTAGCCCAGTGTTCACCTATTAACATATAAATCTCTTTCATCTTGCCAAGTGTCAGTCAGTTTAGACAACAGCCCCAGGCTGTCACTGAATCTTGGGCTTTTTTTTTGTTTTACAACAAACTTTATTGATGTGAAAACAAATAAGACCAATAAGACCGTAATACACAACTGATTACTGACATACAAATACAACAGTACATGTTAAAGGGCTTACTGACATATAAAAAAGTGCAACTTTGGTAATCAGCTTGATATTACAGGCAGTTAATATTACCTAGCTTGTGTTGAGCACTAAGTCAGTGTAGTAAGCTTGGGTCATTAGCCCTAAATGACTGTAATCTAAAATAATTCAGAAATGTAGCTCATAATCCACCTAAATCTAACTGCTGATTAATATTACCATTTACTCCTAGGGCTGTTTTACTTATTGATAGGGCAGCCTGACACCCAACTTCTCTTAGACGACATTGCTTCATTTCTGCCATGAAATGGATTTGGGTTTCTTCCATTCCTTAGTTCTGTATGCTCTAATTGTTCTAGCTATGCATAACTAATTCCCTCAGAATTACCCCCCACTCCACCGCAGGCTGCTTTGGTGGGTCAGGTGAGTGAGTCAAAGCCTGAAATGTATGAGGACTGGGAGTTGGAATCCATTTGACAAGCATTCTGCCATATTCTGCCACAGATGATGTACCTTCATGCACATCAAACCTCACGTAGTGTTGAGGGTGCATCTTGTTCACAAGTGGAATAGGCTGCCTTGTCTACAAATCTATGAGCAATTATCCTGTGGGGACCAATGCCCATTTTACACGAGTATTAAAATGTTGTCATAGAAGTATGTTTTTTTTTGTGCAGTTCCTCACTAATCTCATAAAGTTGTCCACCTATTGACTGTAAACTTCCCCTGACACTTACACAAGCCACCTGCAGGCCCCATCTTCTGTTAATGTGTGCTAAAAACTTGCTGCTCACATGGACTTGGATCTAATCCCATCTCCCAACATTCTGTCTAGATTGAGTACAAAGGGAAAATGAGGTAATGATACCTATCCACAAAGAAGTGATCTGCCTACCATATATCTAATCTGCAGAAATTTCCTAAAGTCAGTAACCTCAAGTTCTCATCTATCTGTTAGGCCTTGATAATCCATTAAAGTTCTTGGGCCATATGTATCAGAGAGACATTGAATCTCATGTAGCCTCCAGCCAGGGAATTTAAGTGGAAGCCGCCATCCTAAAATACAGGTTACCTGATAGCAGGATTGCTGATCCTTAAATATCCCTAGATTACATCACTTTATACAGTCTTCCGAGGGTGGCATATGATTGGAAAACAGAGAGACAGCCTTGCAGGGGCTTGGTCAAGGGTCTGTTGTACCCAGTGAGGACCAGTGGATGTTCTTCATTCCACATTGCTGCAGTCCTAACCATTGGGTAGTCCGCTGTCCAGTCGGCCCGAATACCCGTCAGGGTACTATCGCATGACCGACGTCATATCCTCAGTCTTTTTTGCCGCATGGTCCGATGCAGAAGCAGTTTTGCGAGTGCAGGTTGGCGTTCTGAAATTTTCTGAAGTCGGAGTTTCAGACCGAATCAAAGTTAATATTTTGTTTTTCTTGCCTCAGTATTTAACGGATGTCAGAAAAAGTGAATAACTGTATTTCTTGTGGGAAACAGATACCTCATAGGGATTACCATACCTTGTGTATACCTTGTTTAGGGCCTGAGCACGGCGTTGTTGGATGCCGCTCTTGTGCTAGATTTAACAAACGCACTATTAAGAGAAGGTTAGACTGTGCCAGGTTAGTTTTGGAAGCGTTGTAATTATAAAATGCCGGGATCCAAAAGCGCAAGGACAAAGCAGCAAAGCCTAGAGTGGAAGAACGGTTCTTTAGAAGGCTCAGTGGAGCCGGAGGTTTTGCCAGGAGTTTCTTTGGAGTCTCAGGAGAGACTTTACTGTTACAGGATGTGTCCTCTCAGGAGGTAGGCCAGGCTGAAGGGCTTCTCTTCTCAGGTGGCTGTTCTTCCTCTCTTCCTAAGGTGGTTAGAGCCTCCTTCTGTTTCAAAGGCTTTGAGAGAGGCAGGCGGGTTTAACTTCAGTGGGGGTTCTCCTAGCTCTTCAGGATCTTTGCCTAAGAAACATATGCTTAAAATGGCAGAAGATTTGATTACTATGATTAGAGGTTCTATGCCCCTCCTGATAAGAGGCCTAGGGTGGAGCCTGAGTTTGAGAGTTTTGAGCAGTGTTGAGGCTTCTGAGTCTCTGAAGACTTGCAGGAGTATCCTCCTTATTCTGATTCTGATGTGGATGATTCTACTCCTTCAGCTTCTCCTCCTGAGGATTTTTCATTTTCAGAGACTCTGCATTCCATGAGAGAGCATTTTAAATGGAAGGTCAGGATTTCTCTGATTCCAGGAAGAGGCTTAGGGAATTCTTGTTTTTACCCCAGCATAGGCCTTTAGCTGTACCTCCTGTTCTGAATGTGGTGGAAGATGTTTTTGCAGAGGCTTCCCTGAACCCTGATTCTTTGCCTCCTGCCCCAGTTAAACGCGATAGCTACTCTAGGGTGCCTGGAGCTCATAAGTATCTTTTAAGAGTCCTAGGGCAGACCCGGAAACTGTCTCTCAGGGGCCTAAAGGGGTTAAGGCTTCTGTTGTTAAAAATCCTGTTCCTCCTGATAAAGAGGCTAGGGCTTTGGATAGATGGGGAAAGAAAGTGTATACTTCTTCCACTTTAGCCATGAGGGCGTTGAATTGCCAGTTTCACATGTTAAAATATCAAAATTATCTCCTTTCACAATTGAAGTCTAAGGTGGATGCTCTGGCGGAAGGTATTGAGTGTAAAGAGTTGCAGGATTTAGTTCATGTGTCTGAACAGGTGGGTAAGCATTCATTGCAATGTGGTTTTGATGCTGTGCAGGCCTCCTCGAGGGTGGCTGCCACTGGTTCTGTTCTTCAGGCACGGCTTGGTTGAGGGATCAGAATTTTAGCTGAGCATGTTAAGACAAAGATTTTGATGCTTTTACACAGTGATGTTGTTTGGGTTGTTTTGTGGAAGCAGTTTTAAAGAAAATGGAGGACAAGGCTAAGTCTATGCAAACTGTTAAAGATTTTTTGCAGGTGCAGCCTCCAAGTTTAGTAGAAATTGGCCTAAGGGATGGACATATCCTGCTTGATTCCCAGTCTAGGGGTAGGTCTAGGGGCAGAGCTCAAGGTTCTTTTAGGCCTAGAACAGGAGTTCACCTGCTCAGACTTCTGGTGAGGGCAGGGGTCAGTCCTTTCGTAAACAGACCCAATGACCTGCCTTTTCAGCTGCCAGTACATTCTCGCCTGGCAGCACCTTTGGGGAAGGCTGGCTCTTTTCAAAGAAAATTGGGATTTAATTACCCAAGACAGATGGGTTTTGGATATCATTCACCACGGTTACAGGTTTTATTTCCATACCTTGCCTCCTTTCAAAGGCATGCCAGACATTCCTCCTCTACAAAGAAAAGAGGGCACAAGCAAATTTCTCTGTTACTCCAAATAGGAGCCATTCAGCCAGTCCCTGTGCCAGAAAGGGGCCTAGGATTTTATTCTCGCCTGTTCCTAGTATCAAAGAAGGGGGACACGTGGAGACCAATTTTGGATTTATCTATCCTCAACACTTACCTGGACATTCCCAAGTTCAAAATGTTGACGTTACAACAGCTTTTACCTCTGCTGGGCAAAGATCACTGGATGGTAACTTTAGATCTCAAGGAGGCTTACCTTCATGTGCCTATCAGACTAAGTTGCAGGAAGTATCTGCTTTCGAGCTGGAAATTCCTATCAGTTCTCTGCATTGCCCTTTGGCTTATCTACTGCGCCCAGAGTATTCACAAAGGTTCTGGCTCCAGTGATAGCTTACTTCAGGCTAAAAGGAATTCAAATCTATCCTTACTTGGACGACTGCCTGATTCTGGCTCAAGAAAAGGAAGACCTTTACAGCATTTGGAATATGTGATAGCAGTGCTAAGATGCCTAGGGTATTCTGTGAGCGAAATAAAGTCCAGTCTAGTACCCTCTCAAGACATGTGCTTTCTGGGTGTGAGACTGAATACAGCAGCCCAGATGGCCTTTTAACCCCGGACAAACAAAGGCATCTCCCATTTACTTCCATCAACTATCTCTTCAGTCCGGCTGACTGCAGGACAGTCCTTCAAGCCTTAGGGTTCATGGCATCTTGTATTCTGGTGCTTCCCAATGCCAAACTGCATATGAGGAAGCTGCAATGGTATCTCAAAATGTATGGACACAGCACTGCCAGGATTTGGACACTGTCATTCAAATAATACCTTGCATTCAAAAGGAATTTTGTGGTGGGCTCAGGAATGTCACCTAAACAAGGGACTCTCTGTGACCCGGCCAGAGGAGTCAGATTCTAACGACAGATGCCTCAGACATTGCTTGGGGAGCTCATCTAAATGGAAAGTGGATACAAGACAAGTGGCCTGCCAGACTACAGCATCTACATATCAACATGAAGGAGATGTTAGCAGTCCAGTTTGCATTAATGGCTTTCAAGGAGTTACTTCTTCCAGGGCAGGTGTTGATTCTAACAGACAACACAACTGTCATGTGGTACATCAACAAACAAGGGGAACACATTCTTACCCGTTATGCAGGCAAGCAATGATTTTATGGCAGACTGCGCCAGCTTGCAACTAACTCTTCAGGCAAGGTTTCTGCCGGAGCACAGAACTCCTTAGCAGATGTGTTAAGCAGACAAATCATGGATCCCCACAGTGGAAACTGGATCTTCATGTATTTCGAAATTGACAGTGTCATGGGGAACTCCAGACATAGATCTGTTCGCTTCTCCACTAAACCACCAGCTGCCAAAGTTTTGCACAAAGAAGTTTCATCACACAGCTTGGAAAGTGGATGCTTTCTTTCAGTTGGAAAAATCTTCATGTGTATGCCTTTCCACCTCTGCCTCTTCTCCCAAAGGTGCTCCTAAAGGTCAGACAAGACAAGCCAAGGATGATTTTAATAGCTCCAGATTGGCCTCGGCAACACTGGTACCCATTACTGAGGAGTCTGGTAAGGAAGCCTCCATGGCCTTTACCTTTGATTCCACACCTGTTGTCTCAGAGGGACGGTCACCTGCTCAATGTCAAGCTTCACTCTCTTCATCTAACAGCCTGGCATATTCTGTTTTAAAACACAGCAGGTCTCAACTTCCTCAACAAGTTTTAAATGTGATTATGGAAGCCAGAAGACCTAGTACAAGGAAAGTGTAGAAAAATGGAAGAGATTTTTATTTGGAGTGCAGCAAAGAATTTGGAGATTTCTGAGCCTAATTTGAGTGTGGCTCTTCAATATCTTACTGAGTTATTGGACAAAGGTTTGTCTTTCTCTTCCATTAAGATTCATGCTGCAGCAATTTCAGCTCACTATGATTGTGACCCACCATTGTTTTCGCATCCTTTGTTCAAGCAATTTCTTAGAGGGGCAAAGAATATAAGACCCCGTAGAGCTCCTACTCCTGCTTGGGATCTCAATTTTGTGTTGGAGAAACTTACTCTACAACCTTTTGAGCCTCGGCTACTGCTGAATTGAAATACTTGTCATGGAAGACTGCTTTTTGTTGGCCATTACTTCTGCAAGAAGGGTTTCTGAATTGCAGGCCCTTATGGCGGTAGAGCCTTTTTGATTTTCCATAAGGATAGGGTATCATACTAATCCTTCTTTTATGCCTAAGGTGGTTTCTAGTGTGGCTTTAAACCAGACTATTCATTTGCCTACTTTCTATGCAGATCCCCAAAATAAGGAAAAGATTTTGCACACTTTAGATGTGCACAGGCAGTTGCGTTATTATTTAAGCAGGACTAAGGATTTTAGGCAGTCTCAGCAGTTGTTTGTTTCTTTTGCTTTGAGTTCTCAGGGCAAGCCTGTGTCAAAACAGACTATTTCTAAGTGGATTGGGTTTTGCATTGCATTTTGTTATTCCCATCATGGCAAGGAGATTCCAGCTGGGATTAGGCCTCATTCCACTAGGGCTACTGCCACTTCAACAGCATTTCTAAGGGAGTGGCAACTAAGGATATTTTGGAGGCAGCTACTTGGAGTTCAGTGCATACTTTCTCTAAGCATTACCACCTTCCTCTCTACTCTAAATCTAGGGCTGGTTTTGCCACAGCTATTTTGCAAGGCATGTTGACAGCTCCTGCTTCCTTATGATTTGCCAGCCTCCCTTACCTCTGCTTTGGGATTCTACCCAATGGTTAGGACTGCAGCAATGTGGAATGAAGAACATAGTACAGTTTTGTACCTACCATAAATGTAGATGTTCGAGGATCCACATTGCTACAATCATTCACCCTCCCTCCTTCCCTCTGTGTTTAGGGGTGGTTGTGTGGGTGAGATTATACTCTTGTAATTTTGTATATATTGTACATATTTTTGCAGGAGTGTTTGGTGTTTTGGTTTTGGCCTTGTCTTTTAGGGTCTTCTGACATCTGGGGCAAGAAAAGACTGAGGATATGGCGTCGGTCATGCGCATTAGTACCCTGGACTTTGGTATTCGGGCCGACTGAACAGCGGACTACCCAATGGTTAGGACTGCAGCAATGTGGATCCTCGAACATCTACATTTATGGTAGGTACAAAACTGTACTTTTCTGCGAGTTCAAAATCTGTCCTTCCAACTACACCTTAACTGGTACTTCCTTGTGAGTGTAGGAGAAAGTGTAAATGCCTGGGTATACCTACCCTAGAAATAGATATCCACAACCTTGGGACCCTAATTGGTGCTGCTGCAGTCAATCTTGGTATTCTGCAGAGTTTATCTGCCCAGATGAACTTATTGAGGAGTGCTGATTTTGTTAATTTGGGATGAATAAATAAATAAACTCAAATGCCATGGAACAACTAGTCACCATCCCCACAAGAGGAGAAAACATACTTGATCTCATCATCACGAACATGGGAGCACAATGTTCAACACCGGAAGTATACCCCTCACTGGTGAGATCAGATCACAAACTAATCTCGCTGGAGGTCCTCATCCCACCCCCACCTGAAATAAAAAAGACCACAGTAAAGAACTTCTCGAAAGCCGACTTCACACTACTAAAGACTAGTGTGGTCTCCTTCAAGGCCCCGAGCGGCGGAAAACAGTACTCAAGCTGCTGAATCACTTACAAATGCCTTCTACCAGCACCTGCAGGACTGCATGGATAAGGCAATCCCAAGCAAAACAAAGACTCTTTGTACCAAAGGCAAGCGTCCAGTCTGGTGGACCCCAGCCATAAACAAACTCTACAACAAAGGAGGAAGCTACTACAAGATAGAGCAAAATCCTTAAAAGGTTAGACACCCTTGATCACTATAAGTAAAAACTAAGAGCTCTCATAAAATCATCCAAAGCAAATTTTGAGAGAAATGGCTAAAGACTCAAAAGAGAATCATAAGGCCTTCTTTAGCTATGTTAGAGACCTGGGAGGGAACTCCCAGATATGCCCAGAACTAGTTGAAAATGATGTGAAGAGTACTGATCCTACAGACATTGCCAACATATTGGCTGACAGGTTCAGTGCAAACTTCTCCCCTCCCCAAAAGGAGAGATATCTATACCAAGCGATTGCAGCCCCCAAACATCTCCAACGCCCAAGTGAGAACTGCTCTCTCCAAAGCAAAACACAGCATCCATGGGACCTGATGGTGTCCCGGCTGTGTGCTCCACGAACTCAACGAGGAATTAAACCCACAGCTAGGACAGCTGTTTAATCATAGTCTTACCTCTGGATACATACCCAGGAGTGGCGCACTGCAACTGTGGTCCCACTTCACAAAGGCGGTGCCTCCACCGACCCTGGAAATTACCGCCCATTAGCTTGACAAGCCTTATCTGCAAAGCCATGGAGAGGATCATAATGGACCTCATAAATAAAGACATAGGGAATTTGCAGACTTTGGATCCATCCCAGTTTGGCTTTGTCAAAGGCAGATCATGCCTTCTAAACTTGGTTGACTTTTGAAACAGTCACCAAAGCCATTGATGAGGAAAGGCAGTCCATACAGCCTACCTCGATCTGGCGAAGGCCTTGATACAGTACCCACTCGGGTATCATTGAAAAACTCATCAGCTTAAATGTTAACCCATACATCACAAGATGGGTTGCAAACTGGCTGAGTGACAGAACCCACAGGGTCAGAGTTGTTGGCGCCATGTCAGACTCAAAGCCTGTCACAAGTGGTGTACCACAGGGCTCAGTCCTGGGCCCACTCTTGTTTGGCATCTACTTTTCAAGTACAAGCAAACACAGGAGGGTTATGGCTGACAAAGTTTGCAGATGACTGCAAACTGGCCATAGTAGAAAACACATCTGACACAGATATCCTTCAGAAGGGTCTCACAGAAGCGGATAACTGGTGCCAGAGCCATGGCCTAAAGTTAAATGCCAAAAATGCATAGTCATACCCTTGGGAAAAACAAGGTTACCCCTAGCTACCAAATAGGTGGCAATCCACTGAGCACAGAAGAAGTTATCAGGGACCTGGGGACCCAGGTTGATAGTAGTCTGTCATTCGACACCCATGTAGCTAAAGTAGTTAGGAAGACCTTCTACATTGCCCACCTTATCATGAAGGGATTCTCATCTAGATCAAGGGAGGTCATAGTCTCCCTATACTCATCACTCATCAGACCAATGATTGAGTACAATGCCTCATTCGGAATGTATCTGACCCGACACTTGCAGCAGCTGGAGAGGCCACAAAAGTTCCTCACCAAAAGGATAAAGGGTCTCAAACATCTGTCCTATGCTGCCCGACTGAAAGAACTCCAGCTCTATTCAGTAAACACGCTTGCTCAGAGGTGACCTTTGCCTAACATACAAGGCCATGTCAAACCCAGATTTGATGAATATGCTTCACCTCAAAAAATCTAGATCCGTCAGAGCCACAAGGGCGGGAGACTTAAACCTCGACACGCTATTAATAGGACGTGCTGGAGGGATAGATTCATCACCCAAAGACTCCCTATGCTGTGGAATAAAATCCCGGTATATGTGAGGCAGAGCACCTCGCTGGCCTTGTTCAAGAGGAATCTTGACCAATGGATGGGAGATCGCAGATACACCCCAGGGGTTACCTCAGTGTCACTGCTCGACAGAGGCACAGCTAAATAATGGGCATAGTTTCTCCAAACTAAAGGGGTGGCGTAAGCCACAAAACTATGGGCTAGGCTTATAAATGCCCTCGGGCAGATAGCCTAGTATGAACCTATGAACCTATGAATAGGCATGTGCCAAAATTCATAAAATAATAAAGGGAGTGTAAACATTTCCACAGTGACAGCCATATCAACAAGGGAAGGGACAACCTTCTTGTAAGCATGCACCATGATGCAAAGTTTATCCCAGATCAGTCCAAGATTAACATTTACCTTAGTTTAAAAATTTGGGTGAAGATGGATACCAAGATGCATAGGGTGGGGAAAGCCCGTTCAAAATGGATTAAAAGCACTAGGCTTTCAGCCCTCTTGCTACGTGTTTGACTAGGTGAGGTTCAGTCTTTATTTTATTTATCCTTAGCCCCAATTACAGAGTGTAATAAAAAGTTCCAGCATTTCCATAATATTTTGACAAGGGTTCTGTGTGAGGATGAAGCAGTCATCTGCAAATAGAAGTGATTAAACCCATCCAGAGAGGCTTTGATTCCTAAATAAAACTCTGTTTAATAATTCTGTTGACAAAAAAAAAAAAAAAGATGGGGATAGTGAGCATTCTTTTTGGCTACGTTTCCACAAATTGAATGGAGAAGATAATATGCCATTAGTAAAGACACCTGGCATGGGTCCCTTGTGAAGTTCCTGGACTACCCTGAGAAATACTCCCAGGAACTTCATAGCATCTAGTACGTTCCAGGTGAGCCTCCACTTTGAATCAAAAGCTTTTTTCAAAGCTGACTTGAGCAGTGACAACAGGCTTGTGCACTTTGTTTCCCCTCCATTAAGGTCTGCAATGTTCTCAGGTGACGCACGTTACTTTGTCCAGGAACACATCCTGCTTTTCTTGGGAGTGTCAATTCAGGTAGCAGGCCTTTCTGTCTCACATACAGTATCTTTGCATAGCATTTGATTGCTACATTAATAAGTGAAATGGGCATATAGTTGTATACCCTTGAAGGGTTCTTCCCTGGCTTGGGCAAAACCATAATCACTGAGGTGCAGGAAGATGGATTTACTATACCAACCTCCTGGAAGAATTGAAAGCCTTCCTCCTTCTAAAGATAGATCAGTTCCCATACTTCCATGTATAACTCTGTGTTGAGATTATCCGGCCTCTATGCTTTCCCCTTATGGGATTGCCTAATAGCCATATCTATTTCTGCAAGTATTATTGACTCTCCCAGTTTCCATCTATCCATATCTGAGATTTGGGGAGTATCCACCCTCTTCAAAAAAAAAAAATACCTGACTCGTCCTTTCCTGTTAGCTCATATGATTGCAAGTATAGCGATCCATAAACTCTCCTGAAAGCAGTGTTGATGCCTGTCACCAACATTGCTAAATCTTGGTGGCCTTCTGTCCTAACTTCTACCCTGCTTCCTTCTAAATGTAATCTTATGAGCTAAGAACTTACCTGGCTTACCCATTTAACCAAGAGCTAAAGTCTGCCATAAGTGCACCAGAGCTCTGGTCATTTTTACCATGTTTGGTAACTTCAGAATATTTTTTGTAATTACTTAACTCACTGATTCTTGAACTTAGCTTTTAAGCATTTCAACCAGGCCTCCTCCCTTTGTTTCTCTAGACTCCTTCTAAGTCCATCCCACTTGAACATGGCCTCCCGACCATCCTTTGCTGATTCCCACCACACTAAGAGTTGAGTAAATGTAGATTGTTAAATCTCAAGTATTTAACCATGCTGTCTTGAATTATCTTAACGAACACTGGCTCCTGTAGGATCAGGGAGGTCCATCCTTCACTGCTTACTGTTCCCTGAAAAGCTATGTGCAGTGCTGCTGCTCACGATCCATGAGAGGCACTCTCATGATGGTTGACACTTCTGTTTGTCAGGCAGGCATGCAAGGTGTCACAAAGTAATCTAACCTACTGACTGAATTCTAACTTAGGATGCTGAATGTAAATTCTGTTTTATCCAGATACGGTAGACACCAAATATCAACCAGGGCCCCTTGCTCATAGCTTTCCCTAATAGCTTTCTATGATGTCACATGCCATTAAGAGCAGGAATGTGTCCTGCCCTGTACTGAGTCCAGGGTGGTGTTAAAGTCACCCCCCTTTAACAGTATTCCTGCCAGACTCCCCTAACTTAACAGCTACCCCAAACAGTTGGGCAAAAAGTTGAGCCTGTCAGCCACCTCTTGGTGTTTTATATGCACCTGTGACCCACCTGCCCTTACTGTCCACTACCATTCTAACTAGGGACAGACCTAGGGATACTCTTAATAAGTGATCAAAGGCACTCATCAGGTTGTGACTGAGCAACAGGGGCCCATCCAGTATAATTTTTAATAAGTTATGTTGGTGTTTTCTTGCTACTACATTCTTTGCAAAAAAATAACATTAAGTGTCTGCTGCCTGATCAGTTCCATTAATACCCTCCTCTTAATTGGGGTAACAAGGCCCCAAACATTAATGGAACGTAATTTAACCATGTATTAACTTGTAATTAAACCAATTTTTAACAATAGTAATGCATAAAGAACAGTAAAACAATGTCAGAACAATGGATGTTAAGTTGTCAATCTCACCTTCATTCTTGCTGGATGAGTTCGGAGCCAAACCTCGGCTCCGACTTGGCCTATTACTAAAGCTCGAGAGCTATTTTTACCGTCTTGAGGCTATCCTATGTCCCATAATGCTAGGCGTCATATACCCAGATCTCGTTTGCCGCTTCAGCTACGAGGTTGCGTATTTCACCGGCTCCAGGTCGTATTAAAATTTTTTATATTTGCAGTTAGTTTTTGTAAATTTTCTCTTAGTAGTTTTTGTCCTAGTAGTGTTAGTAGTGTACCGACTAGTTTTCCCCTCCTTTTCTTACTAGTTTCTTCTCTCTCTCTCCACCCTTAAGGTGGATAGGCCTTTGGTCCTTTTCTTTAGTTGGTAGTTGGGGGTTCCCTTTGAGTGTGTGGAATATTGTTCCCTTCCCTGTGGCGAAGTTTTTAAAGCAGTTGTTGTGTGGGTCTTTTCAAGAGTTTTTGAGTGTGTTTGTGCTTTGTGTGCTTGAATAGGCTTTCTGTCCCGGTCCTGTGGTATCATGTCCAAGGATACCAAGGTCTCAGGATTTAAGAAGTGTGACTCGTGCTGTCAGAAGATGTTTCTGACAGACGGTCACACTTCTTGTGTATATTGTTTGGGCCCTCTGCACCTGCGGGACTCTTGTTCTGTCTGCCATGCCTTCAGTCCAAGAGTCCTGCAGGAATGCAGAAACAAGCTCATTCTTAGAGGCTTGCTAAAGCCTGAAGGTTATCCGACGAAGCCTCCGTGCGGTAGACCTTCTAAGCCCGCCAAACCGTCAGCTCCATGTCCGGAGCCGGCACCGAGCGGACCTCCTTCTATCTCGTCGGTTCCAGGCGGAACCGATGCATCGAGGCCTCAGTCAGCTCCGACTTTAGTGTCGGAGCCGTCTCCAAGCCGAAAACGTTCCCGATCTCCTTTCTTGGAGTCTGTGCGTTCGGCTCCGAAGTCCCCTTTACTATCGGAGCGGAGCCATAGGTCTCACTCCTCTCGGTCTTCCAGGCTGTCGGATCATGACCTCGAGAGGGTAGTCAGTAGGCTCTTAAAGTTGCAGGCGCTGGCCCAGATGTTGCATAGCCCTTCTCATCAGACAGTAGCTACCCCAACGCCTAATCCAATTCCTCCTCCGACTCTTCCTTTGAGCTCGGAGCCGGAGGTCGTCAGGGTTAGCACCGTTGGGGCGTCGGAACCGATACCACTCTTGTCAGCTCCTTTGTCGGCTCTGATCCCGTCCTTGGAGGGATCCAGGCGCCGAGACTCCCTCGTCGGCTCCGAGGGGGCGAGTGGCATCGGACCCTTGTCTGACCCCGTTCTCCCTCTCGGATCCTCGGCGCAGGTGAGTTCGGCCCCGACATCGGCCTCGGAGCCGTCCCTCTCAGTGCCGGGGGGAGCCCTTATCTCTTCGGAGTTGGGTCCCTCTTCCCTGCCTGATAGGGGCGCCTTTGAGGTCATGTGGCGTGTGCTGGCTCCTATACCGGCGCCATGGTCTACTCCGTCGGCCCTTCCCTCTATGGTACCTGCTTCGGCCTCTGCCTACCCTCCCGACCCCAAGCGTGGAGAACCAATGCTCCAGGTAGCCCCACTGGGAGTTTCCTCCTCTTCCGAGGCCTCCCTGGATCCTGCAGGGGAGCCCCTTCGAAAGAGAACATGCAAGAGGAAGCATGTGGACTCCCCTGAGTCAGTCACATCAGACACTGACCTGGATGAGTCGGAAGGGTCCCCAAGGTCCCCCTGAGGATGTCTCCTTTTCTGACATCCTGGAGATTCTCAAGCAGAGGGGGAACTGGTCTGCCCTCAACCCTTCCGAGGACGAGTCGATGTACCTAGATGCATTTGGTTCTCGTCCTTCCACCTCCTGGGTGTCTCCGCCTTTCGACCCACTCATGGATGTGGTGGCTCGAAAGATGTGGACAGCTCCGGATACTATTGAACCAACTCCCCGGAGGCCTACAAAATTTATTACAGCCTCTTCTGACAGGCAGTTTCTAACTAAGGGCGTCCCTGTTGATGCCATGGTGGTGGCGGCGGCCACTAAGAAGAAGTTGGCTGATCCTTCAGTACCTGTCCATCCTCCTAATAAGGAATCTAGGACTATGGACAGGTATGGTAAGCGGATGTTTTCTTCAGCGACCTTTGCCATGCGGTCGCTGAATTATTTGTGCCATTTCACCCGTCTTCAAAGAGACCTTCTCAAAGAACTGGGTGATACCTTACAGGACCCATCAGCTGCAGGGTCTCAGGAAAAGATCAACTCTCAGCTGGTGACCCTGAACTCGATTGTCAACTCCTCCATGCGGCTCATTTCCTATGCAGCCGATGGGGTGAGTAGGGCTGCGGGCACGGGCGTTGCTCTAAGGAGACACGCCTGGATGCGGCTTTGTAACTTTGCTGACCCCTTCAAGGCGTCCTTCACTAACACCCCCTTTGATGGTTCTGCCTTGTTTGGACCTCAAGTGAAGGATACATTGACCAGGTGTGAGCAGGAAGGCAAGACTCTCTCTGCCGTGCGAGTCCATTTTTCCACTCCTTCTAGACCATACCCTAAGGGTCAGAAGAGTGGCAAAATGTGGTTCCGCAAACCTCAGGGAGTACTGCCTGACGCACGTGGTGAGCTTCCCTCCAGAGGCAGAGGAGGGAACAATAATAGACACTCCCAAGGGGCAGGGGGGGTCCGCAGAATCAGGGTAGCAGAGAATCTTTCTCTGACAAACCCTTCCAACACCCCTGAGGGGCTGCCCGACTGTCCACCTTCGGAGGCAGTCGGGGGAAGACTATCACTGTACCCAGAAGCCTGGCATTCCCTCACGCAAGACAAATGGGTACAGTCGATCATATCTGAGGGTTACAGAATTCCCTTTATTCACACCCCACAACAGCCAAGAGGGCCCCTTCCAGAAGTTCCACCCGGTCTGAGGGATCTAGCAGCACTAGAAATTTCAAAGCTGCTAAGAAAAAGAGCTATCCAGCCAGTCCCAGCAGACCAGCAAGGATCCGGAATCTACTCCAAGTTCTTTTTGGTACCAAAAAAGACAGGGGACTGGAGACCTATTTTGGATCTCAGCAGGCTGAACAAGTCTGTTCAAAGAACGAAGTTCCGGATGGTCACGCTACAGTCCATTCTACCCTTTCTGGGTCAGGACAATTGGATGTGCTCTATAGACCTTCAGGATGCGTACTACCATATGAAAATGAACAGGCGCTCCAGAAGGTTTCTCCGCTTCCGGCTGGGAGCCAGTCACTACCAATTCAGAGCCCTGCCCTTTGGCCTCACCACAGCCCCCAGGGTGTTTACCAAATGCATGGCAGTGGTTGCGGCTCACCTGAGACGACAAGGATTCCAGGTGTTTCCATATTTAGACTCCTTACTGCCACCACCAGGCGTCAACTGCTCCAGTCCAGAGATTATGCTGTCCAAACTTGCAACGAGCTAGGTATCTCTATAAACTTCGAAAAGTCTGCCTTGTCGCCTTGTCAGTCTATTACCTTCATAGGCGCCGTTTTAAACACTGGAGCTGTCAGCAAAACTGCCTGTACAAAGAGTTTCAGACATTCGCGATCATGTTCAGATCCTACTTCAGGAGAGCAAAGTCCAGGCCAGATTCGTACTAAAAACCCTAGGCCTCATGGCAGCAGCAATCACATTACTCCCCCTAGCTCGCTTTCACATGCGGATCCTGCAGTGGATGCTATTTTCCCAGTGGTCCTTTCAACAGCTTCCAATGTCACACAGCATTCTAATCACTCAGTCATGCAAAAGGCACCTTTCTTGGTGGATGGTCTCCCCTCAGGTACTTCAGGGCAGACCTTTTGTCCTTCTTCCTCCTGTTGCTACTGTGACAACGGATGCCTCCCTGATCGGGTGGGGGGGCACTTTCAGGGCAGGACAGTCCAGGGCACATGGCAACCCTTCGAATGCCACCTGCACATAAATGTCTTGGAAATGAGAGCGGTACTTTTAGCGTTGTGGCTCTTCAAGACTCTCTACCCACCAGGACTATTGCAATTCAGACAGACAATATGTCTGTAGTGTGGTACATCAACAATCAGAGCGGAACCATATCCTACCCCCTATGTCGAGAAGCACTCAGACTTTCGCAGTGGGCGATCTCTCAACGGTTTCTGGTAGCAACGCATATCCCCGGGAAGTCCAACATCATAGCGGACAGGCTGAGCAGAGCCATTCTCATGCCCCATGAGTGGTCTCTCAACCAGCTAGTAGCGGAAAGAATTTTCAGAAGGTGGAGTCAGCCTTGTTGCGACCTTTTCGCAACCCCTCAAAACAGCAAGTGCCAAGACTTCTTCACCCTTTTCCCTCTCCCAGGTCTTCCCCCCAGAGACGCTGTAGTCCACGATTGGCCCCGAGGTCTTCTGTATGCTTTTCCCCCTTTTTCCTTAATTACTCAGTTAATCCAGAAAGCAACTGCTTTGAGATCCAGAATGATCCTTATTGCCCCTTACTGGCCTTGACAAATTTGGTTTCCTTTCCTGCAACGTCATCTACTGGAACAGCCCTGGCATCTGGACCCAGCGCCAGATCTTCTGACCCATCAGTCAGGTGGGCTGCATCAATCCCTTCAATCTCTCAACCTCACAGCTTGGTTGCTCCACTTACAACCCTAGCCAGGCTTCCCTCAATCTCTCATTCAGTTTGTGACATCATTCTCGCTTCTCACAAGTCTACTACCAGAAAGACTTATGCTAGCAAATGGAAGCGTTTCTCTGTTTGGGCAGGGGAAAAACAAGTGGACCCTTTTACAGCTCCTGTTCAAACAGTTTTAGAGTTTTTGGCAGAACTTTTTCTTCAGCCACCATCAGAGTTCAGCTGGCAGCTATTGCAAATTTCCACGTTGGCTTGTCAGAGACTAGCATTATGTCCCACAAGCTCTGCAAAGCCTTTCTAAAAGGAACCTTCTTACTTAGGCCTCCGGTAAAAGATCCTCCCCCTCCGTGGGACCTAAATTTGGTGCTGTCGTCTTTAATTCTCCCTCCTTTTGAGCCGGCGGCTTCCTGTTCGTTAAAGCTGCTCTCGAGGAAAACTCACTTCTTAGTAGCTATCACTTCAGCAAGAAGGGTATCGGAACTTCAAGCCCTTTGTGTTCACCCTCCTTACCTTGTTTTTCACAAAGATAGTGTGTCACTTAGGACTAATCCATCCTTTTTACCCAAAGTACTCTCTGAAAAAAATCTGAATCAGACCATCGATCTTCCTGTGTTCTTCCCAATAGGGCTGAACGAAAGTTACATTGTTTGGATGTTCATCGTCAATTACGGTTCTACCTGGATAGAACTAAGCAGACGAGGAAATCAGACCAGCTCTTCCTCTCTTACGCGGAAGGGAAGCAAGGCCTGCCTGTTTCCAAAGTAACCTTGTCCAGGTGGTTGACCTCTGTTATCACGTTGATTTACCAATTGAGGCATAAAGAGCTCCCTTCTAAGCCCAGAGCTCATTCAACCAGAGCATTAGCTTCTTCAGTAGCCTTTCAGGCAAGATTGCCCATGGATTCCATTTGGCAGCGGCCACATGGGCCTCTCCTCATACCTTCATTTTTCATTACAAGCTGGACAATGACCTCCAGAAGCCGGGCTGATTTTGGTTCCACTGTACTCAAGAGTCTGTTCCATTGAGCCACCCAGGACCCAGGTGCTAGGGAAGCTGTCTCATCCAGCAAGAATGAAGGCGAGATTGACAACTTAACATTGAGAAGTTATGTACTTACCATAACGTTCCATGTTAGTTGTCTTCTTCTAGCCTTCTTTCTTGCGTCCCACCCTCCATCCCCCTAGCCTGGAAAGACTGAGAGTATCTTGTGAGACTTTTTGTCACTAGCGTTATCTCCTCAGCTAGCTCTCTTGCTTCTCTTGGTAACTCTTGAGATATGTATATATTTATAAGAGCTTCTATTTTATATATATATATATATATATATATATATATATATATATATATATATATATATATAAATATAAATATATTCTCTGTTGTGGTGGGACATGTATGTCCATAGTGTTAGCTATCAAACGAGATCTGGGTATATGACGCCTAGCATTATGGGACATAGGATAGCCTCGAGCCGGTAAAAATAGCTCTTGAGCTTTAGTAATAGGCCGAGTCGGAGCCGAGGTTTGGCTCCGAACCCATCCAGCAAGAAAGAAGGCGAGAAGAAGACAACCAACATGGAACGTTATGATAAGTACATAACTTCTCATTACCACACTTCTGTCACGCCCTATGTACATTCATATAATATTGTACACTCAAGGTCCCTGGAAAAAGCCAATAAGAACATGTTATACACCACTACACAAACTATGTGTCTGTATGCTCTCCAAATCCAGTGGCACACACAGGAAAATAACAAATGAGAAATGATCAAACATTGTTCCAGTGGACACATTGTTAGATAGTTTTACTTAGGCACACTTTTAGATTTTGCCAGTACAGTCCCACTGTCATGCTTCTGCCCAAATGTTTGTCCCCTTTTGTGGCAGTTTGGATTGGGAGGTGCTCCCTGATGTGGACCCACCTTTCCCCTCTGACTCCATCAGTGCCACATCTTTCTCTGTCATCTCCACATTGCTCAGTGATGCATATTTATTTTTGTTCAATAATCGTTGTGGGAAGTCATTGTTTGATAGAGGACTTCCTATGCCTAGGCGAACCACTGCTTTCAGCCTTGCTCCATGAGTCAGCTACTGTTGGACTGTGATTGCGTGAGGCCAGTCCTTTGACCAGGACTGCTGCAAACTTTCCCAACCCCATGATCTTGCTGAATATGTTTACCTTCTCTTCAGGTTTCTCACTATAGCCAGGAGACTTTACTTTCTCTTTCACTCTGTTTAATGAGGTTGCCTTCTCATTAATGACTTTCTTGTCCTGTAGTCTGTCTTAAGAATCTGCTGTGTCTTCTCTAGGCAGTCTTGCTTCCACTCTCTGCCTTCCCACCTCATTTGTAAGACAGCTGGGTAATGCAGCCTAGATGCTATCTTGTTTTTGTAGCAGAAAGTGAACAGTTGCAAAGGCCCACCCAGCTGTCATTGTCTCAGGGGCAAAGTTCAGAAGTAATGTGCCTTGGCAACCCATTAACAGAAAGGGCTTACCTTCTTTAATTTATCTTAAAAATCTGAACTTATTGGATTCATTGACCAGCCAAAATATGATCTGGCATGGCTACTGTCTTGGTCTCTTCAGTGTATGCAGAGCAGAATGGCCTCAGTAGTGATTGGGTAGTAAGGAACAAGGTTGAGAGACTCTTGTTAACGCTTACTCAAAAAGTACACATCTCACCATTTTCTATAGCTTCCATCTAACCTTCTGCATGTTTGCAAGTTTTTACAGCTGCTTCTGTGTCAATTATTCTGTCTTCTAATTTCTTATGTCGTTGTTCACAAGCACTTCAGCTGTTGAACATTCCTGTAGCCTGCCGGCTTGTACATTAACTGTGCACACCAGAAAGACTGGTTTTGATGAGCAAGCTTGCAGTGCAGTCACTGTGGTTTCTTTGTCAGCATACTCTAGTCAAATCTCCATAAAGTACATATTCAGTCATTCCAGTTTATGAAAGGAATGACTGCCACAAAACTGGTAAATTTAACTTATAAATTAAGCATAGACCAGAACTCTGATTTTTTTTTTCTTTGCACTTCTTATCTGCATCTTAATTATCTCAGTGAATGTGTATTCATCAACCAGGGTCAGTCCATTCCTTTATTTCTGCTTTGTTGATGCTATGGTATAGTTGTATTTCTTAGCATAGTTCATTATTTAAGTGAATTTTATAATATTGGCAGTAGTGTATGGTCGTCCCCTTGCCTTGTAATTGCTGGCTCTCACTCTCTCTGTTTTTTCTTTCTTTTCTGTCTCTCTTTTGTGGTGACAGTTTCATTGCCATTTGTAAATGTAAATGTGGGGCCACAAGATCATAATACAAAATGTTTAAAGTACCTAATTTCTCAGAGTAGTAGCATTTGCACAACTTTTATTCAGTCTTAAAGACAGAAGGAACTGTTTAGAGCTAGAGAAGCTGAAATGTGATCCTGCCCCCCCCCCCCCATAGTTTTTTTTTTGTTTTATTTTGTTTTTTTACTTATTTTCCTATAGGGTGTTTAGTTTTTTTATGTATGGGGCAGGACTTTGTGCTTGTGCAGACTGTAAGTGTTATTCTTACCCGAACCTGCTTTTGACTGTCTTAAAACTTTACTAACTCTTTCACGCTCTGCTTCATGTCTTTATTGCTTCATTCTCAGCTGAACCTATGGCACAGTTACCAGTCCCCACAGTTCTTCCTTCCTCTGTCCACAAGAAGAAGACGAAAGTAGACAGGGTCTCTCTGGTGGAGCACGTACAGCCACTAAGGACCTGGGGATGGACATGTCCTCTGCAGCTGCAAGGATGCCTTCCATGAGCAAGGGAGAACCATTTTTGTCAGTCTCGAGGAGAGGAAAGTGTTTTGTTTAACAGTGGGGATGAAGAGCCTGAGTCCCAGGAGGTTGTTCCTGTCTTTGGTTTGTCCTTTTCATAGCTTCATAGGTTGGTACTAGGTTATCGGCCCTAAGGCCTATGCAAGCCTAGCCATAACAATTCCCTGGAAATTTCTTCCCACAATATTTACTTCTCTGGGCCCCTGTCTAGCAGGGCGACTGACATGATCCCTGGGGTGAATTTCCTATCTCCCATCCAATCATCAAGGTTCCTTTTGATGAGGGCCAATGAGGCGCTCTGCTTGACATGTATGGGCAGTCTATTCCAAAGTATGGGGAGTCACTGGGTCAGGAACCTATCCCTCCAGCATGTTTTGTTCATTGTGATGATAAGGTTTAGATCCCTGGAGCATGTGGCTCTGAGGGATTGGAATTTCTTTAAGTGGAGCATGTCCAACAGCTCAGAGTTTGACATGGCCTGTATGTTAAGCAGAGATCACCTCTGAGTATTCCAAGGAATCTCCCAGGAAAAGAAAAGCTAAAACATGTGGCTTCTATGGTTTCTTTTTCTGTGGAAAGGGAAGATTTACAGTGATTTGCTAGGGAGTTAATTTCTGCTTTTTCTACTCCCATTTCCTCTGCTGTGAAGAAAAGGAAAAGGGTTGCCTCTCTTTCTGACTCAGAAATTCAGTCAGAAGAGCAGGATTTGGAGTGTGAGAGGTGTGCTTCAGGATTTTCTTAAATTGAAGATTCTGGGGAAAGTGGTACTTCAAACATCCTCCAGAAGACCTTTGTTTTCTGAAACTTATCTAAAATGAAAGAGTTGTTTTTTCAGTGGGATCAAAACAAAATCCTCATTGCTCCATAAATGTATTATGATTTGTTGCAGTCAGATATTCCCCAGTCTGCAAGCATTCCTCCTGTTTTATCTGATTTCTCACAGATTGCAATTTATATGATAGTCAACCATATGCCTCTGTAAAGTCTGAAGTTATACAGGGTACCTCCGACACACAAATACTTGTTTTCTTAACCGTAAAGCAAGCTCTGTAGTGATTTCCCTATCCATACCTGCTTTTCTACTAGACAGATTGCTAATCCCATTCTTTCTGATAAGGATGGGAAAACATTTGACAAAGGTGGGAGGAACATATTCTTTTCTTCCACCTTAACATTCAGAATTGGCTCATATGTGAAATTTTTTACTTCTGTTTTGTGAGAACATGCAAAAGTTAACTGTTAACCTTCCTTCTTCTGAGATGAACAGTTCTTTGAATTCCTCTTAAGTGTCTGCTTCCCATGTAATTAAACATATCTTAAACTGTTCTTAAGACACTGCAGATAATCGTAGGATAATATAAGTTTACTAGGCTGTCGACCCAGAGGTCATTTCAAGCCTAGCCATTTCATTCCAATGTAATACCATAGATATGCTAGACAATACTCAGGATTGCATTTAGTAATGACTGCCCATGTCTAGGAGGGTAGTGGGCACTATCCCTGGTAAGAATTTACTGTTTACCATCCACTCATCCAGGTTCCTTTTGAACCGTGTCATAGAAGTGCTCTTTTTCTCATGAATTGATAGCCTGTTCCAAAGACGCAGCAGTCGTGTCTAGGACTTCTGTGTCTGAGTCAAATATGGGAAGATTTGCAAGGTTACAGTCTTGAAAATTCTCCTGAAGATGTTAAAAATAAACATTTAACTTTCCCCAAACTAGGAAGTTCTGTCTAGCCCTTCTGCAGCTGAGGTGCTGAGAGGTGAAGATTGATACAAGGAGTGACCCTTTAAAGGCAAGTAAAAATTCCTTCCACCTCAGCACCTCCGCTCCCTTTTTCAATAAGCAATATGAGCAGCAAGATACATACAAACAGGATTTTAAAAAGCAATGGCAATTAAGACATCAAAAAGAAAGGAAAAGGCTCTCAAAACCAGTGAAGTACAGAAAGTCAGAATGCCATTGGCTTTTCACACCCTCCTTCTACAGCAAACCTCTCCCTCTCCCTGAGTCCTCAACTTCCATTGTAGCACCACATTGTTGCAGACAATTGTATTCTAAAAATTATTAACAGGGATGCACTTAACAGTGGGATTCCTGCCCTCCTGTCCAGTGGATCCCTCCTTGCCTAATAACCCAAATTTCCCATTTCCTTATCTTCTGGAAAAAAATGTTATTAAAGGGAGCCATAGATCCAA
This sequence comes from Protopterus annectens, assembly GCF_019279795.1. Classification (NCBI taxonomy): domain Eukaryota; kingdom Metazoa; phylum Chordata; order Ceratodontiformes; family Protopteridae; genus Protopterus; species Protopterus annectens. Next base: position 1,544,398,498 of record NC_056739.1, read on the forward strand.
TTCTTGCAAACCAGAGGGGCAATGGATTTTATTTAAGGATTTTTCTGGTGCCAAAGAGAGAAGGGACTTGGAGGTCTGTGTGAGACCTCATGGCTCTCAGAATTTTTGTAAAGGTTTCAGATATAAAATGTTGTCCCTTCAGATCCTTTGACCTCTGGTTCCCTTACGAGCTTTCATGGTAAAGCTAAATTATTACATTCCCATTGGCAAGCACTTCATATGTTTTTTTTTTTTTTAATCTGGCTTACATTATGTGTTTTCTGTATTACCCTTTAGACTATCTGTGGTGCCAAGGGTTTTTGTGTTTGACCCCAGTAATTCCTTACTGCAGACTCCAAGGCATTCACATTTTTTCCTTATTTGGACAATTGCCTGTATTTGCACACTATTTTTTACCAGCTGTCAAGAGTCCTTAGAAAATGTTCAGAATTTTCTACTCAGTTTGGGGTTTCAAGTGAATTACAATCATCTTTTCTCATCCCATCTCACAGAATTATTCATTTGGCATGTCTTTTAGACTCTGCCCTGGGAAAAGTTTTTTTTCCTACAGACAAAGTAGAAATGTTCCAAAAGCTGTTCCCAAGGTTTTCCTCACAAAACCAAGTATCTGCCAGGGAATTTCTCAGGGTTCTCTGGTACATGGCTTCCATGTTTCTTATGATTTGCCTAGGCAGGCTTCACATGAGAAAAACATGTTGGTACCTCAGGTCAGTCTGGACTCAACACCATCACCCTTTACCTTTTAAATCCCTGTTTTGGAGTTTGTAAGCAGGGAGGTACTGTGGTGAGTAGACCAGTTCTCTTAGAATCCAGACCTTCCATTCCCCCATGTTCTTCATATTTCACTGTTGCAGTCATTACATTTGGGGTTATCTGCCTGCAGGTAGCCCTCAGCCGGCCTGAATTTCAAAGTCTTGGATCCCTGCATCGGATGGTGTCTCTTCTTCCATGACGTCAGGGGTATAAAGCATGCAGCCGACACCATTACATCAGTCTTTCTTGCCACACGGTGCACAAAGCAGAAGCAGTTCGCAAGTGCCAGTCGGCTGACTCCTGAAATTTTTGTTTTCGAGTTTCAGAACCGAAGTCTTCAAAAAAGCTAAGTACCCTGTTGAGGATCCTTTTTCTTGCTCTAAACCGATGTCAGTAAAAGTTAACAATTGTATTACCTGTGGAAAGCAAATACCTCGAAGATTTTAATTCGTACTGCATTCCTTGCTTAGGCCCAGACCACGAAGTCCCTCACTGTCAGTTTTGTGCCTTATTCAATCCTCGAACTATTCGTCATCGGTTCATTTTTGCATCAAACTATTTTGGTACTCGGTTTAATTATCCAGAAATGGCTTCGGTAAGCCATCCGACTACCGACATTCTGAAAAAACGTAAAGATAAAGACAGACCGCATAGGTCCAAAGCTGCCTACGACGCTCCCGTTAAGCTAGTTGCCAGTTCGCCGGTACTCAGTGAGATGCTTTTGCAGCCCCTGATACCTGCTACTTCAGATTCGCAGGCCTCTACTGAGACCCATTTGGAGTCTGAGATGCTTCTTCCACCATGGAACCTGCGGATGTCTCTACCTTGGATGGATACGGAGCCGCTGTGCAGGCACCAGCTTCTGAGGATGTATTCAGGTCTACTGACTTGCATTTCAAACCAAAGCCATTTTCTTCTTCAAGGCCTAAAACTCGACCCACGCTTAGAAAACCGATGTCCAAACCACATGGTCAGGCCCATATGCCTAAAAAACAAATGATAAAAATGGCTGAAGACCTTATTACTTTAATTAGGGGAAGCCAGCCTTCACCCTCTAAGAGACCTAGAACTGATTTTCCTTCTGATTCTTCTGATCAGGATTCTGAAATTTCTGTTTCTTCTGATTACCAGGATTTGCCCTTATCTACCTATGAGGATTCTGATGCAGAGGACTCCATTCCCTCTGCTTTCCCTCCAGAAGATTTTTCTTTTGGTGAAACCTTGCACACTCTTAGGGAGCATTTCTGCTGGGAAAGCCAGGATTACTCTGACTCCAAAAAAAGGCTTAGAGAAGTCTTACTCTTACCTCAACACAGGCCTTTAGCTATCCCTCCTGTCCTGGACATTGTAGATGATGCCTTCTTGGAATCTAGCCTGGCCCCAGACACCTTACCTCCGGTTCTCAGGAAAACTGACCTGTATTACAGAGTACCTTACTCTCACAAGTTCCTCATCAAGAATACTACTACGGGCCCAGAGACCATTTCCCGGGGGCCTAAAGGCATTAAGGCTACTACTGTCAAAAACCCTACCCTCTCTGATGGGGCCTTGGACAGATGGGGTAAGAAGGTATACACTAATGGCCTTAAACTGCCAGTTTCATATGTTAAAGTATCAACAGCATATTATGTGACTACTTAAACAGAAAATGATGTTGATTCCTGACTGTGCTGCAATTAAAGAATTACAGGATTTAATGCATTCTGCTGAACAAGTTGGTAAACATACTTTGCAATGTGGTTTTGACTCTTTAGAAGCATCTTGCAGGGCTGTTGTCACTGGATCTGTTCTTAGAAGGCATGCTTGGCTTAAGGAGCAAAATTGCCAGATCATGTTAAAGCTAAATTACTGGATGCTCCCTTAAACCAAGACCGCCTGTTTGGCAGCAGAGCAGAAGAAGTCCTTAAAAAGGTGGAGGAAAAAGCTAAATTTATGCAAACTGTTAAAGATTTCCTGCAAGTACAGCCTCCCAGATTTAGTAGGCATTGGCCTTCTAAGAATTGGTCCTTTCCTGTCTCTTCCAGGCCTTCTCAGTCCAAACCCAGGAACAGCAGACCACCTAGGCTACAGTCTCAAGGTACTCACAGGCCTAAGCAGTGGGGGACTCCCACTTCCAAAGCTGGAAGTAGTAAGACACCCCCTATGGAAAACTGTCACAATGACTTAACCTTAAACCTTCCAAGCCCTGCCCAGCTGCCTGCCCCCTTAGGGAGAAAGATCATCCTGCATGCAAAAAAAACTGGGAACTCATTACCCAGGACAAATGGGTTTTAAATATAGTTTCCCAAGGATACAGATTCCACTTCCACACCTTACCAACCCCAAACGGTTGGCCAGACCTACCCCCAAATCAGTGGGCAGAGGCTCAACAGCAGGTTCTCTCTCTTCTAAGTATCAGGGCTCTTCAACCTGTCCCAGCAGAAGATAGGGGGCAAGGTTTTTACTCAAGACTTTTCCTGGTACCCAGAAAAGGCAGCTCATGGAATCCTATCCTGGACCTCTCTATTCTAAACACCTTTTTGGTAATCCCAAAATTCAAAATGCTAACACTTCATCAGCTGCTTCCTATGCTAGGCAAAGATGCCTGGTTGGCAACCTTAAACTTAAAGGAAGCTTATTTACACATTCCAATAAGGGAATCTTTTAGGAAATACCTACGCTTCAGAGCAGGCTCCATGCACTATCAGTTCTGTGCACTTCCCTTTGGCTTATCTATTGCGCCCAGGGTATTCACAAAGTGTCTAGCTCCAGTCATTGCATTTTGCAGGCAAAGAAATATTCAAATGTACCCATACCTGGATGATTGTCATATTAAGGCAGAAAGCCAGGACATGCTACTAAATCATCTGGCATTTATAAAGAAACTGCTAACCTCACTGGAGTACACCATAAACAAAAAGAAATCTCATCTAGTTCCCTGCCAGCAAATTGTATTCCTGGGAGCAAGTTTGAACACAACTTCCCAGATGGCTTACCTCACGCCAGAGAAACAAGTTTATTTGACAGCCTACTTCAAACTACTGGCCACAAAGACCCAGCTATATGCAAGGAAAATCCTGCAAGCCGTGGGGTTCATGGCCTCTTGCATTCTACTAATTCCATATGCAAGACTGCATATGAGGAAACTACAATGGTATCTAAAAAACCTATGGTGTCAACATTCTCAGGACCTGGAATCAATGATTCCTATCATTTCTTGTATAAAGACAGAGTTCATTTGGTGGGCAGCGGCCTGCTACCACAACAAGGGACTGCCATTCACTCTACCCCCTGCCGCCCAAACCCTAACAACAGATGCATCAGACTATGCGGGGGGGGGATCACTTGGCAGGGCAGTGCATTCAGGGCAAATAGAACCTGAGTCAAATGCACCTGCATATCAGTCAAAAAGAAATGTTAGTTGTACAGAATTCCCTGACAGCCTTCAAGGACCACATTCTTCCAGGACAATTATTGGTAAAGACAGACAAATACCACTGTTATGTGGTACATAAACAAGCAGGGGGGAACCCACTCGTATCCTCTCTGCAGACTAGCCTTGGCTCTGTGGAACACAGCCTTGAGCTACCAAGTGCACCTACAAGCTCAATTCCTGCCAGGCAAGCTAAATTCACTGGCAGACGACCTAAGCAGAAATCTCATGGTCCCACACGAATGGAAACTGGAACCAAAGATATTCAACATTTTGAGAAACAAATGGGGGATAGACCTGTTTGCCTCCCCTCAGAACTACCAATTGGACAAATTCTGCACAAGGACTTCCCACAGTCAAACTTTGAAAGTGGATGCCCTGTCCTTCACCTGGAAAAGCCTCTCAGTTTATGACTTTCCCCCTCTGCCTCTCCTCTCGAAAGGTCTGCTAAAGATCAAACAGGACAAACCAAGGACAATACTGATTGTACCAGACTGGCCGCGCCAGCACTGGTACCCCCTCTTGCGCAGTATGTCACTGCTGGAACCATGGCACCTGCCTCAGACCTCTTCCCTGCTGTCCCAGCAGGAGGGCCAGATTCTGCACCTCCCAGCTTCAAACCCTGAACCTTGCAGCCTGGCTAATTCCCTGAGCTCTCCAATAGCATCCCTCAGTAAGCAGGTGCTAGATGTCATTCTGGAGGCAAGGAGGTCTAGTACTAGAAAATCCTATGCTGAAAGTGGAAAAGATACTGTTCCTGGAGCCATACTCAGGGGATGGGCACAGCAGTGCCCAGCTTACCGCGTATTCTTCAATACTTAACAGAGATGCTCCACAAGGACCTTTCCTTCTCATCAGTTAAAATTCATGCCTCAGCCATTTCAGAACATTATAATACTGAGCCACCACTTTCCTCTCACCCCCTGCTGAAACAATTCCTCAGAGGGGCCAAAAATTTAAGACCACCCAGGAGAGCCCCTACTCCAGCCTGGGACCTTAACTTTGTATTGGAAAAGCTCACTCTACCTCCTTTTGAGCCAGCTGCAACTGCAGAGTTGAAATTCCTTTCTTGGAAAACAGCCTTCCTTCTAGCCATCACTTCAGCAAGAAGAGTGTCTGAATTACAGGCCCTCATGGCAGTGGAGCCCTTCATCATCTTCCATGCAGACAGCGTGTCCCTCAGGACCAATCCTTCCTTTATGCCCAAGGTGGTATCCAGTGTGGCCCTTAATCAGTCCTTTCATTTGCCAACTTTTTTTCCTAATCCACATAACAAAGTAGAACGAATACTGCACTCTTTGCACGTGCACAGACAACTTAGATTTTATTTGGACAGGACTAAGCCTCTCAGAAAAACTGAACAGCTGCTAGTTGCCTTTGCTGCAGGGTCAGAGGGGAAGGCCATTTCAAAGCAAACCATTTCTAAGTGGATAGGCCATTGCATTAATTTCTGCCATAAGCACCATGGAAAACCTACCCCACAGGGGATAAGATTACATTCCACCAGGGCTGCATCTACCTCTACAGCCTTTCTCAGAGGTGTCCCTACCAGGGACATCCTAGAAACTGCTACCTGGAGCTCTGTACATACCTTCACCAAGCATTATTACTTTCCTATTTTTTCTAAATCCAGAGCTGGTTTTGCCACTGCAGTCTTGCAGGGCTGAATAGCTGGTCCTAATGCTCTCTAACTTCTTCCTCCCTTTCTTAGCTTTGGGAATCTACCCAAATGTAATGACTGCAACAGTGAAACACAAAGAACATAGTACAGTTGTGTACACTTACCATAAATGTAGATGTTCGAGTGTATTCACTGTTGCAGTCCTGTTTACCCTCCCACCAGCCCCCTGACTTCTCTTGGCTATACCTTTCTTCTTGTTTAGTGTATTTCTGCTTTCTGGTGTATTTGCTTTTTGTTGGAGGTGTAACGTTATATATATAATTGCTTCCCATTATGGGGGCACCTGACATCTGGGACAAGAAAAACTGATGTAATGGCGTCTGCTGCATGCTTTATACCCCTGATGACCTGACGTCATGGAAGAAAAAACAGCATCTGATGCAGGGATCCAAGACTTTGATATTCAGGCCGGCTGAGGGCTACCTGCAGGTAGATAACCCCAAATGTAATGACTGCAACAGTGAATACACTCGAACATCGACGTTTATGGTAAGTGTTACAGAACTGTACTTTCTGACTCCTCTTCAGTCTGTTACAACAGATGCTTCAGACCTGGCTTAGGGAGCAGTTTGAAAAGGTGTTACAGTGCAAGATATGTAGAACAAATAAGATAGACAAAAGTACATAAATGTCAAAGTGATGTTGCCTGAAATAAATGCTTTGAAAGCCCTAAACCATCTCTGGTCTCTAGGACCTTTGCTGACAGACAATACCACAGTGATGCAGTATGTAAACAAACAAAGGAGTACAGGTCATAACCTCTTATAGACTTATGATAGTCTGGTAGGTAGCAACTCAGATCAGTTTAACTCTTCAGGCTACATAGATTCTGTCAGAGTATAACATTGTGACAGACAAACTTAGCAGGATCAGGACAGACCTTCACAAATGGAAACTTCACCCCGGGGTCTTCCAAGAATTGATGTAACAGTCAGGAACAACTCAAGTAGATATGTTTGCTTCCTCTCAGAATGGACAACTAAAGAAAGTCTGCTCCAGAGTTCCTTGTAAAGTGGAAAACAGATGCATTCTCATTCCCTTAGGGTAGAATGCTTCTCCCTTTCTACTGATATCCCAAGTTCTTTCAAAGATGTAGAAGGACTCTCCAGAGATTGTGATGGTGACCCCCTTTTGACCCAGGCAGTAGTGGATGTTAGTCATTCTCACTGCTGAAGTAGCCTTTGGCTGTATGGATTGTAGCCTGCCTAAGATTCAACAACTGGCCAGTTTCACAAAGCTTTGGCTCCCACCTATACCTATACTCTTGACTACTGATTGGCTGGCCCCTTTGAAAGACATCAGCAGTCAGAGTGTAGGCAATTTTGGCACTTTCTTGCCTGCTTTCAAAACAGTCAACTTAACAAATTCTGCTCCAGGACACCTTGCAGGCAGGCCTGGAAAACAAATGTATTCTTGTTCCCATGGTGAGAGATGTTCCCCTATGCTTTTCCATGCCTTCAACTGATATCCAGAGTAATTTTGAAGATTCATAAGGATTCTCCAAATATCATTGTGGTGAATCTCTTCTGGCCTAGTCAACACTGGTTCTCCCTTCTTGTGGAATTTGCATCTACAGACACAACAGGTGGAATTTGATAACCTCCAGTCTCAAACAACTTCAACTAACTGCCTTGATGATTCATTTCTTATACCTTTTAGGCACCTCTTTCATGAAGATGAGCACCAGTTGCTAAAGGAAGCAAGAACGCCTGCTATTAAGGAATCTTGTATAGGCAAGTGAAAAAGATTTTCTAGTTGGTTCCTGGCCAATATCCAGGGTTCCATCAAGGATTATGCACCACTGGTGCCTTAAATATTTTTGTGTGAGTAAATTTCCTCTGATCTTTCTTATTCCCCCATCAAGGTTCATCTTCTAGCCATTGCAGCATATCTACCAGTGCATCCTCCCCTTTCATCTCTGTGTTTGGTAAAATGGTTTCTGAAGGGAGTTTTGCATCTTAGGCCTCCTGGAAAACTGGTAGCTGCTTTTTGGATTCTTAACTTTATGCTGGAAAAGTTAACTATGTATCCATTTGAACCAGCTCATCAGGTGGACTTAAAGTTCATGAAAGATTGCATTCATTATTGCCCTGACATCTGCAAGAAGAGTATCTGTCTGAGTTGCAAGCTCTCATGGTGGGTGAATCGTAGCTGATCTTCCATAGCAAAAGGATCACATTAACATCAAACCCCTCATTTACATCCAAAGTTTTTTCAGAGCTTTATTTGAATCAAGCCAGCAATTTCCCATTGTTCTATCCAGATTCCCAGAGCCATGGAAACAAGAATCTGCATACTCTGGACATGGATAGACAGCCGAGATGCTATCCCGACACAACTAATTCTTTTAGAAAGGTAGATCAGCTGATTATTTCTTATGATTTAACAAAGTAAGGACAGCCCATGTCAAAGCAGATGACAATATCGAGATGGTTGTCCTCAGCTATTGCCTTTTGTTATTCCCCCATAGCAAATTAATTCCAGGCAGTATCAAGATACATTCTACTAGAGTCTTGGTTTCTACAATGGCATACTAGAAAGGGGTGGACTCTAGACACATTCTAGAGGCAGCTACATAGTCCTCTCTGCATATTCTTACAAAGCATTATAAACTGGATTCCTTTTCCAATTCCAGGAATGGCTTTGCTGAGACCATTCTCCAAGAGCTCCTGGACCCTTTCCCTTCCTTCTCCCATTATGAATATGAATAGGCTTTGGTAATCAACCCATATAGCCAAAGGCTGTTGCAGCAGTGAGAATGATGAATATAGTACAGTTGTGTATGTTACACTTACCATAACGGTAGATGTATGAATTCATTACTGCTGCAGTAGCCGCATATTCCCTCACCCCCCCCACTTCTGTATATTTTTAGTGATTAGGATATAACATTATTGATTACTGTTTATATCTTTTAAGAGTTCAGGATGAGTAAACATTTTTCTCTGTATGGTCAAGAAAGTCCTGAAATTGTCTACACACTTAACTGAACATTTTCCTCAAAGGGGCTAACCAGTCAGTAATAAGAGTGAGGATGAGGGAGTGGGGGAGCCAGAGCTTTGGGAAGCTGACCAGTTGTTTTATCCTAAGGCAGGATACAACCCATATAGCTAAAAGCTACTGCAGCATTGAGGAATATGAACAGCTGTTAAGATAAGTGCAATTTACACAATAGTACTTTCTCCCTTCTTGTAAAACATGTTAAGGGCAGTTACCACAGGCTTCCCACAGACTGGATTTACTCATGCAGACTGGGTTGTTTGATGCATCACAGCATGAAAACTCTTTAGTTTACTGCCTGGATGATGGAATCATGATACCTTTTAGACACTTTTTTTTTGAGGACAGGTATGAAGTATGGAGGGTGAAAAACCTGCTAGTAAGTAGGAAATCATGTATGCGTAACTCAAAAAGATTTTCTAGTTGGTGCCATTCAAAGAACCAGGGCCCTCTTAATGCCAGACTGCTCCACTTTTTTAATTATTTGCATCAGTTAATGTTCACTTGCCTTTCTTTTTCCTTCAGTGATAATCTGTCAGCCATATCTGATTGTCTGCCCTTGGATCCCCTCTTTCTAATCTTCCACAATTCAAACAGTTTTTGAAAGGGATTTTACATATCTCACCATCTAGAAAACAGGTGAATCCTCCTTGGGATCTTAACTTTGTATTTGAAAAGATTTTTCCATTTGAACTAGTTCACCAGGCTGAACTGAAGTTCTTAACATAGACCATTTTACTCATTGCTGTGACTTCAGTTAAGAGAGTATTTGAGTTGCAAGGTGTTATGATGAATCAGCCATACTTCATTCCTCCGGGTACTCCGGTTTCCTCCCACATTTCAAAGACATGCATCTGTAGTGTTTCTCCCCGGACCTCCACTGAAAATAAGCTCTGACCTAGTCTGACTTTCCCGATCAACAAATGTTAAATAAATAAAATTTTTCAAAAGGACAGGGTTTCCTTGAGAACAACCCCCCCCCCTTTTTTGGGGGGCCTCTTGTTGTCTCAGAATTTACTCAGAGTAGGTCTGTTAATCTTCTTTGGATGTCCACAGGCAGCTCAGATACTAACTAGACAAATCTCAGTCCTTCAGGAAAACTGGTGAGTTGTTTTTCTCCTTTGGAGGAGGGAGGAAAGGATAACCATTGTCAAAGCAGACTATTTCTAGATTTTTGTCTCATGCTATTTTTTTAGTGTTCTCACCATAATAAACTACTTCTATGCAAGGTTAGGGCTCATTTCACTGGGGCTTTGGCATTATTATTTATTTTTTTATTTTTTTGGAAAGGGTTGGACTCTAGAAATATTCTAGAGATAGCAGCTTGGTCCTCTGTGTATACCCTTACAAAGCACTGTAAACTGGATTACTTTTCCAGGTCCAGAGTAAGCTTTGCTATGATCATTCTCCAGGGCCTCCCAGATTCTTAATTAATCCCCCCCTTGTTACTTGTTAAGTTGTGATAATGTGATGATCTACTCATATAGCTTAGGCTACTTTAGCACTAGTCTAATGTTGAGCATAGTACAGATGTCCTTCAAGGATGCATCTGCAGTCATAACATATGGGTTGTCCTGCCTCAGGCAGCCCTTTGGTCGGCCGGATTCCAAAGTCTGTGTCTGGCCTAGGCTGATGTCGCATCTTCCCCGACGTCACAGCTGCTGGGGTATAAAAGCATCAGCCGACGCCATTTTCCTCAGTCTTTCTTGCCGCGCGGTGCCCGAAGCAGAAGCTGTTCGCAAGTGCCGGTCGGTCAGATCCAGAGATTCAGCTACCGAAGACTTCTAAAAAGCTAAGTACCCCGTTGGGGACTCTTTCTTACCTCAGCCAATGTCAGACAAAGTAAATAATTGTTTAACTTGTGGGAAACAAATACCTCATAAGGATTTCCATTCCTACTGCCTTCCTTGCTTAGGCCCAGATCACGACGTATCAGCCTGTTTAGCCTGTGCCTCCTTCAACCGACGGACTCTTAGACGTCGGTCGGAGTTTGCAGAAGAGTTCTTTGGATCCACTTTTGCATATAAAATGCCGTCGGAGACTCCGACTACGCATTTAGCCAAAAAACACAAGGAAAAGGACCGACACTCGCGGCCCGCGGTTTCGGCTGAAACCAAGGTTAGGCCTACCGCGAGTGTCTCGGTTTCGGCTGAAACCGAGGCCTCGGTTCTTCCTTCTGCCGAAATCTTACCTCCGACAACCGAGGCCAGCGAGGCCCCGGCCGAGTCGGCTACAGAAATCCCTACCGAAGAAGCAAGCGCATGTGAATTGTCCGACACCATTCCTTTGGACATTTCCACTCCTGCACGTGGGGCAGCTAGGCCCCCTGCTTCTATGTCTATTAAGGCTTTCTCCAGGGCTAAAGCAGCTAAAATTACTAAAGCTTTACCTGTAAAATCAACCTCACACAGACCTTCCTCAAGTACCCAGATTCTCAGTCTTGCTGAGGACCTTATTTCTCTGATTAGGTGTTCCCAACCTCACCCAGACAGGGCCTCCCAACCTCCTCCTGACAAAAGGCCCAGGACTGAACCCCCTGAACCTCTCTCCTCTGACTACTCCTCGGATGGATCTGATTTGTCAGACCATCACGAAGGGCCATACTCACCTTATGAGGACTCTGATGCAGAAGACTCTATCCCTTCTGCTTCCCCTCCAGAGGAATTTTCCTTTGGGGAAACTTTACACTCTATGAGGGAACACTTTCAATGGCAGGGTCAGGATTTTTCTGATTCTAGAAAAAGACTTAGGACTTTCTTACACTTGCCACAGCATAGGCCTTTAGCCATACCACCTGTGCTAACTGTAGTTGATGATGCATATAATGATGTCAGCTCTGCCCCTGATTCACTTCCTCCGGCCCCTGCCAAACCTGACAGATACTACAGGGTTCCGGATTCCCACTTCCACTTGTATAGGATTCCCACTTCCACTTGTATAAGGCCCATGCTGCAGACCCAGAAACTATTTCTCAGGGCCCGAAAGGTGTTGCAGCTGCCACTGCCAAAAACCCACTACCCTCTGAAAGGGAGTCAAGAGCATTAGAGAGATGGGGAAAAAAGGTTTATACATCTGCTACTCTATCTGCCAGGGCTTTAAACTGTCAATTCCATATGATACAGTACCAGGAATATTTGTTAGCCAAGCTGAATAAAAAGCTTTCTTCTCCTGAACCCTTAGACCGTAAGACCCTTCAGGATTTGGTACACAACTCACAGCAGGTCAGTAATCATTTTTTTAAAATGTGGCTATGATGCACTGGAAGCTTCATTTAGATCAGCTATGACTGGAGCAGTAATTCGTAGACATGCCTGGCTAAAAGAACAATCCTTGCCGGACCATGTTAAGGCTAAACTCCTAGATGCTCCAATGGAGAAACAAAGCTTATTTGGCTCCCCTGCACAGGAGATTCTAAAGAAAGTGGAAGAAAAAGCAAAATCTGTGCAAACAGTTAAGGATTTTCTGCAGGTCCAACCTCCGAGGTTCAGCAGAAACTGGCCTTCAAAGAATTGGTCCTTTCCAGACAACTCCAAAGCACAGAGGGGCAGGAATAGACGCCCAAGAGGCAGAGGTCAATCAAAAGGTGCCTACAGGGGTCACCAGTGGCAACCTGCCAACCAGAGGAGTACTGCCACAGCTGCAACTACATCCACTTCCACAGGACAAACACAATGACTTGACTCTGACTCCGCCTACAAGGGAACAACTGGAAGCACCCTTGGGCAGAAAATTGGCTTTATTCTCAAACAACTGGCATTGCATTACAAAAGACAAATGGGCATTGCAAACAATAGACAGAGGATACAGGTTTCATTTCCACACTTTACCAAGAAGGAGCGGAATGCCAAACCTTCCACCAAACCAGAAGCCAGAGGCTTTAAGACAAATCAACAATTTACTTCAGATGAAAGCAATAGAAAGGGTACCATCTACGGAACAGGGCCAAGGGTTTTACTCCAGACTATTCCTTGTACCAAGAAAAGAAACCCAATGGAGGCCTATTCTCGACTTGTCCGCACTAAACACATATCTCATTGTGCCAAAATTCAAAATGCTGACCCTACAGCAACTTCTTCCCATGTTGGGCAAGGAGTCTTGGCTGGTGACTCTAGATCTCAAGGAGGCATACCTGCACGTCCCTATACGACCAGATTGCAGAAGATACCTCAGATTTCTTGCAGGATCAGAGCATTGTCAATTCTCAGCATTGCCATTTGGCTTATCTACTGTGCCCAGAGTATTCATGAAATGCCTGGCATCAGTAATTGCATATTGCAGGCTTCAGGGAATTCAAATCTACCCATACCTGGACGACTGCCTAATACAAGCAAAGAACAGGACAAGACTTACAAAGGATTTGGCCTATGTCATACACCTGTTACAGGCCTTGGGATACACAGTCAACATCCAGAAGTCAAGACTAGTGCCATCCCAAAGGATAACCTTTTTGGGTGCGGATCTGGACACAATAACTCAGATGGCTTTTCTCACAGAAGAAAAACAAAAGCAACTACCAGTCTACTTCATGGCTTTGACAAGACAAACTCAGCTCACTGCAAGGAAAGTCCTGCAGGCCCTGGGTTACATGGCATCTTGCATAATCTTGATGCCACATGCCAGGCTGCATATGAGGAAATTACAATGGTACCTAAGGAATGTATGGTCTCAACACAGGCACAGTCTAGAAACAATGATTCCAATCATTCCATGCCTGAAAAAGGAATTCCTGTGGTGGGCTCAGGCATGCCAGTCCAACAGAGGGTTGCCTTTCACCAAACCACATCCAAGGCAGACCATCACCACAGACGCCTCAGACCGAGGATGGGGAGCACACATGGAAGACAAGTGCATCCAAGGCCTATGGACTCAAGATCAGCTGAATTTGCACATAAACCTAAAGGAGATGCTGGCAGTGAAACATGCAATCGAGGCATTCAAATCATTCCTCCAGCAAGGTCATCTGCTAAGGACAGACAATACCACAGTCATGTGGTATATAAACAAACAGGGAGGCACGCATTCCTACCCTCTATGCCGGATGGCAATGGATCTGTGGAACCTAGCCCTGGATCTCAACATCCAACTGCAGGCCAAATTCATACCAGGAAAAGAGAATTCACTAGCAGACAGCTTAAGCAGAACTACCACGGATGCTCACGAATGGATGCTGCATCCAGACATCTTCAAAATCATAACAAACAAATGGGGAATGCCAGAGATAGACCTGTTCGCCTCCCCACTCAACAACCAACTAAAGAAATTCTGCTCAAGAGTATACCACCCACAAGCCTGGAAGGTGGACTCCCTCTCTTTCAACTGGAATGCCCTAGCAGTGTATGCGTTTCCACCACTTCCATTGATGTACAGAGTACTACTGAAGATCAGAGAGGAACAGCCAAATGTGATACTGATAGCTCCAGACTAGCCAAGGCAGCACTGGTATCCGCTGCTGAGAAGCATGTCTCGGACGAACTCATGGCCTCTACCCCTATGGCCTCTACTTCTAACGCAGAACAACTTCAAGATACTGCATCCAAACTTGAAAACACTGCAGCTGACTGCTTGGAAAATTGTCTAAAACGAAACCAAACTGTCTTATCTCAAAGGGTCAAGGACATAATCCTGGAGGCTCGTAGACCCTCCACAAGGAAGACATACTCAGCTAAATGGAAGAGATTCCTCATTTGGAGCGCTTCAAAGGGTGCAAATGTCACACTGGCAAACCTAGCACACATCCTAGAATACTTAGCAGAACTTTTCCACAATGGCCTGTCATATTCTTCCATTACTCAGCAATTTCAGCAGAATACAACATGGATCCTCCTATCTTCTCTCACCCTCTCCTCAGACAATTTTTAAGTGGGATCAAAAATGTAAAACCCCCAAGAAAACCCCCTCTTCCTGCATGGGATCTCAATTTTGTGCTGGAAAAATTAACACTACCTCCTTTTGAACCAGCAGCATCAGCAGACTTACAGTTCTTATCTTGGAAAACTGCTTTCCTTCTAGCAATCACTTCAGCAAGAAGAGTACCGAGTTACAGGCGCTAATGGCAGTGCAGCCTTTCCTTATTTTTCACCAGGATAGAGTGTCTCTGAGCTATTCATTTGCCTACGTTCTTCCCTAACCCACAGAACAGGGGGGAAAAACTACTACACACCTTGGATGTACACAGACAACTACGCTACTATCTGGACAGAACTAAAACCAGCAGAAAAACTGACCAACTTCTGGTAGCATATGCAGCTGGAGTGCAAGGAAAAGCAATTTCCAAACAGACAATCTCTAAATGGATAGGAAATTGCATTCGTTTCTGCTACTCTTTTCATGGAAAGACAGCTCCTGAAAATATCAGGCCTCACTCAACAAGAGCCACAGCCACCACTACAGATTTCCTACGAGGGGTGGCTACCAAAGACATTTTAGAAGCTGCTACTTGGAGCTCCGTGCATACATTTGCCAAGCATTACAATCTACCTTTATACTCCAGATCCCGAGCAGGTTTTGCAACTGCAGTTTTACAGGGGATCATAACTACACCATCCTTATCTTAGTACCTCCTCCCCCAGTTTGGCTATGGTATTCTACCCATATGTTATGACTGCAGATGCATCCTTGAAGGACATAGTACAGTTTTGTACCTACCATAAATGTAGATGTCCGATAGGTATGCATCTGCAGTCAGGATTACCCACCCTTCCCTCTGTGGTATTCCTAGGGTGCTTACCCTCTTTCAGCTAGCTGGGGGAATCTATTATGGTGTATTTGTTTGTATGTATGTATATATATATATATATATATATATATATATATATATATATATATATATATATATATATTGTTTTACTCTGTTTGGAATTTTCAATTTTTATCCAAATTTAGCCTTCCTAGAGGGCACCTGGCATCTGGGGCAAGAAACACTGAGGAAAATGGTGTCGGCTGATGCCTTTATACCCCAGCAGCTGTGACGTCGGGGAAGATGCGACATCAGCCGAGGCCAGACCCAGACTTTGGAATCCGGCCGACCGAAGGGCTGCCTGAGGCAGGACAACCCATATGTTATGACTGCAGATGCATACCTATCGGACATCTACATTTATGGTAGGTACAAAACTGTACTTTGTGTTCATAGGTGTTTGTTAGGCTAACGACCACAAGAGCATTTTTAAACCTAGCCATGCATCCCAAATCTCTGACAATTTCTGATACCCTTGATAAGTGTAAGCATGGGCCTGGGAGATCAAACCATTTGCAGGTTACCTGTGTCTATTAGAGACATAAGTGCCAAACCAGAGATGAATTTCCCGTTTCACATCCAATTGTCCAAGTTGCACTTGAATTAGGTTAAGGAGCAACTCTGCTTCACATGGATGGGGAGCCTGTTCCATAGATGGGGTAGTCTCTGGGATATGTACTTATCTCTCCAGCAGGTCCTATTTCTATCACAGGCAAGGTTTAAGTCTTTAGAACGGGTAATTATGATGCTGTTCATTTTGTGGATATGCAGGAGGTTCATTAGAGTGGGGTCTGACAATGTCCTGTATACTAGGCATAGATCTCCCCTCAGACACCTACAGGAGACAGAATACAGGGATAGGGCCTTGAGGCAGTCTGCAGAGGATATATTACTTGCACCCTGTATTCTTTAAGTGAGGAACTTCTGTGGACATTCCAGTTGTTGGATGTGCCTGGTTAGGTACATACTAACAGGGCACTGTACTCAATGATAGGTCTGATGAATGCCGAATACAGTGGAACAATGGCTTCCTTGGGTTTAGATGCCATACCATTGTTTATAAGTTGCGCAACATAGAATGATTTCCTCACCACTGTAGACACATGATGATCAGAGGCTAGATTACTATCTGTGTGTGTGTCCCTACGACCCTGACTACTGGGTCAACTCTAAGGGGTGTGTTGTCAATATGATAGTTACCAGGGATGGATGAGTTCCAAAAGGATACTATTATGCATTTCTTGGCATTTAGTTTTAGTCCATGACTCTAACACCAGTTGTTTGTCTGTGTCAGCCTGTCCTGGAGAACATTTGTGTCAGTGTGAGATTCAGTGACAGCTCCTAATTTGCAGTCACTTCCAAGTTTAGTCAGCCAGAGACCACTGACATTGGCCTTGACATCTGAGAAGTAAATGCCAAAAAGGAGCGGTCCAAAGACTGATGCCTGAGGGCACAAAATATCGGGAACAAAGGAAAAGGGGATTAATGATATTGTTGAGGAGCTCCAGTTGTGATAGAAAAGGAAAAATAGACAGTAGTGGCAGGTTTGTGTTAGTAAGGGGTTATTGGCAAGGGGGGAGGACTACATAACAATAGATGCTCTAATAGATCACTGTTGCAGTAACCATACCTTCCCTCCAGCCCCCTGTTTTTGGTTGTTTATTGTGTTGCCAGGGTGTATATGTATATACCTTTGTGTATATAGTTTCCTTTTTTGCTGATGTTTCCACCATTTTTCTCTCGGGGCTGTTGTCTCCCTTTTGGGGAAAAGAAAGCTCTGAGCTTTTTCCTGCTCTACTGTCCTTTATATGGAGCTCCTCTTGAGTTCCTGACAGTGTTTGTGGAGTTGCTTTAGCTTTAAAAAACTGACCAGTAGCAGTGGGGGTAAGACCCATATACCTTAGTCTACCGCAGCATTGACCTGTTAGAACATCTACTGTTATAGTAAGTTTACTTACACAACTATACTTTCTCTAGCCACTATCCAAAGAGCCTGTTCCCTTACAAAATTTATACACCAGTCAAAAAAGTCTGACTCTACCTTTGTTTGAGCCTGCTGCTTCTTGCAATCTGAAATTTGTTTCTAGGAAGACTGTTTTTCTTGATGGCTATCTGCCAGAAAAATTTATAATCTTTAGGCTCTGACTGTACATCTTCCATGTCTAGTGTTCCATAAAGACAGATTGTTTTTGAAGACATATTTATCCATTATACAAAGGTGGCAACAGTAGCAAATTAGAATCAGGCAGTTAATCTTCAAATATTCTTTCCAAATTACAGTAACCATGGAGAATAACCATTGCACTGCATGGATGTTCATAAGCAGCTCAAATGTTGTAATGGTAGAACAAAAGTAATCAGAAAAGATTTGTCCTCTTGTCTTATTTGTTCTATTTAGCCAAGAGTTTGGGTTGCAAAATATCTAAGTTAAGTCAACCAGAATGTCTTTACAAAATGCATTAAAGTCTATTATGAAAAATATAATAGAACCTTAATGACTGAGCTTAGAGCTCATTCGGTCAGGCTTTCTTTAAGAATTTATCATTTTGGTATTTGTGCAGTAGCTATATGGACATCACTGAATACCTTTGCAGAAGACTATAAGCCACATTATCTCTATACCTAGGTCATCCTTTGGTGCCACTTTTACTTTGGGTATCTTTTCATAAGGATCCACCCAAATGAAAGACTTAAGAACTGGTTCTTAAGGTAATCATGATATTACAGATTTGGGTGTTCCATCATCATCATCCACATTCTGCCATCCCTCAGCTTGAATGTGGTGGGTCTTGCCTGTTTTGAGTGGTTGTCTGTATGCTGTGTTATTAATTAAGGCTCCCATCTTCTTTAGTCTTACAAGATGTAGGGGAAAAGGTTCTTCATCAAGGAACATTATCTGTAAATGAAACAGGCTTCATTAGCCTAGAAAAAGTTCACATAGCTAGGCTGACTGTGTTTTATTGGTTTTAGTCATGAAGGTCAGAATGACAACTACCAATGTACATCTGCCACAATTTCCATTTCTTCCAAAATTAAACACAGAATGATATAGGCAAAGAAAAGGATGAAAAACATAAGCATGGACAGGATAAGGTATGTTCTTCTGATATTTCTCCTTGTCTGCCAAAAGCAGAACATGAAGGATTCTGTGATATTTCTCCTTGTCTGCCAAAAGCAGAACATGAAGGATTCCACTTCTTTCACTGTTACATCTCCCATTATACCTGAGCTTCCTATAATTGTTCTGCAAGATGCTTCCTCTAGTTTAACCAGGACAGAAAGTATGTGTTTGCTGTCGGATGCTGAAATCAGGAAGACCTTGTGCTTCAGACCACCATCTACTAGCTTTATCAGAGCATTCCATAGCCATTCTGTTATGGTTTAGTACAAGATAATATTGAGAGCTTTTATGAAAATTTCACAGGAAATGGATTATAATTCTTCCTCCTCTGGTACTATGGTTGACAAAATCACTTCTTCCCTACCTTCATTTTTATCTTTTTCACTCAGGTTCATTACCAGTGTGTAGATAACATTGAGACTGGTCACAACCTTTTAAGAAACTAACACTTTTCATCAGTCACAACCCCCTTTGAAAACAACATTACATCCACATTGTTGAAAATCTACAAATTAAAAACAATTTTACTGAAACACAGATTCATTGTAACTACCAAAGACACATGACTGCACAGATAATTATTAACATAGTATTTCTTACAGAAGACAAAGCCCATCACACCCTTTACAGGGTAAAACGCCCCATGCACACTTAACATTTTGCATAATCCCAAACATCTCCGTAATCCTAATCCTTAGAGTTAACATCAAACAGGAAACCACCTCCTAAAAGTTCTGACTTCTGCAAATAGTATAGAAAGGCATTCAGCCAGCCGCACTGTCATTCAGTGTGACATTCAACCAATATCTTTCTGTTAAATTGTCCACAGTCAACTTTCATACTCCTCCATTTTGCATACGTCTTGTCTGGTTTTCTGTATTGTCTTGACAAGTATAAATGTCAGTTTTATGATGGATGTTTTTTATTTTTCTCTTTTTCTGCCCACTTCCAGGTTTACTTTTTATATATGCCTTCCTAGGTTTCTGATACTGAGTGTAGTAAAACTTAACAATACATATTAAGAAAATTAAATTTGATATCTATAAATTGTTGCTGTAACTTGATGTGATTAATGAGGCCTCAGTAGTATCTAAGGAAACATCTTACTACTATGAAAAAAAATTATAAAAAAAGTAAAATATTGACCCATTAGGTAACAAGCACAGCCATAAACTATCATATAAGCAATGAGGTAGAGGTGAGGAGGTCCAGGATATAATGGTCTTCATGCCACTAGTCTCTTTCCTTAGGGATGCCACTAGTCTTTTTCCTTAGGGATGAAATTATTCTGTGAATACAGTACTGCTGGGTCCTTAAACCTGGAAGTAGTGAACAATGGACATTACATGGGTGAGATTAAACTAAAAAGATGAATGAAAACAATATGCTTCATGTCTTAAATGTCTGTTTTAGGGCTGGCTTGATGGAAATGATTTCACAAGTAATATGTCTACATTAAGAGTAACTGAAGAATTAATGACTTTTGTGTATGAAACATTAACCTTGATATAACTGAGCATTTAATTTTTAAGTCTCTGTAGAAGTTGTTAATTCTTTTTAGGTTACACATCATAGCTAAATAAACTTTACATCTCATCCTAATTTCTGTATTTTTTGCAGTTACAGATCTGGGACACAGCAGGGCAGGAAAGGTTTCGGACCATCACACAGAGCTACTACAGAAGTGCCAATGGTGCCATTATTGCATATGACATCACAAAGAGGTCATCTTTTGAGTCTGTGCCACGCTGGATTGATGATGTTAAGAAATATGCTGGTTCTAACATTGTAAAGTTATTAATTGGTAAGATTTCCGATAGAATAAAAATAGAAGTGAAAGTCTGCAACATAGCTACACACCAAATAATCCTATGTTGTTTATTTAAAATGCTGTTTTTTCCATTCCACTGGAGTTTACATTGAGGGGTTCCCCCTGCAGTGGATGGAACACTTGGGTACATTTTTCTTGTGCATTTTCATGGGACTCTTAAAACATTTTACTCCTATGTTCAAGGAATGCATGGCTCCTTTGGCCAGTGTATAGCATCCGTGTTCTAAGGTTAAGGGATGTAATCCCCATATCTTTTTAGCCACTGGAGTCCTGTAGCCATTCACTAATATACATCACTGGAAAATCTCTGTTTTTAATATCTAAAAAGTGCAGACTTTTGAAACTTTATTGGGTTACCAGATCAAAAGGAGCACCACCTTTTTGCCTGAAGCCAGGATATATTATTGCAGGCCCTTAGTAATACCAGTAATTCTGTCCATTGATTTATCTGCATTGAAGAGAGAAGCTGGAGGAGACCTGAGCTTTACTATGACATCTAATATTTAGTAAAAAAAATGGTAAAGAGTCCTTTTCTTATGGCCAACCAGTCGGGAATTATTCATCTAAAGGTCGCCAACAGAAACATGCAAGGTGGAAGGTGAGAAACATGAAGCCTAGATCTGTGGCTAGGCTTGACCACACTTTAAAGTGCCCCATTCACACGGTAGCCTTCAGTTCATTGTGTACTGGTCATCATCCTCTGGCAAAAAGATTATCATGTCACTTCTCATCTATAAATGGGCAAAGTCTAATGGAAAGGTGGCCTGTTACCCCTTTTGGGAGTGAGACCTTGGGTATGACCAGTGCATACCCCTCTTAATCTTCTTTCATGAACAAGCTAATGGGATCCTCAAAGGAGTGAGGAAGAAGCCCATGAGTCCCCTGAACAGGTTTCTGGGATGCAAATCTAGGTTGGGAGATCCTATCCCCTTATCTTCCCCCAAGTGCTTAGTTGCTAATTGGCGAAGGTTGAAAGAGGTAATGTGTGTCCTCCTTCATTTTTTTGACCCTTCAGTTTCCCCATTCCATCTTCAGTTCACTTCACTAGTTCATAAGTCTCTCACAATTCTTGATCTTGTTAGATATCAGTAGAATAGCTTGATGTTCATCGTGTTTCACTGCTGCAGTCGTTACACTTGGGTTATCCTGCCATCAGGCGGTCCTGCAGTCGGCCAGAGTTCCAAAGTCTTGGTCCGGCGTCGGTTGCTGTCACTTCTTCCCTGATGTCAGTGCACCAGGGGTATATAAGATGCAGCCAACGCCATTTTCTTCAGTCTTTCTTGCCGCGCGGTGCCCGAAGCAAAAGCAGTTCGCAAGTGCCGGTCGGCCGTCTCCTGAGATTTTGAATTCGAATTTCAGAACCGAAGTCTTCAATAAAGCTAAGTACCCCGTTGGGGAAACTTTTTCTTGCCTCAGACCGATGTCAGTAAAAGTTAATAATTGTATTTCTTGTGGGAAGCAAATACCTCATAAGGATTTTCATTCTTACTGTATTCCATGCCTAGGCCCAGACTACGACGTCACTAGTTGTCGGTTTTGCGCTAGATTTAACAAGCCCACTATTAAACGTCTGTTTGACTTTGCTCGCCATTACTTTGGCCGAAGGTTCAATTATACCATGCCGTCGGAACAACCGATGACCGGAACACACAAAAACGCAAAGACAAGGATAAGGACAGGCATCCGAGGTCCAAAACTGACGATGAAGCCTCTTGTAGGCCAGTCGCCGGTTCTCAGTGAGGTGCTTTTGCAGCCCCTGACACCCGCTACCTCAGAGCCACAGGCCGCCTCCGACTCCAACGTGGAGATGTCTAGGCCTCTGGAAACTGAAGGTATTGGGCCTACGGAAACTAACCCCTCAGATGGGTCTGGAGCCGCTGAGGGTGTTTTCATACTTTCACAGCTTACCATCAAAACAACAACCAAGTCTAAAACTCCATTAAAGACAAAGAAGCAAGTACAGCATTCACCTGGACAGGCCTCCATGCCTAAAAAACAGATGCTCAAAATGGCCGAAGACTTAATTACTCTGATCAGGGGTTCCCATCCCCCTCCTGATAAAAGGCCTAGGCAGGATACAGACTATGATTCCTCTGACCAGGTTTCCATTTCTTCTGATTCCTCTTCAGACCAGTGATACTCTTTACCCCCCTATGAGGACTCTGATGCTGAAGAATCAATCCCTTCAGCCTCTCCTCCTGAGGATTACTCTTTTGGGGAAACTTTACATACCATGAGGGAGCATTTCCACTGGGAGGGCCAGGATTATTCAGAATCCAAGAAAAGGCTCAGAGACTTTCTTTTATTGCCTCAGCACAGGCCCCTTGCTATTCCGCCAGTGTTGGATATTGTGGATGATGTGTTCTCTGAATCCAGTTTAAATCCTGATTCTTTGCCCCCTGCTCCAGTCAAGCTAGACAGGTACTACAGAGTCCCTGACTCTCACAAATTTCTTTATAAAAACCCTGTTGCTGACCCAGAAACTTTTTCCCAGGGTCCCAAAGGGGTAAAGGCTTCCACAGCTAAAAATCCAGTTCCCTCTGACAGGGATTCTAGAGCATTAGACAGATGGGGGAAGAACGTTTACACTTCTGCAACTTTAGCAGTAAGAGCTTTAAATTGCCAGTTTCACATGCTTAAATACCAACAATACTTAATGTCTCTGTTAAAACAGAAAATGCTTACAAGTTCAGAACATCCTGACTATAAGGAAATGCAGGATTTATTGCATGCAGCTGAACAAGTGGGAAAACATACTCTGCAATGTAGTTTTGATTCATTAGAGGCTTCTTGTAGAGCAGCAGTTACAGGATCTGTGATTTGAAGGCATGCTTGGTTAAAAGTACAAGGTTTATCTGAATATGTTAAGGCAAAATTATTGGATGCTCCTTTACAGAAGGATATTTTATTTGGTGTTAAGGCAGAAGAGGTATTAAAGAAAATGGAGAATAATGCAAAATCTATGAAAACAGTGAAGGATTTCTTACAGGTGCAGCCACCTCGATTTAGCAGAAATTGGCCTTCAAAAAATTGGTCCTTTCCAGTGTCGGACAGACCACAAAGAGGCAGATGCAGACGCCCAAGAGGCAGATCTCAGCCCCAAGGCTCTTACAGACCACGACAGTGGGGTGACAAGTCACAACCTTATAGGAAACAGTCCCAATGACTCCCCCCTTCAAATGCCAAGCACTTACCTTTTGGCAGCTCCCTTAGGGGGAAAACTAGCACTTTTTTCACAAAATTGGCATATCATCACCCAAGACAAATGGGTTCTGAATATTGTGTCTCAATGTTACAGGTTCCACTTTCACACTCTACCAAGGCCAAAAGGAATGCCAGACCTGCCACAAAATCAATGGGCAGAGGCACAAAAACAAATTACAGCCCTCATGGACATGTGAGCTATTCAAAAAGTGCCACAACAGGAACATGGACAAGGATTTTACTCAAGACTTTTCCTGGTCCCCAGAAAGGACAAAGCTTGGAGACCCATACTGGACCTTTCTACTCTAAATACTTACCTGGATGTTCCGAAATTCAAAATGTTGACGCTACAGCAGCTTCTTCCCATGCTGGGCAAGAAGGCTTGGCTTGTTACTTTGGACTTCAAAGAGGCATACCTGCATGTCCCTATCAGACAAAATTGCAGAAGATACCTCAGATTCATAGCTGGCTCAATGCATTACCAATTCTCTGCACTGCCCTTTGGCTTATCTACTGCGCCCAGGGTCTTCACAAAATGCCTGGCACCAGTAATTGCATTTTGCAGACAAAAAGGAATTCAAATATATCCATACTTGGACGACTGCGTTATTCAAGCAGAGAGCAAGGACATTCTTCTAAAGTATCTGGCATTTGTAAAAAGTTTGCTAATTTGCCTAGGGTACACAGTAAACGAAAAGGCAACAAAAACCTAACTCCCTGCAAGAAAAATTCTGCAGGCCTTGGGGTTCATGGCATCCTGCATACTACTAATACCATATGCCAGACTGCATATGAGGAAATTACAATGGTACCTAAAAAGTGTTTGGACTCAACACTGTCACAGTTTGGAAACAGTAATACCACTTATTCCCTGCCTACAACAGGAGTTTCGATGGTGGCCACAGGCATGTCACCACCACAAGGGACAGCCTTTCACTCTACCCACAGCCAGGCAGACACTAACAACAGATGCTTCGGATTACCCTGGGGAGGACACATGGCAGGAAAATGTATTCAGGGCAAGTGGGCCCCAGACCAAATGCATCTTCACATCAATCAAAAAGAGATGCTAGTTGTACAAAATGCCCTAACAGCTTTCAAGGACCTTCTGCATCCAGGACAACTATTACTAAAGACAGACAACACCACAGTTATGTGGTGCATAAACAAGCAAGGGGGCACTCATTCTTATCCCCTCTGCAGACAAGCCATGACCTTGTGGAACACAGCTCTAACCTATCAAGTTCATCTGCAAGCACAGTTCCTGCCAGGAAAGAAAAATACTCTGGCGGACGACTTAAGCAGAAACATCATGGATCCTCACGAGTGGAAATTAAATCCACAAGTATTCAGCATGATAACACAAAAATGGGGGAGCCCAGACATAGATCTTTTTGCCTCCCCAATGAATTGCCAACTACAGAAATTCTGCACAAGGACTTACCACACACAAGCATGGAAAGTGGATGCTCTCTCGTTCAGCTGGAAAAGCCTAAAAGTTTATGCCTTCCCACCACTGCCTCTACTTTCAAAGGTACTCCTAAAAGCCAGACGAGAAGCCGAAAATTATCTTGATTGCCCCAGACTGGCCATGCCAACACTGGTACCCAATCTTAAAGAACTTAGCTCAAGGCCCACCATGGAGTTTACCTCAAATTCCTCATTTTCTGACTCAACAAAACAATCAGATCCTGCACAGCCAGCTCAAAAAACCTTAAACCAGGCTGCATGGCAAATTCCTTAGTCAAGCAGACAACACCTCTCTCTAAAGCTGTTATGGATGTCATTTTGGAGGCCAGGAGGCCTAGCACCAGGAAATCCTATTCAGAAAAGTGGAAGAGATTCTGTGCCTGGAACCAGGCTCAAAGCTTTGACCCTCTTGTCCCAAATATTCCTCAGATATTACAATACTTAACTGAGATGCTGGACAAAGGCCTATCCTTTTCATCCATTAAGATCCACGCCTCTGCCATCTCAGCTCATTACAACACAGATCCTCCTATTTTCTCTCATCCATTGCTAAAACAGTACCTCAGAGGGGCTAAAAATATAAGACCGCCCCGGAGAGCACCAACACCAACTTGGGACCTCAATTTTGTCTTGGAATAACTAACTTTACCTCCTTTTGAGCCAGCCAATTCAGCAAAAATAAAATATGTGTCATGGAAAACTGCTCTGCTTCTGGCAATAACCTCAGCACAAAGAGTCTCAGAGTTACAGGCACTAATGGCAGTGGAGCCTTTCATCATTTTTCACCAAGACAGGGTTTCTTTAAGAACAAACCCTTCATTTATGCCAAAGGTGGTATCTAGTGTGGCTCTTAACCAAACTATCCACTTGCCGACTTTTTATCCAAATCCCCAGAATAAAGGGGAGAGACTTCTGCATTCATTGGACATATGCAGGCAGTTACATTTCTACCTGGACAAAACAAAAGCTTTCAGGAAAACTGAGCAATTGTTTGTAGCATATGCTGCAGGATCACAGGGAAAGGCTATTACACACAGCATGGGAAAACTGTACCTATCAATATTAGGCCACATTCCACCAGGGCAACAGCCACTTCAACTGCTTACCTTAGAGGAGTACCTACCAAAGATATCTTGGAAGCTGCAACTTGGAGTTCGGTGCACACCTTTACCAAACATTATCACTTGTCTCTTTATTCTAAATCCAGAGCTGGCTTTGCCACTGCAGTGCTGCAGGACCTCATAGCCACCCCAAATCCTCTATAGAACCAGCCACCCTACCTCAACTTTGGGATTCAACCCAAGTGTAATGACTGCAGCAGTGAAACACGATGAACATAGTACAGTTTTGCACCTACCATAAATGTAGATGTTCAAGTATATTCACTGCTGCAGTCCAGATTACCCTCCCGCCATCCCCTTTTTCTTAGCTGGGACTTATCTATACCTTTCTACCCTATACTACCTATGTGGTGTATTTGCTGGTAACTGAAGGTTTTGGTTTTACTTTTTATGTATGTTTTATTTGCCTACCTATTTGGAGGCACCTGACATCTGGGGCAAGAAAAACTGAAGAAAATGGTGTCGGCTGCATCTTATATACCCCTGGCGCACTGACGTCAGGGAAGAAGCAACAGCAACCGACGCCAGACCAAGACTTTGGAACTCTGGCTGACTGCAGGACAACCCAAGTGTAGTGACTGCAGCAGTGAATACACTCGAACATCTACATTTATGGTAGGTAGAAAACTGTACTTTTTTGTCATTGCATTATAATTATTTTGCATTCTAATGCGTCTGCCCTTACTTTGGGAAACATTTTCTGTTTAAATACATCCCCCAAAAAAGGTAACCAGTTAAGTATTCTTCTGGCAGAACAGATTCCCCCAAACAATTAGGAAAAAAAAAAAAAAACATCTAAAGTGTTTGTTCTACCTAGAGGAAGAAAGTGGTATAAATTTATGTGGGCACTGTCCAACAATAATACCGAAACAGTTAAGAAGAAATCATAAAACTTCTGTTGGACACCAGAAGTTGTTTGAGTCAGACTATTTCCTTTTCTACTTAGTATGGTGATCACAGAGTTAGTATATATAAGTCTGGGGTTGGGGTGCAAAAGACAGCTTTAGGAGAACAGTGATGCTTAGCATTTGCTGCTTTCCTACATTTTCCTACAATTTCATACTTATTTTTTTTCATAATTCTGGGACTCACAATTATGAATTGTCTGTAGTTTACGTCCAGCATAGGTTCCACAGACCAGTACATTTTACTGTTTTCCCACAGGAAAAGGAAGCCAAAGCCTTGAACAGGTATAACAAAAGTGTATTTCTGTGTCATGGTTGGGCTTAGAGACCTCAACTTTATATTTCATCTGCCCTCATTTTTAGGCAGGATGAGCCCATTGACCTCCCAGTTATAGATAAGGGCCACAAATTTAAATGTTAATTAATTGGCTGAAGAAGCTGTGTGTCATGCAGTACACTTTCTTACAGAGTGCTTATATAGACTAAACTCATCAGAGATTAGACCACATCTCATTTTCTATGATGTTTACTCAACATCCTGGCATATACCCATAAACATAACTTGATGTCAGAGTGGAGATGTACATCTGTACAAGCAAAGAACTGCAGTGCTTAGTCCTCTGGTTTCGTCCTCTGTTGGAGTGCCTTCTGACTGGGGTCTGCATGTCATTTCCTGTATCTTTGAATTTTCAAAGGATTCTATTTTTTTCCATATCCCAAAAGTGCACCACTGGTGAACTGGCATTCCCCAGAGTTGCCTATAAGTGTGAGCTCTGTGTGTGAGTGAGAGAGTGTGTGTGTGTGTCTATGTGAGAAGTTCTTACTTTGAAAATTTAAGCCTTAGATACTAGCTAGAAGCATGAGAAAAGGCATTATCCCGCATTTATTAATTTTTTTACAATCTGTCCTAAAAAGGCATTTTGTAAAGCTGTGTAAAAGTGAAAAACGAATGTTCAGAAGCATGTACATTTTGCTGAACAGAAGTAAGAAAATTAGCTGTTTTATAGTGCTAATAAAATGAATACAGTTGACATAGTGGAGTATGAAAATGCATCACTGGCAGTGAGACGAGTTCAAGTCAAATTACTGGCAAGAAATGCTGAGTGTAGTGTTTTGTCTGAAGATACTTTTAAAGCAGCAACACACTTTATTGATCATAATGATGAATGCATAGCAGAAAGTGTGAACATATTTAAAAAAGAATATGCTTAACAACAGTATGCATGTCATAGTACACCAACACCACAAGAGCCCCTTTTTTCGCACTTGAGATTTAGGATACCAAGCAGTTCATCTCTTCAGTAGTCCATTGACACATCAGCTTATATTACTGTGATATCACGTAATCCATTTTTAATTTTAACTCATTTCTTAATACAACTATCCATCTCCTGTCCTCTTTTAGCCTGAACTTATGCTACTGTATACTATCACTGGTAGATTTCCAAACAGGAGGTAAGGAAAACTGTTCACTCCCACATTATATCTTAATTCCTCTAGCAACCTCAGCAAAAAAGGCACAACACGATCATCCACATATAAGCAGATTTATTATATCCTCTTAGTAACCTATTTCCTTATCATATTCTCTCAGTTTACACTGCACTAGTGTCTATTTAGTGTCATGTAACTGATCTACTCCCACAACTGTATAACATAATTCTGCAGAATTTCTCTGCATGCCACTGTTACTAGCTTAATCTTGGAATTTTAAAATCTAGCCCATTTATATCACAAAGCATAACACTAGTAAGCATTGGCCTTTATGTCCATCTCACTCTACAGTTATGGCCCAGTATTTCACATCTGATGAATATCAAGAACAGCGTACTACTGAGTGGCCAGGTGGCTCAGTGGAGTAAAGCTTTTACTGTGATAAAGACAACCTGTGTTCAGTTGGTGTGGGCAGTCAGCATCAGCTGTCCCATCCAGGAGAGAGGCAGCTTAGACTCACTGCAATATAGCAGTGTTAAGAGTCTAGCAAGTATGTTTACCTCTTATTCAAAAGTTGCACATACTCCAAGACCTCCAAAGCAGAAATGCAAGCAACCTCCACCCCCAACACAACCCAAATGACACATAGCCCACATACTCAGTGTCCCACTCAACCATAGCCCATAAGGCATAACAACGTACCCAAAACTCTAGTCATAGGTGACTCTATAGTCAGGCACACTGATGTTCCACTCACCAGGCTAAACAAGGAGAAAGATACTGTCAGCTGCCTGTCAGGTGCCAGAATCCGCCACATAACGCACGCACTCAGGTCACTCCACAAGTACAAAATATGACTTTATCATTGTCCATGTTGGTGTGAATGACCTGAGACATACCTCCCTGGACTACATGAAACGAGACATGGAGGAGCTCTCTGATCATGTAGCCCAGGCAGGTATGACCCTAGCCCTGAGTAGCATCCTGCCATCACCCAGAATGATACCACAGTACAAGAACAAAATGATTGACTTCAACAATTGGCTAAGCTTCTGGTGTCAGTCTAAGGGAATCCAGTATCTGTCTGTCTGGGATGACATGATCGACAGACCACAGTGCTTTGCCAGAGATGGCCTGCACCTGTCGCCCTTGGGATTCCAGATACTGCCAAAGGCTCTTGCCACCCCTATAGTGCCTTTTTAGGCAAGGTTCAAATGACAAATTCACCACCATAACCGGTACAAGCAAGCAAAATCTGAGGGTAATGCTACTCAATGCTAGAAGTCAAAACCTCAAAATGCACTCACTCGAGGCATTCCTTAAAATGGAGAACGTCGACATCTGTGCAGTGACAGAGACCTGGTTCAAAGCTCTAGAGAGCACCCCTGCATTACCAGGCTGTAATTCATACCACATCTTTCGGCCACCTAACCAGATCGAAACACTAAAGGTGGAGGAATGTCCATATTCATTAAGAATATCCACACCTCCAAGATAGTTGATCAGCATAATGCATCCAGGATTATCCAAGTTCAGCTAACTCTGGGCAAGACCGCAATCCATATTGTAGCTTGCTACAGACCCCCCACCATGCCCCAGGATTCCCACTCCTCTTTTCTTGATGAACTGGAAAATATTAGGGTACAACCCAACACCCTAATAATGGGTGATTTCAACTACCCCACCATTAACTGGGAAAACTACTCATGTACCAACTCTTTTGCTCAACGTTTTCTGGAATTCATCAATTCCAACGCCTTGGATCAGCTTATCCCCACCCCCACTAGGGGCAGCAATATCCTAGACCTGGTCATCACCAACATGGGCGACCGGTGTTCCACACCAGAGGTCACTTCCTCGTTGGTCAGATCCAACCACAAGCTAATCACCCTAGACATCCACATCCCACCCCCCACCCCCCATTAGGAAAACAATCGTAAAAAATTTCTCCAAAGCCAACTTCACACTTCTAAAGACAAACGTGGCAAACTTCACGACACCCATGCAGATGGACAGTAGAGGTACAACTGCTGAATCCTACACAAATGCACTTTATAAGCACTTACACGAGTGCATGGATCATGCTATCCCTAACAGAACCAAGATGCCTTCCTCCAAAAAAAGGAAGCCAATCTGGTGGTCTTCTGCCATAAATAAACTCTACAACAGAAGGAAACTGCTGCAAAAAAAAGTAAAATCACATGATTGGAGAAACTCCCTGATCAGCCTCAGTAAGAAGTTGAGATCCCTCATAAAATCCTCCAAAGCTAGTTATGAAAACAAAATCGCCACTGGTTCTAAAGGCAACCACAAAGCATTCTATAGCTATGTCAAGAATCTCAATGGCAACATTCAGATCTGCTCTGAGTTACAGCACAATGGCACTAAATATACAGAACCAACTGATATTGCCAACATCCTGGCAGATAGGTTCAGTGCTAACTGTACCCCCCTCTCACCCCCTAAAGGGCCCATCTCTATACCGGAAGAATGCAAAGTTCCTATAATCACGGCTGCACAGGTAAAAACCTCACTCTCTCCAAAGCCAAGAACACAGCATCCCTGAGACCTGACAACATCCCAGGCTGCCTTCTACACAAACTACAGAACGAACTGGCACCCCACCTAAGTACCATGTTCAGTCATAGCCTCACATCAGGCTTTGTGCCAATTGAATGGCGCACCACGACAGTTATCCAACTCCACAAAGGGGGAGCCACAACAGACCCCGGGAACTACTGCCCCATTAGCCTGACAAGCCTGGTCTACAAGGCCATGGAACGTATCATCATGAAACTCATAAACAAAGACATTGGAGATCTCTAAACTCTGGACCCCACACAGTTCGGGTTTGTAAAAGGCAGATCATGTCTCCTAAACCTGATAGACTTCTTTGAAGCAGTCACCAAAGCCATAGGTGAGGGTAAGGTGGTTCACACAGCCTATCTAGATATCGCCAAGGCATTCAACACCATCCCCCACTCTGGAATTATAGATAAACTCACTAAACTGGGTATAAATCCCTACGTCACAAGATGGGTTACCATCTGGCTTACTGACAGAATCCACACTGTGAAAGTAGCAGCCTCCAAATCAGATGTCAGACCAGTGACAAGTGGAGTACCACTGGGTTCAGTCCTGGGTCCTCTCCTGTTTGGTATCTAGTTCTCTGAAGTACAGGCTAACACAGAAGGTCTTTGGCTAACTAGTTTTGCAGATGACTGCAAACCAGGAGCCATTATCGAAGCTCCTAACGATGTGGACATCCTACAATAGGGTCTCACTGAGACAGATGCCTGGTGTCAAAGCCATGGCCTCAAGCTCAATGCCAAAAAGTGCATTGTCATCCCCTTTGGTAAAAACTCTGTACCCATGAACTACCACATAGGCTGTAGTCTACTTAACACTGAAAGTGTGATGAGACCTTGGGACACAGGTGGACAGTAGTCTCTCCTTTGATAATCACATCGCCACAGTGGTCGGAAATCCTTCTACGTGGCACTCCTCATCACAAAAGGTTTCTCATCCAGAAAAAAAAGAGGTCATTGTTCCCCTCTACTCATCACTCATTAGACCCATTAAAGAGTACAGCACTCCTTTTGGTATGTACCTCACAAGACATCTACAACTGGAAAGGCCGCAGAAATACCTCACAAAGAGGATTACTGGCCTCAAACAGATGCCCTACGCAGACCGTCCCAAAAAACTCCAGTTTTACTCCGTCGCATATCGCCTACTCAAAGACGATCTCTGCCTAACATACAAAACTATGTAACACCCAGAGCTGTTGGACATGCTCCACTTAAAGAAATCCCAGTCCCTCCGAGCTACACGCCCTAGGGACCTAAACCTTGTCACCACAATAAACAGAACATGCTGGAGGGATAGATTCCTGTCCCAGAGACTTCCCATACTCTGGAACAGACTACCTATCTATGTCGAACAGAGCTCCACTCTTCAAGAAAAATCTTGATGATTGGATGGGTAATAGGAAATTCACCCCTGGGATCACTTCTGTGGCTCTGCTTGATAGGGGCAAAGGAAAATTAATTTTCTTAGGTGGCGAAAGCCAGGATACCTTTTTGGCTAGGCTTGTATAGACCCTAGGGCCAATAGCCTAGTACCTACCTATGAACCTATGTGCACACACCTGCTGACTTATCTTTATTATGGAGCTTGCAAAGTCTGTCTTATGGAGGTAGTGGGAGTTAGGATACACTCCTCAGCAATATGATGTTGCACCAGCATCTTTGTTATCCTTACCAGCACTGGACATAAAATAGGCTTGAGCCCAGGGGAGGTTAAGGCAGTTCCAGTAGGCCTAATGGATGAGGAGAGAAGCTGATGGCAGCTGATGGTCAGCTTTGAGGAAGGGGGTTGAACAGAGAGTTGAACTTGTGCTGCGCTGGACCTTGGCCACAAATATCCTAGATGTACACCTCTTACTTCTTATGATTTATTTCAGTGTAGTTTTCAGTCTTCATATAACAGTGATCCCAAATGACCGAAAACCGCAGGTGTGAGGTAATGCCAGTATGTTATATTCTTCCCATTCCAAGCTAATGTTAAGATAATATAACTCTGTGAATAATTTTAATCTATTAATAATTCATGTAACCGTTTGACATATTATGCCATTCTTATAAACCTTTAGAGTAGCAGAATATTTGGAAGAAAAACAGTTAATAGCTGTGTAACCACTGTTTTATAACTTTTATGATGATGTTTTCAATCTTAAACTCTTATTCTCTTCTTAAAGTTTTATTATCAACAAATGCAGAGCCATAACCTTGCAAACAGTGGTTTATAGCAAGGTACTTATAGCCTGTGACACCCTACCATTTTAACTATTAACAGAGCTTTTAATTTCCTTACCCTTTTAAAGCAATTTTAGTAAAATGTTGTATAGACCAGGAATTCAGACAGTGTTCAGTGTGTATTATTCAAAAACTAAACTGTCATATATTCAAGAGTTTAATTCTAGTTTACCATGCAATTCAAATTATTTTACTAAATGCATACTCAAAACAGAGCACAGGCCCAGTACTGTACTAATGTAGTACAATTTTTATAGGTTCATAGATTAGTGAAAACCAAATGAAACAGTACTAAACTGAGAAACCACAAAGCGAGCTGACATCACAGGAACAAGAATAAAATTTAATGTTGAGCGCTTTCGTCACAAATTAGAGTTGACTTCCTCAGAAAAAAACAGAGCATCTCCCCTCAGCTCCTTAAATACTCATTACAAAGACATCATTAACAGATGTGTGTTGAACACCATTTACATTTAAAGATACAGACTCCCTTTTTCTTACATACAAAACTAAAAGTCATGTTACACTACTTATGATATCTAATCATGTTAAAAACTTAAAGCCTACGATGTTAACATAAGTTATACGAAATAATAAAATATTCTAATAATAATATTGTAATAATAAAAGTTAACAAATTACATAAAAAAAAGTTTGCTTTTAGTTTCAAAAAACTAGTCAGTAACACCATGTCATTCAGTCCTGGATTACTGTTGGCATTAACCCTCAATTGCCAGTTCTTTATATTCAAGTAAATATTCTATAGGGCCTCCTCTCTCATCCACCATAAGTTGTTCAAGTACTGTGAATTTAATTTGAAATTGTGACCTGGGTGGGTATTGACATGTTTGGCCAGTGAATTTTTTAAATTCACTTTCCTAATGTCATATAAATGCTGGTAAATAGGTGTTCGAAAAGCATTTTTGATTTTGCCTATGTAAAAACATGCACACGTCTGACAAATACCAGCATATATGACATTCTTACTACTACAGTTGTACTTATGTAGTAGTTTCACCCATCCATAACCTTTAAGGAATACACTATCACCTTCCAGGATATATTTGCAGTGGGTACACTGTCTACATTTGGACATTCTCCCTTG
The DNA here is from genome assembly GCF_019279795.1 of Protopterus annectens. Classification (NCBI taxonomy): domain Eukaryota; kingdom Metazoa; phylum Chordata; order Ceratodontiformes; family Protopteridae; genus Protopterus; species Protopterus annectens. The sequence continues at coordinate 1,544,433,088 of NC_056739.1, forward strand.
TTCTCCTAAGGTATTACCACCTTTTTTCCCCTCTAAGATGTTTTAACACAGATGTCCTTCCTATACACAACCACTGGGGCATCCCCAATTCTCTCTCTCAGATCTGGGTCCCCTGACAAAATAAACCAATTCTTGAAAACAATGTCCCAAATCAGTGGGAACTGGGGTGTGTAAGTTAATATAAGGCCATGGTGGAAACCACCAGAAGATGAATTACTGTTCTCCAATGGAGCACACAATCTGGAAATGTCAATCCCTAACAACAGATAGAAGTGGCCCTCTAATTTCTTCTTGGTCACTTCATCAAGTAAGGATGTCACAAAATGCTCTGGATAACCTCTTTGTACCAACATCCTCAATAAAACATCCCTTTCTTCATAGAAATCTTTGATTTTAGTAATCATGCGGGCCAATCTCACTCCCTGACCTTTAACAAGGGAGCGTTTTTGATGGACTGGATGCCTGCTCTCATAGTGAAGGAGGAAGTTTGAGTAGGTTGGTTTACGATAATATAGTAGAGCAAAATTGTGCAGTAGCAAAATCTTTGCTTATCGTGATGTCCAAATAGTTAATGGAGTCTAAATGCTTTTCCATAGTAAATTCCAAAAATGTGGTGCTGGAATTGAGGGAACAGTAAAAAGTCATACAACTGGTCTTGGTTGCCATTCCATAAAATCAGGATGTCATGTAGATAACGTCCGTAAAACTTACAAAATGACATCCCTTCAGATGGATAAACCTTAGAAAGTTCCCACTGGGTCAGGACTATGTTTGCAAAACTAGTGCACGGGCTGCACCCATAACAACCCCTGTGCTCTGTTTAAACAATTGGCCCTCATAAATTACAAAACTATTCTCTAATACAAGTTCCATCAGTGTCCTTAAAGTCAAAATGTTAGTATGCGAAAACTTGGTGTTCTGGCATAGAAAGTCATAAAACATATCACACCTTCATCATATGGAATTACATTAAATAAGTCCTTCACATCTATTGTTGTAAAATTAGTATCACTACCAAAGTATTCCTGTTTTATTTTTTTAAGACAATCCCGGGAATCCTTGATAATATGTGAAAAAGGACTTAAACAATTCTTTAACTGTAAGTCTAGGAATTTTGCAGTTGAAAGGGTCTTAGATCCTTTTGCAAGCACTATTGGTCTTAAAGGTGGATGCCGGATGTCTTTATGGATCTTGGGAATCCCAAAAATAGTGGGGACCCTCTGGTGTTTTTGGGTGCAATAATTGAATTCTGCTTCTGAAATTTGATTATTCAAAAGCAAATCCATTAATACCATATCCACATGTCTATATGCGATGTTTAACTAATTCCGGGAGACCTGCTGATACCCGCCCCCCAATAGATGACATAACGTACTATCAGTGTATCTTTCTTGGTCCATAACCACTAATCACCTCACTTATCCAGTTTCATAACCCGGATTGTTTTGTTGTTTGATATACTGTTAAGTAGGGAGATTTCTTCATGGGTTAAATTAAGTGGCTTGGTACAAGATTTCTTCTCAGAAAGGTTTCTGATATCATTCAAGCATATTCTTTGAAAAAGTTGAATGGATGGGTGCAAAGGAGGGTTAACTGTACTGGCCTTCCTACATACCCCACCTAAGTTGCTTACTTGGTTACCTTCCCCCATGGTCACACTGAAATTAAACTTTGTAGTGTGTAACATTATATCCAGCAGTGTATTTTCTAGGTTGAATTTCCTCAAGGGTACAAAATTAAGCCCCCTTTGGAAGAAGAGGTTTGCCCATTGCTTAGTTACTGTTGTACTATTCAAATTATATATTTTGAAGTCATGGTGATCATTTTCTATTATTTCCAGTGCACTATTCATAATGTCAGGTCCCGGGCTGAGACTCTGTGCCAATTCTCCCATTTCCCCCTCCCTCTTCCTCCCCCTTGTTGATTCTGTGGGGGATAAGCATGTTGTTCCCCCTGGTATGTCAAGTTCGAAGGTCTCCTGAACTGGTGGGTCTGCTGCCGAATTCTCTCTGACCTTCTCAGGGACGGTTCTAAAGGGATGAGACCGGGGTTGTTGTTACCATGATAGTCTGTTTCAGTCATCCTCTCATCCATAAATACATCATTGTTACTAGTAGATATAGTAGTACCAATGTTAGTTTGAACATTAGCATTTAAAGGGTATGCTAAACCACTATCATATTCTTTGGTGTCCCTTGCTAGCTTCTTGTTCTTTTTATCTTTGATTTTATCAATAATTTTATCAATATTCACAAAAACAGTGTTATATTCATTAAGTTTATCTGGAAAATTCACATCATTTTTATGGTTGCCATTCCATAAAATCAGGATGTAATCTAGATAACGTCCGTAAAACTTAAGAAAATGATATCCGTTCAGATGGAAAAACCTTAGAAAGTTCCAACTGGGTCAGGACTACGTTTGCAAAAACTGGTTCACAGGCTGCACCCATAGCAACCCCTGTGCTCTGTTTAAACAATTGGCCCTCATAAATTACAAAACTATTCTCTAATACAAGTTCCATCAATGTCCTTAAAGTCAAAATGTTAGTATGCGAAAACTTGGTGTTCTGGCATAGAAAGTCATAAAACATATCTACACCTTCATCATGTGGAATTACATTGAATAAGTCCTTCACATCTATTGTAAAAATAATATCACTACCAAAGTATTCCTGTTTTATTTCTTTAAAGACAATCTCAGGAATCCTTGATGATATGTGAAAAAGGACTTAAACAATTCTTTAATTGTAAGTTAAACAATCGAATCCCATTTCATCGACACCACTTTATCAAATCTTCACGTCTTCGAATGCCCAGAACATTGGCAGTTCACCCAGGGTAAACAACAAACACCAAAACAAGTATCCCTCCAAGTGGGGGGCTCCACCCCCCCTCCATAACCAAATATTTCAACTCCGAGATCGCACTACAGTGGGGAAATTGTATGGTTCACAATGGTGGCCAAGTGGTTTACCCTGGTTAAATTGCCATTGTTCCAGGTGTTTGAAGAAATGAAGATTCGATAAAGTGGTGTCAATGAAATGGGATTCAATTATCTGGCACATCGACAATTTGAGGTAGACCTGTGTGTGTGTGTGTGTGTGTGTGTGTGTGTGTGTGTGTGTGTGTGTGTGTGTGTGTGTATATATATATATATATATATATATATATATATATATATATATATATATATATATATATCAATGTAAAAGACATAATTGCTGCACATTAAATTAAATGTTATTTTTTTGTATAAAACTGTGGTTGTTGTGAATCCTGCATATGGAGTAAAAAAGTAACTTTAGTAACTTTGAGTGTAAAATTATTTTCAGTGGAAAGGCAGCAAAACCTTTGAGACTGAAGCTAGCTTCTCAGATGTTCATCCTGTTGCAGTACCTAAGTGTATTACCTTATTTGGACACTAGCCCTTTAGCCCATGCTAAAAGCCTGTGAGAAAAGTCCACTGCCTTAGAATTTTTACCCAGCTAGAAAGACTACTAAGTCAGTGAGATACTGCCTTACTTTTGGACTGCACAGATGGATTGCATTTCCATATAATTGGACAGAACACAAACTGGATTACATTTTATTTGTGGAATTATTCATCTGCTGTATGAACTTTTAAGTCAGAGATAGAAAGATAGTTCTGCTTAGATATTGTTAATGATAGATCATTTTAATCTGTTAACTAAATTTTGTCTTTATCCTGTTTATCTAATTAAACACATTTGTTTTGTATTTTCTTGTGCAAGTGTAAAGCTCTTTGTATATTTGATTTCACAGTGTGCATTTTAAATTATTTCAGGTAAATAGATTTATTTGTCTTTTTAAAATGTATTGCATGTATAACTAGTGCTCTATTAGTGTTGAGTCCAGCAGAAGAAGGGCATGCAAGAGACTAATACAACTGCTGCATAATTTTTAGTTAATTAAGGACAAAGGTAAACAAGAGTGATACGTTTGAAATGTATGGGTGACATTCTAATGTCAGAGGGTGTAAAGACTGATACAGACATTCACAATATTTGTGCAGTTGACAAAAAACAGACACACATTACAGTGGTTTCTAGGAGCAATGCAGTATCTTGTACAGTTTTTTCTTAATGTCTGTAATATATTTGCCTTCTGAGAAAGGTGTCAGATGAAAGTATAGCCTGGGACTGGAACTGTAAACAAGAATAATTCTGAAATGCTCAAGAACATAGCTGTCAACCTTTTATCTCCAAAATGAGGAACACTCGCCTTCATAATGTGGAACAAATGGACAAATTGTGGAACACATACTAATGGTTTACTAACAACTTCAACTAGGAAGGTCATAGGATGGTTAAAATATGCTGGTTTTACTTATAAAGAAGATCCTTTAATGAATTAATATGATTAATTTCTATTTACCATGGATTTCACTTAATAAAAAGTCCTAACACTGAATGTGTGACAGACCCTTTCAATGTGGAACTTTGAGGAACTTCGAGGAACATCAACTTTTTAAGACCCCAAATGAGGTATGTTCCTTGTAATGAGGTTCACTTGAGAGGTATGCTCAAGAAACTTGCTAACAAATGCACCAGTGTGAAAATATATGATGCGAGTAAGCCAGTTATGTTGTAGGTAAATGCCAGCAGGAATGGTATAGTCATTGTAATCCAGAGAAGAGTAGAAGAGTTGACTATAGGTTATGAGCATTTACAGAGCACATAAGATATATGACCAGATAACTTGCATCTACAAATGCTCTAGTAGTGTATAGCCACGTAGAATTTCATGAATATATCTGTGATACGGAAGACCACAAAAACCATTCCAGAGTATATTCAGAAGGTCATTGTACAAGACACTTCCAAGATTGCAGAGGATGTTACTTAATTTATGGAAATTTGATATAAAAGCAGAACACAGACCAAGTGAGGAACTTTACTTAGCAAATGTGATTTGTAGAGCATGTTTAACAGAGGTGTGTGAAAGAAGAAAAAACAGACATTTGTTGGGAAATAATGTAGCTGCTAGTGACAGAAGAAGAAGTAAAATTGTTACATTGATGTTCCAGCATTGACTTAGAAACATAGTTGCTAAAATACATTAAAATGAGAGGCTGTCCCAAGTAAATCAAAACTTTGAAAGAACTGAAAGAAAAAAAATAACTTGTGTTTGGTGCTTAATGCTCACAGCTGACAAAATAATAGATATGGAAAGAGGAGGCTCATCTTTTGTAATAGCAGGAGTGAGGCCAGTGGGTGTTAGGACCACTGAGCATATAAATTTTTTCCAGCTGTCATGGTCCCTGCCACTGTCAGATAATTCTCAATGGTGACTTGCCTTAGCATACCTTCATTGCCATGCTTGACCTTAGAAGCTGAAAATGGCATGAGGCTGCCTTTTTCTGTGTTGACAGAAAGATGTGTTTAATTCTGTAAGTCCACTACAGTTTCTTGTTTCTGTTGTTCAGTTTCAGATTCTTTTCTGTCTCCTAAGTTCCAGATCTGATGTCATTTTCATTCATTCCTCAACAAATGAGTTCATATCTGATACTTGGATCCAACTTGGCCTGTTTCTTTAGCTTCTAGGATCTGACTCTTCAGCTTCTCCCTTAATGCCCCTGATCACGGTATTACCTCAGATCTCGTTTGCTGCTCTTCACAGTCGGATGGGATTGCAACTTCTAAAGCTCTAGTGGGATTTTTTTGTGAGTTTATTGTTAATATGTCCTTTACCTTTCATATTTTTTAGTGTGTACTATCTCCCTTACCTTCCTTTCCAATTTTTTCTACCGTAAGCTAATTTTTTTTTCAGTAGTTGGCAGTTGTTTCTTTTGTACCTCCTTTTGATGTGTTCTCTTCTGCCATAGTTGGTAGACCTTTGCTTCCTTTTCTGTTTATTTTTGAGGTATTCTTTAACTACTATAGTTGATGGTCGTTCCTTTCTAAAAAAAAAAAAAAAAAAAATGTATATAATTATTCTAATTTATTATAATTGTTATAGGCCTATATTTAAGCAACTTCTTACTTGTAATTTAATGTTTTCCAGTGTGCCTGATAAGCCTTCCAGATTTTAAAAGTGCACTTCCTGTGGGCACAAGATCCCAAACTCTGATGCCCACAGGGAGTGCATGTACTGTTTGAGACAGCACATCCGGACACCTCCTGCTCTCTTTGTGTGGCTTTTAATGTCAGGGCTGTAAGTGATCACAGGAACAAATTAATACTTAAAGGACTTCTTCCATCTTCAGCTCCTTCTGCTGGTACATCATCAGAGGCTCAACCCTCCCCCCTCAGAAATCTAAAGAGACTAAAGAACATAGGAAGCGGTCCTCCTTCAAGTCACCTCCGTTAGTACCTTCCTTTCAGCCTCCCACGAAAGTACCCAAAACCTTGGATCTGAAGGCTTCAGATCTGATACCTGTAAGCACTAGGTCTCCTCAGCTCTGTTCTCCAATATTTTCCCCAGAGCTGATATCCCCTAGATTAAAGTCTTCTTTCCTCCAGGAGACACCGAAAAAGTCTTCCAAGCCACCAATCCTCTTCCTCTTCTATTATGTCCTCTCTGAGTCTCCCTGAGTCAGAGGTAGATAGGATGATGAGGAAGTTCCTCAGAATACTTATCCAGATTGGGGGTTCTGTCGGCTTCATCTCCCATCTGATCCGTGAGCCTTAAGCCTACTTTCCAACCTGTAAATGCCCCTTCTCCGATCTGACCTACAGTTTTAAAGTCCTCCGATCCAAGAGCCCTAAGAGTTGAACCATCAGATGCAGAGATCCCTGCATCCTCGACTCTGACTTCCCTGACCTGATCAGCTCCAACCCTGTTGGAGCATTGTGGTTCTTGGAGACAAAGCATCAGCACTGGATCCAAGGGATTGACCTTTTACTCCGAAGTTTTCAGAGCAGTTGCTTCCTCTCAGAGCTTTAGCTTTGGATAGCAGGCTTTAACTCTTCCTTCAGATCCAATTGTTTGGAGGCTGCCAGGGTTGTCTGATCTGAGAGTTTCAGCTCTGCTTGGATTGTCCTCATTGTCTCCTGGGCCCTCAGCTTTCAAGGTGATGGAGAGGGTATTTTCTGGCCCTAGACTGGTTTTGACTCTTCCTTCTTTGGATCCTGTGCCTGAATTCTCTCATTCTACACCTCAAGACAGCCACCCCAGATGAGCTTTCAAGCAGTTTCCACCAGGGAGCTTCCTGTCTCTTCCGATACTTCCTGTAAAACCTATATTAACAAAAATACAGAGGGAAAACCTGTGAATGTTTTTCTTAGCATTTTAATATCTTGATGGTATTGATATTGTTTTAATATTATTGACATTTGTCATGTTTTGGTTTCTAGATATGTACTTAATTTTCGATAAATTTTTTAAAATGTTGTGTTTTAGAAGTGGGGGATTGGGCTTTAGGAGCTTTATGATTAGGCTGGCTGATATCATGTGTTTTTTTTAAGATACTCCTATTTAGACTGTTATGATTAATTGTAATTAAATAGCACTGAGTAAGGGTGTTTTAGCCCGAAAGCTTTGCAGCAATAAACTTTGATTTTTTTGACGTGGTTCTGTTTGTTTTGCCTCTATCTGGATTATTCCTGCATTATAGTGTTGGCTTGGTCTACAGTCCTCCAATACTTCCCCAGAGCACCCCACTAATGAGGTGCCCCGGAAGGGGATTGTGCAAGAGGTAGCACCTGGATTCCCCACAGGAATCCCTCACAGAAGACACTGGTTTTGATGAAGGGGAAGGGTCCCCTGGATGTCTACCTGAGTATGTCTTATTCGGAGACATCTTAGAGATTCTTCACTAAAAATGTGGTTAGTCTGCCCAAAACCCTTCCCAGGAGAAATCAGTGTTCTTGGAAGCCTTTGGGTCTGAACCATCTACTTCTTGGGTAACCCTGCCTGCAGGATGAGCTGATAGACCTGGTCTCCCACAGAGCATGGAAGGAATCAGACTCCATAGAAAGATCCCCAAGCACCTGGACATGGATGTTCTTCATGTTTCACTGTTGTAGTTATTACATTTGGGTTATCTGCTTGCAGTAGCCCTCAGTCAGCCTGATTAACAAAGTCTTGGGTCCTGCTTCGGATGCTGTCCCTTCTTCCATGACGTCAGGTCATCAGGGGTATAAAACATGCAGCCAACGTCATTACATCAGTCTTTCTTGCCGTGCAGTGCCCGAAGCAGAAGCAGTTCGTAAGTGCCAGTCATCCGACTACAGAAATTTTCGTTTTCGAGTTTCAGAACCAAAGCCTTCAACTAAAGCTAAGTACTCCGTTGGGGAAACTTTTTCTTGTTCCTTACCAATGTCAGTAAAAGTTAATAATTGCATTACTTGTGGAAAGCAAATACCTCACAAAGATTTTCATTCATACTGCATTCCTTGCCTGGGCCCTGACCACGACATACCTTGCTGTCGGTTTTGTGCTTTATTTAGTCAGCACAGTATCCATCGTCAGTATATTTTCGCCTCTAAATATTTCGGATCTCGGTTTAATTATCCAGAAATGTCATCGATTAGCCATCCGACTACCGGGATTCAGAAAAAACGCAAAGACAGAGATAGTCCGCCTAGGTCCAAAGCTGCTGACACTTCTCCTAAGCCAGTGGCCAGTTCGCCGGTGCTCAGTGAGGTGCTTTCGCAGCCCCTGATATCCGCTACTTCTGATTCGCAGGCCTCTACTGAGACCCATTCAGAGTCCGGTATGTCGCGAGATGCTTCAACTATGGAACCTGCAGCTGTCTCTACCTTGGATGGGTCTGGAGCCGCTGTGCAGGCACCGGCTTCTGAGGGTGTGTTCAGGCCTATGGACTTGCATATTAAACCGACTCCTCCTTCTTCATTTAGGCCTAAATCTTGAACCATGCCTAAAAAACCAACGCCCAGGCCGCATGCTCAGGCCTCTATGCCTAAAAAACAAATGATAAGAATGGCTGAAGATCTTATAACTTTAATCAGGGGAAGCCGACCTCCCCCTTCTAAGAGACCTAGGACTGAAGTTGTTTATGAATCTTCTGACCAGGATTCTGATTTTTCTGATTCTTCTGATGATCTGAATTTGCCCTTATCTACTTATGAGGATACTGATGCAGAGGACTCTATTCCCTCTGCTTCCCCTCCAGAGGATTTTTCTTTTGGTGAAACATTACATACTCTAAGGGAGCATTTCCACTGGGAAAGCCAGGATTTTTCTGATTCAAAAAAGAGGCTTAGGGATTTCCTACTCCTGCCTCAGCACAGGCCTTTAGCTGTACCTCCTGTACTAGACATTGTTAATGATGCCATTTTGAAATCTAGTTTGGCCTCTGATTCTTTGCCTCCTGCTCCAAAAAAACCTGACAGATATTACAGGGTTCCTGATTCACACAAGTTTCTTTTTAAAAATCCTACTGCGGATCCAGAGACTATTTCACAGGGACCCAAAGGCATTAAGGCTTCTACTGCTAAAAATCCTACCCCTTCTGATGCAGACTCCAGGGCTCTGGATAGATGGGGTAAGAAGGTTTACACTTCTGCAACCTTGGCCATTAGGGCTTTAAACTGCCAGTTTCATATGTTAAAAGTATTAACAACATGTTATTGGATTGCTTAAACAGAAAATGATGTTGATTCCTGACTGTGCTGAAAATAAAGAATTACAGTATTTAATGCATTCTGCTGAACAGGTTGGTAAACATACTTTGCAATGTGGATTTGATTCATTAGAGGCCTCTTGCAGGGTTGCTTTTACTGGGACTGTGCTCAGAAGGCATGCGTGGCTTAAGGAGCAATCTTTGCCTGATCATGTTAAAGCTAAACTGTTGGATGCTCCCTTAAATCAGGACCGCCTGTTTGGCAACAAAGCTGAGGAAGTTCTTAAAAAGATGGAAGATCAAGCTAAATCTATGCAAACTGTTAAAGATTTCTTGCAAGTTCAGCCTCCTAGATGTAGTAGGTATTGGCCCTCTAAGAATTGGTCCTTTCCAGCCCCTTCCAGGTCTTCTCAAGCCAAACCCAGACACAGCAGAAACCCCAGATTTCAGTCCCAAGGGACAAACAAGACTAAGCAGTGGGGGATTTCCACACCCAAATCTGGGAGTAGTAAGACTCCCCTCTATGGAAAACTGCCTCATTGACTTACTTTTAAAACTTCCAAGCACTTCCCAACTGAATGCTCCTTTAGGCGGAAAGATTGGTCTGCAGGCCAAAAACTGGGAACTCATTACCCAGGACAAATGGGTTTTAAATAGTGTCCCAAAGATACATATTTCATTTCCACACATTACCAAAACCAAGCGGGTGGCCAGATCTACCCCCAAATCAGTAGGCAGAGGCCCAAAATCAAGTACTCTCTCTCTTAAGCATGGGGGCTATTCAGTTTGCACCAGAAGAGGAAAAGGGACAAGGTTTCTGTTCGATACTTTTCGTGGTACCCAGAAAAGGCAATACATGGCGTCTTATCTTATCCTGGACCTTTCTACTCTAAACACCTTTCTGGTGACTCCAAAATTCAAACTGCTGACTATTCACCATCTGCTTCCTATGCTAGGCAAAGATGCATGGTTGGCAACAATAAACTTAAAAGAAGCAAACCTGCACATCCCTATCAGGGAGTCTTGCAGAAGATACCTATGCTTCAAAGCAGGCTACATGCACTATCAGTTCTCTGCACTGCCCTTTGGTTATCTACTGCACCCAGGGTATTCACAAAGTGCCTAGCTCCAGTTATTGCATTTTGCAGGCAAAGAAATATTCAAATATACCCATACCTGGACGATTGTCTAATTCAGGCAGAAAGCCAGGACATACTTTTGAATCATCTAGCCTTTGTTCAAAGGGTGCTGACTTGTCTGGGGTACACCATAAATGAAAAGAAATCACACCCGGTACCCTGCCAACAAATTATATTCCTGGGAGCAAGCTTGAATACAACTTCAGATCGCTTTCCTCATGCCAGAGAAACGGACTCATTTGACAACCTACTTCAAACAAGTGGCCACAAAAATCCAGCTATCTGCAAGGCAAATACTGCAAGCCTTGGGGTTCATGACCTCCAGCATTCTTCTAATTCCATATGCAAGGCTGCATATGAGGAAACTACAATGGCATCTCAAAAGCCTATAGTGTCAACATTCACAGGATCTAGAAGCAATGATTCCTATCATACCTTGCCTACGCCTAGAGTTCCTTTGGTGGGCAGAGGCCTGCCACCAAAACAAGGGACTACCATTCACACTACCCCCTGCCACCCTAACCTTAACAACAGACATATCAGACTATGCATGGGGGGGTCACGTGGCAGGGAAGTGCATTCAGGACAAATGGAACCCAAGTCAAATGCACCTGCACATAAATCAAAAGGAAATGTTAGCTGTACAGAATGCTCTGACAGCCTTCAAGGACCACATTCTTCCAGGACAACTAATGTTAAAGACGGACAACACCACTGTCATGTGGTACATAAACAAGCAGGGGGGTACACATTCTTACCCCCTCTGCAGACTAGCCATCGCATTGTGGAACACAGCCTTGAGCTACCAAGTGAATCTACAAGCTCAATTTCTGCTAGGAAAACTAAATACACTGGCAGAAGGACTAAGCAGAAACCTCATGGACCAACACGAGTGGAAACTGGAACCAAGGATTTTCAGCATGCTGACAAGCAAATGGGGGAGCCCAAATATAGACCTGTTTGTCTCCCCCCAGAACCATCACTTGGACAAATTTTGCACAAGGATTCCCCACAAGCTAGCTTGGAAAGTGGATGCTCTATTGTTCAGCTATAAAAACCTATTAGTTTATGCCTTTCCTCCTCTGCCTCTGCTCTCCAAGGTACTACTAAAGATCAAACAGGACAAGCCAAGGACGATTTTAATTGCACCAGACTGGCCATGTCAACCCTGGTACCCCCTAATGCGCAGTGTGTCATGCTTGGCCCCATGGCACCTGCCTCAGACTTCTTCCCTGTTGTCTCAGCAGAAGAATCAGATTCTGCACCCTCAGCTTCAAACCCTGAACCTAGCAGCCTGGCTAATTACCTAATCTCTCCTTTACCATCCCTCAGTAAATCAGTGATGAATATTATTTTAGAGGCAAGGAGGCCTAGTACTAGAAAATCTTATACTGCAAAATGGAAAAGATTTTGTGCCTGGAATCAGTCTCAAGGGATGAGTGCAGCAGTGCCCAGTTTACCTCAGATTCTACAATACTTGACTGAGATGCTTCATAAGGGCTTGTCCTTTTCCTCCATCAAAATTCATGCCTCAGCCATTTCAGCTCATTATAGCACAGAGCCTCCCCTCTTCTGTCACCCACTGCTCAAGCAGTTCCACAGAGGGGCCAAAAATTTAAGGCCACCCAGGAGAGCTCCAACTCCAGCCTGGAACCTTAACTTTGTCTTGGAGAAACTCACTCTTTCTCCTTTCGAGCCAGCTGCTACTGCATATTTAAAATTCCTTTCCTGGAAAACAGCTTTCCTTTTAGCAATCACTTCTGCAAGAAGGGTATCTGAATTACATGCCCTTATGTCAGAGGAGCCTTTCATCATTTTTCATGCGGACAGGGTGTCCCTCAGAAACAATCCCTCCTTCATGCCCAAGGTGGTATCCAGTGTGGCTCTTAATCAGTCAATTCATTTTCCTACCTTCTTTCCTAACCCACAGGACAAAGGGGAATGGATACAGAACTCCTTCGATGTGCACAGACAACTTAGATTCTACTTGGACAGGACTAAATCTGAACAACTGTTGGTGGCATTTGCTGCAGGGACAGAGCGGAAAGCTATTTCAAAGCAAACCATTTCAAAATGGATAGGCCACTGCATTCATTTCTGCTATAAGCACCATGGAAAACCTATCCCACAGGGCATCAGACCCCATTCAACCATGGCTGCATCTACCTCTACAGCCTTTCTCAGGGGCGTCCCTTCCAGGTACATCCTAGAAGCTGCTACCTGCAGTTCTGTACATACTTTCACCAAGCATTATCATTTGCCAGTTTTCTCTAAATCCAGAGCTGGCTTTGCCACTGCAGTCTTGCAGGGCCTTATAACTGGTCCTAATTCTATTTAAATTCCTCCTCCCAACCTTAGCTTTGGGAATCTACCCAAATGTAATGACTGCAACAGTGAAACATGAAGAACATAGTACAGTTGTGTACACTTACCATAAAGGTAGATGTTCAAGTGTATTCACTGTTGCAGTCCTGGTTACCCTCCCTCCAACCCCCTTTCTTCTTTTGGCTATATCTCTAATCTCCCTTACTATGCTCAAAAAGCTTTTTGGCATATTTGCTTTTTTGTTGGTGGTATATCCTTGTAATTATAGATTTAATTGCTTCCCATTAGGGGGGCACCTGACATCTGAGGCAAGAAAAACTGATGTAATGACGTCGGCTGCATGTTTTATACCCCTGACGACCTGACGTCATAGAAGAAGAGACAGCATTAGGCGCAGGACCCAAGACTTTGTTAATCAGGCCGGCTGAGGGCTACTGCAAGCAGATAACCCAAATGTAATGATTGCAACAGTGAATACACTCGTACATCTACATTTATGGTAAGTGTACACAACTGTACTTTCTCTGTGCCCCATCTGATAGGTTACATTGGACAAAGGGTGTTCCTATAGATGCCATGGTAGGAAGCAGCTACTAAGAAGGATTTGGCTGAGCAGAGCTCCTCTGTTCATCACCCTAACATGGCGTCTAGGGAGTTGGACAGGTTTGGGAAACAAGTGTATGCATCAGCAACCTTCACTTTACAGTCGCTGAATTATTTGGCACACTTCACATGGTTACAGAGGGACTTGATCATGGAGCTCTGTAACCCTTCCCCCAGGGTCTATGTCTGTAGAGGAGCAGAAGTCCTTTTTCCTCATGACTAGCCACCCTACAATCCACTAGTAATGAGTCCATGAGGTTAATCTAACATGCAGCTGAAGGTTCCTCATAGGCTGCCTGTTCCGGCATAGCCATTAGGAGATATGCCTGGATGTAGTTGTGTGTGTGATTTTGCTAAGCCCTTTAAGGTGTCATTCATCAGTGCTCCCTTTGATGGATCTTCCATACTTGGACCAAAAGTTAGTCTCGCTCTCCCACCGCGAGAAGGATAGAAAGACCCTGTCTACCATCAGAATCCGCTTTTCTAGCCAACAGAGAACCTTTTCCAGGAATCAACATGGTGGTAAGAAAGCATGGTTCACAAAATCCCAAGGGCCTTTCCTAGAATTGCGTGGAGAATTTTCCCTCAGAGGCAGAGGGGGAAATAACTATAATGGGAGATGCTGTTGTCATGGCAGAGGGGGGGCCACATAATCAAGGTTCTTGAGATTCCTGGACAGACCTTTTCAGCTCTACTGAAAGTTTACCTGACCATCCCCCTCTGGAGGCAGTCAGGAGTCACTTAACTTTGCACTCAAAAGCCTGGACAGCCATCACACAAGATTCTTGGTTGCAAAGTATCATATAGATTCATAAGTTCATAGGTTGATACTAGGCTATCTGCCCTAGGGCATTTATAAGCCTAGCCAGAGTGTGTTTGGCTTTCGCCACCCATTTTAAATTCATTTTGCTATGCCCTTTTTCGAGGTTAGTATACTTTGCCTATGTCTAACGGTGACACAGAAGTGATACCCAGGGTAAACCTACGATCTCCCATCCACTCATCAAGATTCCTCTTGAGGAGAGTCAATGAGGGACTCTGCCTAACCTGGACTGGGATTTTATTCCAGAGTGAAGGGAGCCTCTGGGTTATGAATCTGTCTCTCCAGCATGTCCTATTTATTTCAGTGCTGAGGCTCGTCTCTCGAGCACGTAGCTCGATGGGATTTGGATTTTCTGAGGTGCAGCATGTCCATTAATTTCGGGTTGGACATGGCTTTATACATCAGGCACAGATCTCCTCTGAGCAGGCGGTATGCCACTGAGTAGAGCTGGAGTTTCTTTAACTGGGCAGCATATGGCATCTGTTTGAGCCCTTTGATCCTCTTGGTGAGGTATTTTTGGGGTCTTTCCAGTTGCTGCAGGTGTCTGGTAAGGTACATCCCAAAAGGGGCATTGTACTCAATTATGGGCCTGATGAGGGATGAGTAAAGAGGCACGATGACCTCCCCTGATCTAGATGTGAATCCCTTCATGAGTAGGTGGGCTATATAAAATGTTTTTCTAACCACTTTGGCCACGTGGTTGTCAAATGAGAGATTGCTATCAACTTGGGTCCCCAGGTCCCTAATTACTTCTGTACTTAATGGATTGCCACCTATGTGGTAATTTGTGGGCACTTTGTTTTTGCCAAAGGGGATGACTATACACTTTTTGGCGTTTAGCTTGAGGCCATGGCTCTGGCACCAGTTGTCTGTTTCTATGAGGCCCTCTTGGAGGATGCTTGTGTCGGCTGGAGAGTCGATCATGGCGCCCAGTTTGCAGTCATCTGCGAACTTGGTCAGCCACAGTCCTTCCGTGTTGGCCTGTACCTCCGAGAAATATATACCGAACAAGAGAGGTCCCAGAACTGAGCCTTGTGGGACGCCACTTGCAACTGGTTTGGAGTCTGACATGGCTCCAGCAATTCTAACCATGTGGGTTCTGTCCTTGAGCCAGTTTGCAACCCATCTAGTGACATAGGGGTTTATATTTAAGCTGGTGAGCTTATCTATAATGCCCGAGTGGGGTATTGTATCGAAGGCTTTTGCGAGGTCCAGGCAGGCTGTGTGGACTACCTTTTCCCACGTCAGTGGCCTTGGTGACTGTTTCAAAGAAATTGACCAGGTTTAAGAGGCAGGATCTGCCCTTAACAAAGCCAAACTGGGTAGGATCCAGTGTCTGTAGGTCCCCTATATCTTTATTTATGAGGTCCATGATGATCCTTTCCATAGCTTTGCAGACCAAGCTAGTCAGACTTATGGGGCGATAGTTTCCAGGATCCGTTGAGGCACCATCTTTGTGGAGAGGGACCATTGTTGCTGTACGCCACTCTTTGGGTACATATCCTGTAGTAAGACTGAGATTGAACAGTAGTTTTATGTTTGGGTTTAGCTCTTCTTGGAGTTCATGTAGGACGCAGCCCGGGGCACCGTCTGGTCCCATTGATGCTGTGTTTTTTGCTTTGGAGAGGGTGGCTCTTACCTGAGCATCTGAGATGTCAGGGGGGCAGCACTCTGCTGGGATAGATATTTGCCCTTTTGGTGGGGGGAGAGTTTGCACTGAACCTGTCAGCTAGGATGTTGGCAATGTCTGTGGGTTCGGTGTATTTTTTGTCATTTTGGACTAATGCTGAGCATATCTGGGAATTCTCACCCAGGTTCCTAACATAACTAAAGAAAGCCTTGTGATTATCCTTAGTGTCCTGTGCAATTTCTCTCTCGAAGCTGGCCTTAGACGATTTTATGAGTGCCCGTAGTTTTTTGCTAATACTGATCAGAGATGCCTTCCCTTTTTGGGATTTTGCTCTATCATGTAGTAGCTTCCTCCTTCTATTGTATAGTTTGTTTATGGCTGGGGTCCACCAGACAGACGTCTGCCTTTGGAGGATTGGGTCTTGGTTTTATTTGGGATTGCATGATTCATGCATTCCTGAAGGTGTTCATAGAATGCGTTTATAAAGGATTCTGCGGTCTGGGCCATATTTTCCACAGGCCCGGGGGCTTTGAAGGATTCCACCTCGGTTTTCAGTAGTGTGAAATTTGCTTTAGAGAAGCTTTTCACTGTGGTTTTCTGGGCAGGGGGTGGGGTCGGGATGTGAATATCCAGTGAGATTAGTTTATGGTCTGATCTTACCAGTGAGGGATACACTTCTGGTCTGGAGCATAGAGTCCCCATGTTGGTGATGATCAGGTCCAGTATGTTTTCCCCTCTTGTGGGAGTGGTAACAAGTTGTTCCATAGCATTTGAGTTTATAAATTCTAGGAACCTGTGGGCTAGGCTGTTGGAGCTAGAGTAATGCTCCCAGTCTATGTTTGGGTAGTTGAAGTCGCCCAATATAATGGTGTTTGGAGAGACCTTCATATTTTCCAGTGTTCTAAGGAAGGCCGAGTGGGGTTCCTGGGTTTGGGAGGGTGGTCTGTAGCAGGCTATAAACTGGAAGGCAGTTTTACCCACTGTTAGTTGCACATGGATAGTCTCTGATGCTTCGTGCTGTGCCACCAACCTGGAGGTGTGGGTATCTTTGACGAATATTGATACTCCCCCTTCTTTTGTGGTTCAGTCCAAGTTTTGGGGCTGAAAAGCATGGTATGAGGTATAACCTGGTAGTGCTGGGGTGCTCTCGGGAGCCTTGAACCAGGTTTCTGTTACTGCACAGATATCGATGTTCTCCATGCTAAGGAGAGTTTCGAGTGCGTGCATCTTTAGGTTTAGACATCTGGCGTTGAGTAGCATTACTCTTAGTTTCTTATCCCTTGTGATACCTATGGAGGTGGGTTTGTCTTTGAGCCTTGCCTAAAAAAGGCACTATGGGGGTAGCAAGAGCCTTTGCCAATATCCGAAAGCCCAGGGGTGACAGGTGCAAGCCGACCCTAGCGAAGCATCGTGGCTTGTCGAGCATGTCATCCCAGGCTGACAGGCATTGGATCCCCTTTGAATGACACCAATACTTAAGCCAATTGCTGAAATTGATCATCTTGTCTTCATATTGTGGCATCATTCTTGGTGAGGGTAAGATGCTACTCAAGGTCAGGGTCATACCGGCCTGGGCTACATGCTCAGAGAGCTCCTCTATGTCTCTTTTTCATGTAGTCCAGGGAGGTACGTCTCAGGTCATTCACACCAGCATGGGCAATTACTGAGTCATATTTGTACTTGCCTTGGAGTGATCTGAGTGCTTGTGTTATGTGGCGGATCCTAGCGCCCGACAGGCTGCTTACCGTGACCTTCTCCTTGTTCAGCCTGGTGAGTGGGACGTTAGTGTGCCTGACGATAGTCACCTATTGCAAGTGTATCAGGTGTGTTGTTTAGCCTTAAGGGCTGTGACTGTTCGGCACACTGGCTTTGTGAGCTATGTGTTGCACAGGTTTTGTTTTGGGGTAGCGGTTGCTTGGGTGTTTGCTTTGGAGGTCTCTGCTGCTTAGGCAGATTTTTATTTAGAGCCTCTGAATATGTTTTTGTGTGTTTATGTGTTCGGTTTGCTGTTGTGGTAGGTCTATGTGAGACTGGAATTGTAGTGAGTGTGGTTTCCTTCTCCTCCTGACTGGTTACGCCAGTACTGAGTTGAGAGAGCTTAGCCTCCAGTTTGGCTATATGGTTGCATCTCTCACATGTGTTGGAATTTGTTGGGAGGAGGAGAGGGTTGTCTGTGTACATGAGGCAGTTGTAACATTGCCTCAAGATTCCCAGATTCACCAGCTGGTCCAGAGAGGCGATTGACAGCTGACCTTTGGACATGCTAGAATAGTATTGGGAATTCCTTTATAATTGAAAAAAAGGGCCAATGGGGAACAAGGTACTCAAGGGGAGTTTGTGAGGGTGTAATGCTTTTAATTTTTTAGTGCTGACTTAGTGAGCAAGTACCAGGTAACTTAAATGCAATGTGTTACAGGTAACTTAAATGCAAAAATGACAAACAGTAACTTTCTTTCAAGTGAAACAAGGAAATAAATACAGTAAGCAATGCAGATATCACTAGGGATCCACAGAAGCGCTGAAAAGCCGTGTTTTAGGTGGAATTAGCGTTTCAGGGAAATAACAAGCAAACAAACAACAAGCATACAAACAAAGCTAGATTCAGCAAGCCTGGATCTAGTCTATGCTACAGCAAACAAGGTGTACGAATTTCAGTAAGAAACAGTTCAAATATGCAGGCACTATAAGCCTTTAACCAGAAATTCCCAGCTCTGAAGGGCAGAGTCCAGTTTCTCCTCCCACAAGAGTGCAGACCACGAACCTTCTTAATGTAAAATAACTGGCCTGGCTGAAGCCCAAGTGCTTAAACCAGAACTAATACACTTTTAGAATAACAGACACTGAGCCCTGAATCAGCAGTTCCCAACTTAGAAGGATGTAAGCTACCTGTCCTGCCACCACAGTGCAGGCCACAAACCTTCCTAATGTAAAACAACTGGTCTGAAGCCCAAGTGCTTAATCCAAAAGACTTACAATGATAGCTACACTTTAATCAAGTTACTACCAAGCAGTAATAAATACAATTCAATACTTTAAAGAATGCCTGGATTAATGCTCAAGTTATACAAACAAAGCTAGATTCAGCAGGCCTGGATCTAGTCTATGCTACAGCAAACAAGGTGTACCAATTTCAGTAAGAAGCAGTTCAAATATGCAGGCACTATAAGCCTTTAACCAGAAATTCCCAGCTCAGAAGGGCAGAGTCCAGCCTCTCCTCCCACAAGAGTGCAGACCACAAACCCTCTTAATGTAAAATAACTGGCCTGAAGCCCAAGTGCTTAAACCAGAATTTATACACTTTTAGAATAACAGACACTGAGCCCTCAATCAGCAGTTCCCAGCTTAGAACAGATGTAAGCTACCTGTTCTGCCACTACAGTGCAGACCACAAACCTTCTTAATGTAAAACAACTGGTCTGAAGCCCAAGTGCTTAAACTAAAAGGCTTAGAATGAGTTACACCAAGCAGTAATAAATACAATTGAGTACTTTTAAGATGACGCAAAAGCAAAATAAAGTAGGAAGAAACACAAATACAGTAAAAGCAGATAATTTTTTTTTTAAGTGGAAAGAGAGAAAGGAGTAGCAGAAACTAAGCTGATTGGCCTTCTCAAATGTTCTCCCTGTACTGGGTAGAATGAGGTAATGACACTAGACTGGGAGGAGGGTCTCAGATCAAATATACACTAGGGGCAGGCAACTGCAAAGCCACCAACTATAAAAAACACTATACCAACAGGCAGGGAGGGTGGGAAACAAACTGCAGAAATGTTTCTCACAGCTGAAAAGCAGCAGTGAGCCTTTAAATGAAAGTTTTAAACAGCTAAAGGTGCTTCTAGAAAAAAAGAGTTTAACTGCAACAAGTTATCAGAAACAAACAACCCAACAGATGCTTAATAAAAGTGGACAATTTCCAGTTAATACCTCACACACAGTGAAACTAGCTAGAAAAATACACAGTACATAAAGTGCTATAAATAACAAAGAAATAAAGAACAAAATAAACAAAAAAACAGGATACTTAATGTTATATATTATAGCTCCGAGTTTCCTCAGTGTCCTTCCTTCGTTCAGCTCAGTGTGAAATGGCAGAACACTCACAACTGAACTTCTTAGGTAACAGAAAGTTGAAACCTGAGACAGCTTTTAAGAAAGAAATCTCAAAAGAACCAATGAGGTGCTTAGTCTAAGCTGTAGTCCAGGTGACCTCAAGTCAGCCAATGACCTCAAACAATTCTCTCTCACTGAAATGCCTGATGGCTTTGGCTAAACTAAGATGTCCCTGAATATGTGCTCAGACACACAGCCTCCACAAACACTAGGCCTAAATACAAGCCTGAATATGGAAATGCTATAAATATCCCCACTACTTAGAACCAGAGGATATTTCATTCCCTTTTCCTAAGTACCCCCACAGAAGCCAAAATGCATCCCCAATGTTCTCCCCAGTCACAGGGAACAAGCAGCTCTAGAAATTCAAAAGCTGCTGGACAAAAGAGTCATCCAAGCGGTCCCCCCAGACCAAGGAGGGTCTTGAATTTACTCAAAGTTCTTTTTAGTGTCAAAGAAAACAGAGGACTTTAGACTGTTTTTGGATCTCATTTATTTGAACCAGTTAGTAAAAAAATTCCAAATTCTAGGGCAGCCACGGTGGTGCAGCGGTTAGTGTTGCTGCCTCACAGCAAGAGGTTCTCTGGTTTGATCCTCGGCTGGGGTGCCTTCTGTGCGGAGTCTGCATGTCCTCCCTGTGGTTGCGTGAGTTTCCTCCAGGTGCTCTGGTTTCCTCCCACATCCCAAAGACATACTGTAGGTGGATTGGACACTCTAAATTGGCCCTAGGTGTGAGTGTGTGCCTTTTGAGGAAGGTTGGGTGCCGGGCTGGCAACTCAACACCGTAAAACTCCCCTGCCAATCATGAGCGGACAGGTGATCCACTGTGTCGACCCCTAACCGGGAAAAGCTGAAAGAAGAAGTAAAAAAATTACAAATTCCGGATGGTCATGATTCAGTCCATTCTGCATCTTCAGTAGGATGAATGGATGTGCTCTCTAGATCTTTAAGATGTGTACCATCATATAAAAATGAACAGATGCTGTCAAAGATATTTATGCTTTCAGCTGGGAGCCAATCACTCTCTGTTCAGGGCCCTGCAGTTTGGTCTCAACACAGCCCCCAGGGTGTTCGCCAGATGCATGGCAGTGGTAGCAGCTCATCTAAGACAGCTCAGATTCAGAGTGTTTCCATATTTAGATGACTGGATCCTAACCGCACCGACCAGGAATGGATCTCAGTTATTTGAACCAGTTTGTAAAAAATTCCAAATTCTGGATGGTCACGATTCAGTCCATTCTGCCTCTCCTTCAGTAGGATGACTGGTTGTGCTCTCTAGATCTTCAGGATGTGTACGATCCTATAAAAATTAACATTTGCTCTCAAAGATATTTATGCTTCCTGCTGAGAGTCAGTCACTGTCTGTTCAGAGCCCTGCAATTTGGTCTCACCACAGCCCCAGGGTGTTCACCAGATGCATGTCAGTGGTAGCAGCTCATCTAAGACAGCTCAGATTCAGAGTGTTTCCGTATTTAGATAACTGGATCCTAACTGCACCGACCAGGCATCCTCTAGAAAAGGCAAGAGATTACCTTATATTTTTATCCCAGTCTCTGGGGATTTCAGTCAATCTAGTAAAGTCTCAACCTCAACCAGTTCAAGCCTTGGAGTTTATAGGGGCTTGTTTAGATGCAAGTCAGTTGCCTAGCTCTTCTGCCCCAAAACAGAATTCTTTTTCTGGAATCACTTAACAGTCAAGTTCTGTCTCATCCCTCACCCCCAGCAATATTAATTCTCAAAGCCCTGGGGTCGATGGCTGCTGCAGTAACTGATCTTCTTGTGAGAATTCTTCAGTAGACTCTAGCAGTGCAATGGCCTTTTCATCGACATTCTTTACAATTTCCAGTAAAACTATCCCAGGTTTGCAGAAAATCCCTACTGTGGTAGATACATTCCAGAGAGGTTTATCAAGTCTGCCCATTTATCCTTTCTCCCCTGAAAGCCACGCTGACCATGGAGGCCTCACAGTAGGGTGGGGGCATTACTTGGGATGGACAGTTTGAGGCATGTGGTCCCAAGAAGAGACCACTTTGCATATATAAATGTTGTAGATATGACAGTGGTGCTTTTAGCATTGCAGACCCTTCAGACATCTCTTCCTCTAGGAACTATTGCTATTCAGACTGACAAACATGTCAGTAGTCTGTTACATCAACAAACCGGTGGGAACCAGATCTTACCCCTTATGCAGGGAAGCAATGAGAGCTTGGCAATGGGCGATCTCTTCCAACCACTTTCTAGTAGCAATGCACATACCAGAAAAATCCAACATATTAGCAGGCAAACTCAGCAGGACCATCCTCACTCCTCAAGAGTGGTGTCTAAACCAATCAGTGTTAAAGATGATCTTCCACAAATGGGGTCAACCGTGCTGCGATTTGTTCACCTCTCCCCTCAACAACAAATGCAGCAGGTTCTTTGCCCTAATTCCCCCTCAGGGACAGTCACTGAGAGATGCTGTAGTCCACGTTTGGCCCTTTGGTCTACTTTATGCATACCCTCCCTTACCCCTAATACCCAAGTTTCTTCAGAAAGCCAGTGGATTGAAGAACAAAGTGATCCTCATCACACCCTACTGGCCCTTGCAGATATGGTTCCCTTTTCTGTGGTCTCACCTAGTATGTGCACCTTGGACACTGGATCCTACTCCAGATCTCCTATCGCAACTTGCAGGGATGATTCATCCGGACATAGCAGGCCTCAAACTGACTGCTTGGTCTCCCCAGTTCCAATGATGGCTAGGTATTCCAGGCTTCCCTCTCCAGTTCATCATATTCTTTCTTCCTCCCACAAGCAACCTCAAAAATCTATAAGATCAAATGGAAGAGATTTTCTTTGTGGGTGCATCAAAGAGACCTAGATCCTTTTACTGCTCCAGTCCCAGCTGTTTTAGATTTCCTTGCCTCTATTTTTCATACCAGGACAAGCTTCTGTACCATTAAAATACAGCTAGCAGCCATCTCCAAGTATCACATCAGTGATAAGGCTTAACTAAGTTGTGTAAGGCCTTCCTAAAAGGTACCGTTTACTTAGACCTCCATTAGAGATCCTACTCCACATTGGGATCTGACTTTGGTGTTACAGTCTGTAGCACAACCTCCTTTTGAGCCTTCAGCCAAAGTAGAGCTTAAGTTTTTATCTTGAAAAACTGTCTTTTTGGTGGCAATTTCTTCAGCTAGATGAGTTTTAGAACTGTAAGCACAAAACCACAGTATCTAATTTTTCATAAGGATAGGGTTACCATGCACACTAATCCTTCTCTTCTACCTAAAGTGGCTTCTGAACCAAACATCAATCAAGTCATTAACCTACCAGTTTTCTTTCCAAATTTTGAAAATAAAGGAGAATATACCCTTCACCTCTTAGATGTACATAGACTTCATTTTTACCTGCATAGGACCAAGGAGTTTAGAAAAACAGATAAACTGTCTGTCTCATTTTCTAACACCAAGATGGGAAAAACAGTTTCAAAGCTTACTCTAACAAGATGGATTACAGATTGTATTTCTCACATTCATTCTTTGAGTGGCCTAACTTTACCAGAACAACTAAAGGTACATTCAACCAGGTCAATGGCTACATCAGCTGCCTTTTGGGCTAGAGCTTCCACTGATGACATATTTGCAGCTGCCACTTGGTCTAATGCTCATACCTTTGTTTCTCATTACAAATTAGACATCATCTCCAGGAAAAGAGTGTCATTCGGTTCTGCTGTGCTTCAGAATATCCTTCCTTGAGGGCCACTCAAGGTGTTTGTAACTGGGGACTCTGTCCCATTCATCAAGGAATGAACAAAAATGACAACTCACCATAACTTTCCATCTGTGTTGTCCATTTTCATTCTTCCTCAACTTCCCTCCCACCTTCTCCCTACCCATGTCTTTTGGAGTGACCTTATTGAATTATTAGGAACCATTGTTCCTGTTTGAGCTCCTGATCATTCAGCTGTCACTGTTCTGTTATAGCTAATCTGATTTTTTTCCTGTAATATGATATAATGGCAGCAAATTGATCTGAGGTAATACAGTGAACAAGGGCATTATAGGTAAGGAAGGAGCTCAAAAGTCTGATCCTGTAAGCTAAAGAAAGTGGCCAAGTCAGATTTGAGTATCGGATCCAAACTCATTCATTGAGGAAGAATGAAAATGGACAACACAGATAGAATGTTATAGAGAGTGCATAACTTTTATTTTTAATAGACTATTCTCCTTTGTTTTCCTTTCCCTGGTTAGGCGTAAGTGCTTCTTTGACACTTGGTTGACTTTATATGCAATGTAACAACGAGAAAATAATTTAATTCTTTCCTTGGGGTTACTTCTACCCCTTATTACTGTTGATGGTGTGCTTTTGCCCTGTTCACAGTTGTGGACCCTTCCTTCTGCATGCAGAAACAAAATTCCTCCACAAGATTATCAAAAAAGTTGTCTCTACTTCTTAGATGTTGGGCATAACACCCATCAGTGCTATATCTGCTGGCAGTTGACCTCTGCAGCTCTTAAAAAACTGCAAATGACTGAGTGTGTATATGTTAGAAAAGTCTTTCTCTAGCCAGGAATAAGCAGGATTGTCTATTTCTTCCACATCAAGACAGTCAACATCCGTGGACAGCCATGCTCTTATAAAGCACTAAGTTCATAGGTTCATAGGTTCATACTAGGCTATCTGCCCTAGGGCATTTATAAGCCTAGCCAGAGTGTGTTTGGCTTTCGCCACCCATTTTAATTTAATTTTGCTATGCCCTTTTTCGAGGTTTGTATACTGTGCCTCTGTCTAACAGTGACACAGAAGTGATACCCGGGGTAAACCTATGATCTCCCATCCACTCATCAAGATTCCTCTTGAAGAGAGTCAATGAGGGACTCTGCCTAACCTGGACTGGGATTTTATTCCAGAGTGAAGGGAGCCTCTGGGTTATGAATCTGTCCCTCCAGCATGTCCTATTTATTTCAGTGCTGAGGTTCAAGTCTCTCGAGCGTAGCTCAATGGGATTTGGATTTTCTGAGGTGCAGCATGTCCATTAATTCCGGGTTGGACATGGCTTTATACGTCAGGCACAGATCACCTCTGAGCAGGCGGTATGCCACTGAGTAGAGCTGGAGTTTCTTTAACCGGGCAGCATATGGCATCTGTTTGAGCCCTTTGATCCTCTTGGTGAGGTACTTTTGGGGTCTTTCCAGTTGCTGAAGGTGTCGGGTAAGGTACATCCCAAAAGGGGCATTGTACTCAATTATGGGCCTGATGAGGGATGAGTAAAGAGGCACGATGACATCCCCTGATCTAGATGTGAATCCCTTCATGATTAGGTGGGCTATATAAAATGTTTTTCTAACCACTTTGGCCACGTGGTTGTCAAATGAGAGATTGCTATCAACTTGGGTCCCCAGGTCCCTAATTACTTCTTCTGTACTTAATGGATTACCACCTATGTGGTAATTTGTGGGCACTTTGTTTTTGCCAAAGGGGATGACTATACACTTTTTGGCGTTTAGCTTGAGGCCATGGCTCTGGCACCAGTTGTCTGTTTTTATTAGGCCCTTTTGGAGGATGCTTGTGTCGGCTGGAGAGTCGATTATGGCGCCCAGTTTGCAGTTGTCTGCGAACTTGGTCAGCCACAGTCCTTCCATGTTGGCATGTACCTCTGAGAAATATATACCGAACAAGAGAGGTCCCAGGACTGAGCCTTGTGGGATGCCACTTGTAACTTGTTTGGAGTCTGACACGGCTCCAGCAATTCTAACCATGTGGGTTCTGTCCTTGAGCCAGTTTGCAACCCATCTAGTGACATAGGGGTTTATATTTAACCTGGTGAGCTTATCTATAATGCCCAAGTGGGGTATTGTATCAAAGGCTTTTGCAAGGTCCAGGTAGGCTGTGTGGACCACCTTCCCCTCGTCAATGGCCTTGGTGACTGTTTCAAAGAAATCAACCAGGTTTAAGAGGCAGGATCTGCCCTTAACAAAGCCGAACTGGGTAGGATCCAGTGTCTGTAGGTCCCCAATATCTTTATTTATGAGGTCCATGATGATCCTTTCCATAGCTTTGCAGACCAAGCTAGTCAGGCTTATGGGGCAATAGTTTCCAGGATCCGTTGAGGCACCACCTTTGTGGAGAGGGAACACTGTTGCTGTACGCCACTCTTTGGGTACATATCCTGTAGTAAGGCTGAGATTGAACAGTAGTTTTATGTTTGGGTTTAGCTCTTCTTGGAGTTCATGTAGGATGCAGCCTGGGACACCGTCTGGTCCCATTGATGCTGTGTTTTTGCTTTGGAGAGGGCAGCTCTTACCTGAGCATCTGAGATGTCAGGGGGGCAGCACTCTGCTGGGATAGATATTTGCCCTTTTGGTGGGGGGAGGGAGAAGTTTGCGCTGAACCTGTCAGCTAGGATGGTGGCAATGTCTGTGGGTTTGGTGTATATTTTTGTCATTTTGGACTAATTCTGAGCATATCTGGGAATTCCCACCCAGGTTCCTAACATAACTAAAGAAAGCCTTGTGATTATCCTTAGTGTCCTGTGCAGTTTTTCTCTCGAAGCTGGCCTTAGACGGTTTTATGAGTGCCCGTAGTTTTTTGCTAATACTGATCAGAGATGCCTTTCCTTTTTGGGATTTTGCTCTATCATGTAGTAGCTTCTTCCTTCTGTTGTGTAGTTTGTTTATGGCTGGGGTCCACCAGACAGGACGTCTGCCTTTGGAGGATTGGGTCTTGGTTTTATCTGGGATTGCATGATCCATGCATTCCTGAAGATGTTCATAGAATGCGTTTATAAAGGATTCTGCGGTCTGGGCTGTATTTTCCACAGGCCCGCGGGCTTTGAAGGATTCCACCTCGGTTTTGAGGAGTGTGAAATTTGCTTTAGAGAAGTTTTTCACTGTGGTTTTCAGGGCAGGGGGTGGAGTTGGGATGTGAATATCCAGTGAGATTAGTTTATGGTCTGATCTTACCATTGAGGGATACACTTCTGGTCTGGAGCATAGAGTCCCCATGTTGGTGATGATCAGGTCCAGTATGTTTTCCCCTCTTGTGGGAGTGGTAACAAGTTGTTCCATAGCATTTGAGTTTATAAATTCTAGGAAACTTTGGGCTAGGGTATTGGAGCTAGAGTAATGCTCCCAGTCTATGTTTGAGTAGTTGAAGTTGCCCAATATAATGGTGTTTGGAGAGACCTTCATATTTTCCAGTGTTCTAAAGAAGGCCAAGTGGGGTTCCTGGGTTTGGGAGGGTGGTCTGTAGCAGGCTATAAACTGGAAGGCAGTTTTACCCACTGTTAGTTGCACATGGATAGTCTCTGATGCTTCGTGCTGTGCCACCAACCTGGAAGTGTGGGTATCTTTGATGAATATTGATACTCCCCCTCCTTTTGTGGTTCAGTCCAAGTTTTGGGGCTGAAAAGCATGGTATGAGGTATAACCTGGTAGTACTGGGGTGCTGTCTGGAGCCTTGAACCTGGTTTCTGTTACTGCACAGATGTTGATGTTCTCCATGCTAAGGAGAGTTTCGAGTGCGTGCATCTTGAGGTTTAGACTTGTAGCATTGAGTAGCATTACTCTTAGTTTCTTATCCCTTGTAATACCTATGGAGGTGGGTTTGTCTTTTGAGCCTTGCCTAAAAAAGGCACTATGGGGGTAGCAAGAGCCTTTGCCAATATCCGAAAGCCCAGGGGTGACAGGTGCAAGCAGTCCCTAGCGAAGCATCGTGGCTTGTCGAGCATGTCATCCCAGGCTGACAGGCATTGGATCCCCTTTGAATGACACCAATACTTAAGCCAATTGTTGAAATTGATCATCTTGTCTTCATATTGTGGCATCATTCTTGGTGATGGTAAGATGCTACTCAAGGTCAGGGTCATACCGGCCTGGGCTACATGCTCAGAGAGCTCCTCTATGTCTCTTTTCATGTAGTCCAGGGAGGTATGTCTCAGGTCATTCACACCAGCATGGACAATGACTGAGTCATATTTGTACTTGCCTTGGAGTGACCTGAGAGCTTGTGTTATGTGGCGGATCCTAGCGCCCGACAGGCAGCTCACCGTGACCTTCTCCTTGTTCAGCCTGGAGAGCGGGACGTCAGTGTGCCTGACGATAGAGTCACCTATTACAAGTGTATCAGGTGTGTTGTTTAGCCTTAAGGGCTGTGACTGTTCGGCACACTGGCTTTGTGAGCTATGTGTTGCACGTGTTTTGTTTTGGGGTAGCGGTTGCTTGGGTGTCTGCTTTGGAGGTCTCTGCTGCTTAGGCAGATTTTTATTTAGAGCCTCAGTATGTTTTTGTGTGTTTATGTGTTTGGTTTGCTGTCGTGGTAGGTCTATGTGAGACTGGAATTGTAGTGAGTGTGGTTTCCTTCTCCTCCTGACTGGTTACGCCAGTACTGAGTTGAGAGAGCTTAGCCTCCAGTATGGCTATATGGTTGCATCTCTCACATGTGTTGGAATTTGTTGGGAGGAGGAGAGGGTTGTCTGTGTACATGAGGCAGTTGTAACATTGCCTCAAGATTCCCAGATTCACCAGCTGGACCGGAGAGGAGATTGACAACTGACCTTTGGACATGCTAGAATAGTATTGGGAATTCCTTTATATTTGAAAAAAAGGGACAATGGGGAACAAGGTACTCAAGGGGAGTTTGTGAGTGCTTTTAATTTTTTAGTGCTGACTTATATAATTGCTTTAGTGAGCAAGTGCCAGGTAACTTAAATGCAAAAACGATAAACAGTAACTTTCTTTCAAGTGAAACAAGGAAATAAGTACAGTAAGCAATGCAGATATCACTAGGGATCCACAGAAGCGCTGAAAAGCCGCGTTTTAGGTGGAATTAGCTTTTCAGGGAAATAACAAGCAAACAAACAACAAGCATACAAACAAAGCTAGATTCACCAGGCCTGGATCTAGTCTATGCTACAGCAAACATTCAGCAAAAAGGTAAATTTCATATGCATCACAAGCTAGGCTGGTTCCTTTCTCTTCTTTTTTTTGGGATTATTTCAAATGAAGTAGATGATTCTGTTCAAAGGTTGTTATTCAAACTTTTAATTCAAATTCTGCTCATTTTGTAACTGTTCAGATAGCTTAAGTCTCATAGTTTGTTATATTAGAGCTGATAAAGATGTTTGTCAAATCTCAAGCCTGCTGTACAGTAGCTACTCCCTCTCTCATCCCTAAATTAGATTGTAAAACACAAAATAGTAAAGTACCATGCTGGCCTAGTTTTGAAAACAGAAACATTTAATGAGTAAGTGTGTTTGTCACAACTTTGTGACTTCATCAATCTAGTTAAACTAGAAAGTATCACAAATGTATACCTCCTAAAACATAATGTTATCATAAATCACCAAAGATTTAAATCACTTATAAACAAACGTAAACATACAATATAAAAATAGTGCTATACAAAACACTACAATATAAATACATAAATATATGCTAAGTTAATATTATATTTGAAATCAAAAAGCAGTTATAAAATGTATTTCCTTTTCAATTGTTTTGACAAACACACTTTAAATTTATATGGTCATTAAGACCTGCTGAATTCACTGTGTCCTGTCTAACTAGCCATTCATACTGTTTTACATCTGAAAGATTTTTTGCATCTTCTCCCCTAAAATCAGTTTCAGTGTCATCAATAATGTAAAAGGTAAATTTCTTAAAGTGTTTACATTTAATCATTTGCTTAAATAAAGCATTCCTATTTTTCTTTTTTCTAGCACAACAGTGCTATTAAATCTGTACTTTAACGTTCTCATAGTATGACTAATGGTGTTGTCCTTCTTTTGGCTTTTCCCGGTTAGGGATCGCCACAGCGGAACTCCGGTCTGCTAATGATTGGCAGTAGATTTTTACGGTGCCGAGGTGCCAACCTTCAACGAAGGCACGCCCATCCACACATGTCTTTCGAACGCCAATCGACCGCGCGGAGGACAGTATGACTAATACAAAAACAAAAAAACCTATATGACAACCTATGAACCTATATGATTGGATGGGAGATAGGAAATTCACCCCGGGGATCATGTCAGCCGCCCTGCTAGACAGGGGCCTGGAGAAGTAAATATTGTGGGAAGAAATATCCAGGGAATTGTTATGGCTAGGCTTGCATAGGCCCTAGGGCCAATAGCCTAGTACCAACCTATGAAAAATGACAGGCAAAGCATTCTGTTGCATACAGCACATTGCTCGTCTGACAAATGCAATCAATATTCAGGGGCCCAATAACTCCTATCAGTATTGACACAAGAAAATTAAGAACAGTTGGCGTATACTTGCAGGTGACCCCATTGCAGGAGAGATGCACACTGTTATCAGTAAAAGGAGTAGGAATCTAAAATGTACTTTGAAAAAATATTTAAAAGGAAGTAAATACTGTAGCACAAGTCAAAGATATTTTTTCTTGTAATACCCCTGATGACCCGAAGTTTAGGGAATTCTTAGAGAGAGGATGGCCCACTGAGCCTGTATCCTCCCCACAGAAGATGCTGCAAAAGGTTTTTGCCAACATTCATGCTCCCTATTGAAATCTTGTCACTTGAAATGACAACTGCTGACAAAATGGAATAAAAGACCAAAAACACAGGAGAAGAACAAATCTTGAAAATCCCTCTTCTTCTTTTAAACCCCTAAAATTATGTATGCCAACTCCAAGATCTCCATACCTTGAAGAAAAAGGAATATTCTGAGAAATATCATCTCGGATTTAGTATATGTAAGCATGTTCTTTCGGATGTTCAATGCCCATATTTCAGAACTTGCTTCATTGTTCTGATATTTCAGGTCTTTGCCTTCCTCCAGGGTACTTATCCCACTAGTGGACTTGTTTAAAATAGCAAAACTGTCACTTGGGAAAATCCTGATAAAGTGGCCTTAGTGCCTAGAAATGATGACTGTATCCTTCAACCACTCAATGAGTGGAATGTTTGGTCAGAGATGCTGAAGCCAAGCACTAGTTTCCAGTCCTAGCAAAAAAAAAAAAAAAAAGGCTCCAACCCCCCTCCCCAGATCCCTGTGATCTATCCACCAGACAAGGGAGCTGGAGCGGTGAACCACTTGGGAGGTAAGTTCATGAGCTCCTCTTATTTTCTCTGAGGTTGATAAATTACCTTGTGCACATGGTAGACTTTCAGCAAGAGCTAGTTGATAAAATGTAGCAGTTCCTAGTTCATTCACCTATTTAAGCTTTTACGGAAGAATTGTTGCCCATTTATTAACTCTATCCGGTATGATGAACATCATAAAGCAGATAACGCATAGTGCTACAGGAGGTTTAGCTAGAGTCATAGAATATAGTATTTTAGTTCACTGGCATATGTGGTTTATGTTCACTGATTTTGCTGATGATACTAAGATAATATGTATTACTTCCCTTTCATAAAACTTGTATCTTTAGCCTTGACATTCAAGGCACACCTGGAAAATATTGTGGAGGAACACAACATCCTCTGTGCTCTGGGTGTTAATGTTCAGTTATCACAACACTGATTTTCTATGATGCAGAAGAACCAACACCAGGCAGCTGCAGCCCACCCAGCTATCCCTATCTGGAGGCAGTCAGGGACCATCAGCCCCTTCCACCTTCTTTAACTGGCAGATCAACATAAAAATAAGACTGATATGTGTAGTAATATTCACAGGATACAAAATTCCCTTCTTCACATGAGAACTTCCACAATCATTTCTTAGGTTTATCAGTAAGTACTAGACTAGCTCTCACTGCAGGCCATTTTACGCCAAGCCAATTTTCCCAAAAATGAGAATCAAACCCTGTAATCTGATGTTAATCTTCTTTCCCTTCATCACGTATGGGTTTGGTTCCAAGCCTTCCTTGTAGCAAGCTCACACTAGCCAAAAACACTCTCAAGCTAAGTGTCTACCCAGAACACCCTTCTCCCTGTTACCTCAGCTCTCGTTTGCTGCATAGCCATTATACCGCATTTCAGAAGAGCGGTCAGCTAAGTACATTTTATTAAGCAATAATCTTTGTTCTTTGATAAATAGTTACTCTACCCTTGTTTACTCTGCCTATCTTTACCGTTGGTACCCTTTAAAGTACCATCATTGGTACGGCCCTTTTCTCCTTGTGGTATTTCTTTACCTAAGTTGTTTTCTCTCCTTTTCTGTTTAATCTTATATCTTCTTTTGAATAATAACAGTGGATTCTAAGGGATAGTTGGATGTTTTTTCTCTTGGTTTGTGTTGGTATTTTTGTGACTGTGTTTTACTGTTTCTGTCTTATGGTAATTTTCCTGTCAAGATGTAAGAAAAGAAGGGAACTGCAGTTTTCAAGTTGCGTTTCCTGTAAACGTAAATTACCTAATAGTGACTTACAACATGATTCTGTGTACTGTTTGGATGTGACACATCTCTCTGTACAGTGCGACATTTGTCTGAGTTTCAACCAGCGCACTCTTAATAAGCGCAAAAATAATTTGTTTTCTGAAAAGAGTACTAAGGTCTCCTTTTTCAGAGGCATTTTCTGTGATGGAGGTCTCAACCCTTCCAATTAAAGGCAAAAAGAGGTCTCACTCAGTCCCATCTTCACCATCGGGTGATAAGGACAAACCAGTGAAATCAAAATATCAAAACTGTCTTCAAAGCAAAGACTAGCCTCCTCAGCTCCGTCTGTCTCAGCTCTGAGTATGTTGGACACTACTATGTCGGTTCCTATAGCTACCTCAGCTCCGAGTGGTTCCTCGGCACTGAGCATGTTGACACCTTCAGCAGGCTCGGCACCAACACAGCCTTTGGAACCGATCATCAATCTCACTACCACTTTGGTTCCAGTTGCTACCTTGGCACCGAGTATTGTATTCACAAAACCAGAATTGACACCTTTATGTCTTGAAACTGGAGGCTTCGGGTCCAGCAGTATTGGCACCACAGATCCATTACTGTTCTTCTATACACCCATTCCTGGGTCAAGCATACAGTCTTTTTATTGAACGACCCAACTAGATCCACCAGGAACCTTTCTGAACATGATGTGGTGCGCCTTTTGGACCAGCTGTTGACAGCCAGGGTGTTATCCATTTCCTTCAAGACCCATCCACCTGCTGGACATGGGTTAACATTTCTTCGGACTCCATCTTATTCTCCTCCTTCGACCCCTTCAGATCCAAAGTCTTCTGCTTCGACACACTTCTTGGAACCCATTACCTTGGCGCCGATACCACTTCACTCTTCAGCTCTGACTTCATCCTTTGGTCCTCGATCCCTGCAGAACCGATCCTCCTCAATCTGGGGATTGGGGGACGGGTGCTTCGGGCCGCCGTACAAAACTGTCCTTTTCCTCCATCCCATCCTTGGTGCCGTTATCCACATCCACACCAATCCTGCTTGAGGCTCCACCCGTGGGTGCAGGTTCATCGGAGCGGGATGTGACCCCACTTCTGAGGTTGTCCGTCCTTGGTTCTGGGCTCCCATCCCTCTTCGGGCAGGCCTGCATTATGCGTGATGGAGAGGGCTCTTGCTGCTGGGAGCACTCCTATGGTGTCGGATTCACACCTTCCTTCCCCCATGCTTAGCTGTCACAGATCACCCCAGCAGAACACCCGTTCTTCCGAGTCCTCTTCAGAGAATCTCACTGATGAGCCTCCTGTGAAGAAGACGTGTAAGAGGAGACACATGAACTCACCCAAGTAGTCCTTGACAGAAGACACGGACTATAAGATGGTGGTGAAGGGTCCTCTCAGTCATCTCCTGATGATGTCTCCTTCGGAGACCAGACAAAATTCCTTCTCCCCCCAAGGATAGCCTACATTGGTCCAAAGGGTTATCAGTTGATGCTATGGTGGTGGCGGCGGCCACTAAGAAGGACTTGGATAAAGAGAGTCCCACTGCTTATCCACCCAACAGGGAGTCCCGGATAGTGGACAGACTAGGGAAGCTAGTTTTTGCTTCAGGGATTTTTGCTGTATGATCCCTGAACTATTTGGCACTTTTTACAAGGCTCCAGAGGGACTTGATCAATGAACTATCTAGAACACCCACTAGACAGTTGTCTGATGAGGTCAGGGACAAAGTGGCCTCGCAGCTTGCAACCCTGGAATCTATGCCCAACTCGTCCATGAGGTTGATCTCAATGCAATCGAAGGGGTGGCTAGAGCAGCAGGTTTGGCATTGTCATGGGCACCATGCCTGGATGCGCATTTG
Source organism: Protopterus annectens (assembly GCF_019279795.1). Lineage (NCBI taxonomy): Eukaryota > Metazoa > Chordata > Ceratodontiformes > Protopteridae > Protopterus > Protopterus annectens. Next base: position 1,544,467,404 of record NC_056739.1, read on the forward strand.
TGACTTTCTGGACTCCTTCAAGTCTTCTTTTTTGAATGCTCCCATTGAAGCATCTTCCCTTTTTGGTCCCAAAGTCAAGGACACATTGGTCAGGTGCGAACAAGACGGAAAAACTCTGTCTACCATAGGCCTACGATCCTCCAACACTCAACGTACATTCTCTAGGAATCAGAAGAGTGGAGAAATGTGGCACACAAAAAAATCTCAGAGTCCTTTTTCATGGCACTCATGGCGATGATACCCCCAGGGGCAGAGGGGGTAACAATTCTGGATGACACCCCTACAGAGGTAGAGGGGGTCCCTGTAATCAAGGCTTCAGGGATTTCTTCTCTGGACAACCTTAGCGTACCTGAGGAGCTGCCCGATTGCTTTCCTCTGGAAGCAGTCGGGGGGTCATTTTCTCTCTGCACCAAGCTGCCTGGCTCTCTATTATTAATGATAGTTGGGTGGAGAGAATCATCACCAGAGGTTACTTCATTTTCCTTTCCTTTCAACTAAAACTTTCAGGAAAGCTTCCTGATGTTTCACCCAGTCAGAAAGAAGCAGCAGCTTCAAAATAGTAAAGCTGTTAGGAAAGAGAGTCATCCAACCAGTCCCACCAGACCAACATGGATCCGGATTCTACTCGAGATTCTTTTTGGTACCAAAAAAGACGGGACTGGAGACCCATTCTGGATCTCAGCAGTTTAAACAAGTTTGTCACCCAAACCAAATTCCAGATGGTCATGATTCAGTCCATTCTTCCCTTTTTGGGAAGACACAATTGGATGTGCTTGATAGATCTCTGGGATGCTTATCACCATATCAGAATGGACAAACACTCCAGGAGTCTACTTCATTTCTGGCAAGGGGCCAGTTACTACCAATTTTGTGCCCTGCCGTTTGGTCTCTACAGCCCCCAGAGTGTTCACAAAATGCATAGCAGTGGTCACAGATCACTTGAAACTGCAAGGATTCCGGGTGTTTCTATATTTGGATGACTGGCTACTCACTGCCCCCAGCAAGCGTCTTCTGGTAACAGCATTGCGCCATACTCTTTCTCTAGCAAGAGTATTGAGAATCATGATACGTTGGGAGAAGTCAAAGTTCACTCCTACACAATAAATAGAGTTCACCCTATCTAGTGTCGCTACCAGATCACAGACTGCAGTGTCTCAGGCTCCAGATCCAAGTGATACTCTGCCAAACAACAGTCTTAGCCAAAGAAGTACTTCAGGCCCTGGGTTTAATGGCAGCTTCATTACCAATCGTGCGTCTAGCAAAGCTACACATGCGGATCCTGCAATGGCTCCTTTGCCAGTGGTTCCCCAATCATCGCCCTCTCTGTTACTGGATTTGGATAACCAACTCTTGCATAGGGGACCTTCTTTGGTGGATGAGGCCAGACGCAGCACTTTGGAGTCGCCCTTCCCAATCTCCTCAGCCCACGGCCATTGTGACCACAGATGCTTCCCTGAACGGGTGGGGGGGCCATTTTCAGGGAAAGACCGTCCAAGGCACATGATCTTCCTCAGAGACCCACCTGCATATCAGTGTTCTGGAACTAAGAGCAGTGCTGTTAGCGTTGCAGACTTTTCTTCCGGTTCTCCCTTCCTGGACAATTGCAATTCAGTCAGACAATATGTCAGTGGTCTTGTACACCAGCAAGCAAGGAGGAACCAAGTCCTACTCTCTGTGTTGAGAGGCCATGAGAACCTTGCAATAGGCAATAGCTTCCAACCACTTTCTGATAGCAACGCTCATCCCAGAGAGTGCCAATGTTGCTGCGGACAGGCTGAGCAGATGCTTTCTCCTGCCTCACGAGTGGTCCTTCAACCCCGATGTGGCGATGGGTATTTTGAGACACTGGGCCAGCCTTGCTGCCATCTCTTTGCTTCTCCTTCAAACAAGTGCAGCAGGTGATCTGGACCCCCTTCCAGATCTGATAACTCATCCCCAAGGTTTGACCCCCCCGGATCTGTCCACTATCAAGCTGAGAGCTTGGTTTCTCCACTTCCATTAGTTGCCAGGTAAGCTGATTTCTACTCTCCAGTTAGACACATCATCCTGGCCTCTCATAAACCATCCACCAGAAAACTATATTTGGACAAATGGAAAAGGTCTAAAGACAACAAACTAGACCCTTATTCGGCTCCAGCTTCTGTGGTACTCCAATATTTGGCTATTTTCTTTGATAGTGGAGCCTCTGCCTCTACAGTACGAGTACATCTAGCAGCGATTTCTAATTCCCACAATGAAATAGATGGCTCCCCTCTTATGTCTTTACATTTATGCAAAGCCTTCCTTAAAGGAAGTTTTCATATCAGGCCTCCTATCAAACAACCTCTAGAACCCTGGAATCTTACTCTAGTCCTTCAGTTCTTGACACAAAAACCTTTTCGACCAGCTGCAAAATGTGACATAAGGTTTTGTCTTGGAAATGTTTATTCTTAGTAGCCATTACGTCTGCCAGAAGAATCTCAGAATTCCAAGCCTTATGTATTAATTTTCCATAAAGACAGAGCATTACTTCGGACAAATCCATCCTTTTTTCCCCAGAGTTATTTCTGATTTTTCCATTAACCAAACCGTTGACCTTCCGGTCTTCTTTCCAAATTTTTCCACTAGAGGAGAGTATTGCCTTCACACCCTAGATGTGCACAGGCAGTTGAGTTTTTTTATCCAGACAGGACCAAGCCGTTTTGTAAGTCTGAACAGTTTTTCATCTCCATTTCTGGGGCTAGAATGGGAGAAGCCTTTTCCAAAGAGAAATGGTTAAAATGACTAAGAGAATGCATATGTTTCCTCTATTCTGTGAACAATAGGCCTATGCCAAGGGTTAAAGCTCATTCCAGCTGGTCTATGGCAACATTTATAGCGTTCCATTCCAGGGCTTCTATGGACAACATGTGTGTAGCAGCTATTTGGGCTAAGCCTCATACCTTTATTAATCATTACAAATTGGATTTGGTCTTCAGAGGGAGAGCGTCCTTCAGCTCAATGGTGCTCAGGAATGTTAATCCATAAAGGCCGCCCATGTTTCTCTAGGTAGCTTGGGATTCTGTAAAGAAGTTATGTCTTACCATACTGTTCCATCTGTATTGTTGATCTTTTATTCATCACTTTCCACCCTCCTACCCCCCCCAAAGGCTCCTGTGGGATGCTTTGGGTGTATGTGGTGCCTTAGGGTATCTGCGCAGAAGTGGCCTTGGCTTTACTTGCTTTTTCTAGCAAACTCGATCTGAGGTAAGCGGGAGAAGTGCATTCTGTGTAGACACTTAGCTTGAGAGTTTTTTGGGCTAGCACGAACTTGCTACAAGGCCATCTCTGATAAGGCCGACGTCAGGGCGCATTTAGACTGCTGACGTCAGTCCAGGTACTATGTCGCATGACCGGCGTCATATCGTTTCAGACCCGAAGAGTTGGCTAAGTACCCGTTGGGAACATTTTTTAACGGATGTCAGAAAAAGTGAATAACTGTATTTATACCTTGTGTATACCTTGTTGGAGGTTAGACTGTGCCAGGTTAGTGTTTGGGAAGCGTTGCAATTATAAAGGGGCTTCTCAGGTAACTGTTCTTCCAACAGTGTTCAGAGCTTCTGAGTCTCTTGCGGAAGATTTGCAGGTGGAAGATGTTTTTGCAGGCTTCCCTGAACCCTGACTCTTTCCACTCTAGCCATGAGGCGTTGAATTGTCAGTTTCACATGCTTAAATATCAAAATTATCTCGCAATGTGGTTTTGATGCTGTACAGGCCTCAGTCTGATGTGTTGTTTGGTTCGCCTGTGGATTCATGGCATCTTATTTCTGGTGCTTCCCAATGCCAAACTGCATATGAGGAGCTACAATCAATGGTAAAAAAAATATGGACACAGCACTGCCAGGATTTGGACACTGTCATTCAAATAATACCTTGCCTTCAAAAAGAATTTTGTGGTGGGCTCAGGAATGTCACCAGATGCCTCGGACATTGCTTTGGGAGCTCATCTAAATGGAAAGTGAGACATAGATCTGTTCGCTTCTCCACTAAACCACCAGCACCTCTGCCTCTTCTTCCAAAGGTACTATTAAAGGTCAGACAAGACAGGCCAAGGATGATTTTGATAGCTCCAGATTGGCCTCGCAACACTGGTACCACGCTACGGCTGTCGTAAAAAGCCTCCCATGGCCTTACCCTCTGATTCCTCATCTGTTCAAGCAGTTTCTTTAGAGGGCAAAGAATATAAGACCCCAATGAGAGCTCCTACTCCTGCTTGGGATCTCAATTTTGTGTTGGAAAAACTTACTCCTTTGCCTTTTTCCGGCTACTACTGCTGAATGAAATACTTGTCATGGAAGACTGCTTTTCTGATTTTCCATAAGGATAGGTATCATTCATTACTAATCCTTCCTTTATGCCTAAGGTGGTTTCTAGTGTGGCTTTAAACCAAACTATTCATTGATTTTGCACACTTTATGTGTACACAGCAATTGCGTTATTATTTGTTGTTTGTTTCTTTTTTTTTGAGTTTTGAGGGCAACTTTCTCTAATTATCACCACCTCCCTACTCTAAGTAGGCTAGGCTTTGCCAGCGCACAGCTGTTTGCATGTGTTGTCAGCTCCTGCTTCTTTATGATTTCCCATTGCTGCAGTCCAATCCCCTCTCCCTCCCCCTCTGTGTTAGGGGTGGTTGTGTACATGCTGATATTTTTGTATATATTATTGTATATATTGTATTGTGGTGCAGGTGCAGGTATTTCTTGTCTTTCTTTTTTTCTGACATCTGGGGCAAGAAAAGAAGAAGGAGATGATGATCGGTCATGCATATTAGTACCCCTGACGTCGACGCGTGGTCTACGCGCCCCTGACCCGACCCGCCAGCCTCTCTGGTATCGGCCGACTGGACAGCGGACTACACCCAATAGTAAGGACTGCAGCAATGGGGATCCTCGAACATCTACATTTATGGTAGGTACAAAACTGTACTTTCCGAGGGCTCAGAACCGAACCCATACATGATGAGTGAAAGAAGATCAAGACAGATGGAGCACTATGGTAAGACATAACTTCTTTTTTGTGTCTGTGATGTAAAAACCTTAACCATTATGTCAACCCTCCCTCCTACTCTTTTTGACTGACATCTCAGATAATCATAAATGAGCTGCAAGAAGGGAGGTCCACTGCTTTCTTTAAATAAGGGCCATCCAGGAGATCTCACCAGACCAGCAAATTCTTTTTTTAGACTCAAAAATGTCCAAGACCCTGTATTGCATTTAAGTGACCTATATAGCTTTATCCTTAAGTAAGCATTTGAAATGGATGTGGTGCAGCTGGTGTTTCCATCCTTATCTGAAGAAAGTTGCTTGTGCTCTTTGATCGTCCAAGATGCTCACCTCCTTGTCACTTTTACATGTTTACAAAAGGAACTCAGGAGTTTATTCACTTCTGGGTATGAGCCAGTTACTACCAGTTCAGGACCTTCACATCACATCTCATCTCAGCCCTCAAAATGTTTAGCAAATGCATGTATGTTGTGTCATCCTAAGAAAGGCTTCAGTGAGCAATCCTATTCCTTGGGTGTCTGACTTCTAACTGCTACATATATTTAGTATCATGTATTGGTTTGGACATCTCTATTGATGTTTTAAACTGTAAGACTTAGTGCGAGCATTGCAAAATCTCATTTAAATCAATCCCAGCCACTTACAGTCATTTGCTGCAACTTGGACATCTTGGCACACAAAGCATGCCCTCTGGTGGATTGCATATTTTCCCTTCATAGCACAATTTCCATGCTTTTGAATTCCCAGAAGCTTTCTGCTCATCTTGATGCGGGTCTCATGACAGCTGCATTTCCCATGGTAGTCTATGTCAGATATAACATGGGATGTTACAGTGGATGTTGAGGCCGGTGCTCTCAACTGACAGATACCAAGCCACATCTGGTTCAGATTTCCATTGTTTTAAGGAAGCAGTTAGGATAGTGGAAGCACCTTCCCAGCCAGTGACTACGAACACAATATTATGAAGGACAGATAGTCCAGGGTGTCTAAATTTATTACAGGGGTGTTTTATACATCAGCATACTGGAGAAGAGGGTAGCCCCTCTTATCCTTAAAACCTTTCAAGACTTCCCACACCAGGGTGTAACAGACACCCACTTCAACAACATGATTGTGGTGTTGTACATCAGCAAGCAAGAGAGGGGGGGACCCATTCATACTCCTTGTTTTGAAAAGTAGTGAGACATCGGGAATAAGCTATGTCATCCATCCACTAGCCAACCACATTTCAGGGGAAGACAGTTCATAGGTGTGTACTAGGCTAATGGCCCTGGAGCCTTTACAAGCCTAGCCCATAGGATTACCCTGGCATCATGCCACCCAACATTAGTTCCCAGTGCCTCTGTCGAGTAGAGCCACTGGAGTGATCCCCAGGGTGAATTTTCTATTTTCCATCCACTTATCAAGATTTCTCTTGAAGAGGGCCAGTGAGGTGCTCTGTTTGACATGTATGGGAAGTCTATTCCATTGCATGGGCAATCTCTGGGTTATGAACCTGTCCCTCCTCAGACATGGCTTTGTAAGTCAAGCAGAGATCACCTCTAAATAGGTGATATGAGACAGAAAATAACTGGAGGTTTTTGAGTCTGTCCATATAGGACAAGTGTTTAAGGCCTAGGATCATCTTTGTGAGGTACTTTCGCGGCCTCTCCAGTTGTTGCAGGTGTCTAGTGAGGTACATACCAAATGGGGCATTGTACTCGATGACTGGCCTAATGAGGTAAGAGTAGAGGGAGACAATGGCCTCTTCTTCCTGGATGCAAAACCCTTAGTAATAAAATGTGCCACATAGAAGGACTTTCTGACCACAGTGACAATGTGGTGGTCAAAAGAGAGGTTGCTGTCAACCTGTTCCCAGATCTCTTATAACGCCTTCTGTGTTCAGTTGACTACCATCGATGTAGCAATTCATGGGAATCGAGTTTTTCCCAAAGGGGATGATGACATTTTTTGGCATTGAGCTTAAGGTCTTTCTGAAGTATGTCAGCATCACTTGGGGAGTTAATAATAGCTCCCGACTTGCAATTGTCTGTGAGCTTTGTAAGCCAGAGTCCCTTCGTGTTGGCCTGGACTTCAGAGAAGTAGATACCAAACAAGAGAGGACCCAGGACCGAACCCTGTGGGACTCGACTGGTCGACGGTCTGATTTGGAGTCAGCTACTTTCACACTGTGGGTTCTGTCTGTGAGCCATTTTGCAGCCCACCTAGTGATATAGGGGTTGATGCCTAACTTAATGAGTTTTTGTATGATTCCTGAGTGGGGAATGGTATCACAGGCCTTGGCCAGATCAAGGTAGGCTCTATGAACCACCTTGCCTTCATCCACAGCTCTGGTGACTGACTCAAAGAAGTCGACCAAGTTGAGCAGGCATGATCTACCCTTCACAAAACCAAACTGTGTAGGATCCAGAGTTTGGAGAGTCCCTGTATCCTTGTTTATTAGGGCCATGATGATGCATTCCATAGCTTTGCATATCAGATTCGTCAGGCTAATGGGGCGATAGTTCCCAGGGTCTGTAATTGCTCCTCCTTTGTGGAGTGGGATGACTGTAGCAGTGCACCATTTGGTAGGGACAAAGCCTGAGGTGAGGCTGTGATTAAACAGGGTGCAAAGGTGTGGTACCAGTTCACTCTGTAGTTCATGTAAAACCCATAGAAGCTGTATTCTTGGCCTTGGACAGTGCTGTTTTAACCTGTGCAGTGGTAATACTGGGTGCCTGGCAATCTACTGGTATTGTGATTGGTCCTTTGGAAGGGAGGGGTAAAGCTGGCACTGAATCTGTCAGCCAGTATATTGGCAATATCTGTTGGCTCAGTAAAGGAAGTACTATTTTTCAGTAGCTCAGAGCAAATCTGGGTATTGCCGTGGAGATTCTTTACGTAACTTCTTTTGCAGACAGGTTCAACCATTGCCTGCTGATGTCTCATGAGTGGTCCTTCAATGCTTCAGTGGTGCAGAAACTTTTCTTTTGATGAGGCAAGACTTACTATGATCTTTTTTATGCATCCCTAACAAATGCCAATTTCAGCAAACTTTGCTCCCTAATTCCGCCACCAGGGAATTTCTAGGGATACTTGTTGGTCAGACTTAAGCTCCTGGTCTCCTTTTATCTTCCTTTCTATTCCTTTTGATGATGATGATGTATATACAGAAAGCCAAGCTGCAAAATAAGATATTGTTATAGCTCTATCCTGGCCTAGACAAGTATGGATGTTCTTCGTGTTTCACTGTTGCAGTCATTACATTTGGGTAATCCTGCTGGTAGGTTGCCCTCAGTCGGCCTGAATTCCAAAGTCCTGGGTCCTGTGTCGGCTGCTGTCACCTCTTCCCTGACGTCAGGTCGTCAGGGGTATAAAAGATGCAGCCGACGCTATTTTCTTTAGTCTTTCTTGCTGCGCGATGCCCGAAGCAGAAGCAGTTCGCAAGTGCCGGTCGGCCGACTCCTAAGATTTTCGTGTTCGAGTTTCAGATCCGAAGTCTTCAATAAAGCTAAGTACCCCATCGGGGAAACTTTTTTCTTGCTCCAGACCGATGTCAGAAAAGTTAATAATTGTATTTCTTGTGGAAAGCAAATACCTCATAAGGACTTTCATTCTTACTGTATTCCTTGCCTAGGCCCTGATCACAACATTGCTGGTTGTCAGTTTTGTGCTAGATTTAACCAATGCACTATTAAGCGTCGGTATGATTTTTGCTTTAAACTATTTTGGACGCTGGTTTAATTATCCAGAAATGTCTTTGGATAGCCATCCGACTACCGGAATTCACAAAAAACGGAGAGAGATAGACAACCGAGGCCCAAAACCGACGACGAAGCTTCTCCTAAGCCGTTCGCTGGTTCTCAGTGAGGCGCTTTCACACCCCCTGACGCCCACTACTTTAGAGTCGCAGGCCACTACCGACACCCACGTGGAGTCAGCTATGCCGCTGGAAACTCAAGATATTGGAGCCTCGGATACTATTCCTTCAGATGGGTCCAGAGCCGCTGAGCAGGCACTGGCTTCTGAGGGTGTTTTCAGACCTAAACATCTTTACATTAAACCAACCTCAGCTTCAAAGGCAAAGACCAAAGCACCTTCTAAAGCAAAGAAACAAACTCGAGCCACGTGGACAGGCCTCTATGCCCAAAAAACAGATGCTCAAAATGGCCAAAGACTTAATAACCTTGATCAGGGGTTCCCATCCCCCTCCTGATAAGAGGCCTAGGCAAGAGACTGACTATGAATCTTCAGATCAGGTTTCTATTTCTTCTGATTCCTCTTCTAATCAGGAATATTCTCTTCCCCCCTATGAGGATTCTGATGCTGAAGAATCTATACCTTCAGCTTCTCCTCCAGAGGACTATTCATTTGGGGAAACCTTGTATACTATGAGGGAGCATTTCCACTGGGAGAGCCAAGATTTTTCTGAATCTAAAAAGAGGCTCAGGGATTTCCTTTTACTACCTCAACACAGGCCACTAGGCATTTCACCTGTTAGATATTGTAGATGATGTGTTTTCGGAGTCTAGTCTTACCCCTGACTCCTTACCTCCAGCTTCTGTTAAGCCTGACAGATATTACAGGGTTCCTGACTCTCATAAATTCCTTTTTAAAAACCCTGCTGCAGACCCAGAAACTATTTTACAGGGTCTCACAGGAGTTAAGGCTTCCACTGCAAAAAACCCTACCCCCTCTGACAGAGATTCTAGAGCACTGGATAGATGGGGAAAAAGTTTTACACATCTGCTACCTTGGCTATAAGGGCCTTAAACTGTCAGTTTCATATGCTCAAATATCAGCAACATGTCATGGCATTGCTTAAACAGAAAATGTTATTAAACTCTGAATGTGCAGAAAACAAGGAAATGCAGGATTTATTGCATGCAGCTGAACAAGTTGGAAAGCGTACTTTGCAATGTGGTTTTGATTCTTTGGAGGCCTCCTGCAGGGCCACAGTTATGGGTTCCGTAATTAGGAGGCATGCTTGGTTAAAGGAACAAAATCTACCTGATCATATCAAAGTTAAATTATTAGATGCACCCTTACAGCATGATATTTTGGTGTTAAGGCAGAGGAGGTGTTAAAAAAATGGAGGACAAAGCTAAATCTATGCAAACTGTCAAAGTTTTTTACAAGTACAGCAGTCTAGGTTTAGTAGACACTGGCCTACAAAGAATTGGTCCTTTCCTGTGTCAGACTGACCTCAAAAGGGCAGATCCAGACACCCTAGAGGCAGATCCCAGGCGCAAGCTTCCTACAAGTCAAAGCAATGGGGTGCTTCTACCTCCAAAGTTGGAGAAGACAAATCACAACCAAACAGGAAACAGTCCCAATGACTTCCCCCTGCCTGCACCAAGCACTTATCTCCTGGCAGCTCCCTTAGGGGGAAAATTAGCACTTTTTTCTCAAAATTGGCACATTGTAACCCAGGACAAGTGGGTTCTAAATATCGTGTCACAAGGGTACAAGTTCCATTTCCATACTCTGCCAAAGGCAAACGGCTGGCCAGATCTGCCAAAAAATCAATGGGCAGAGGCACAAAAACAAGTCTCATCCCTCATGGACATGGGGCCATTCAACAAGTACCAGAGCAAGAGCAGGGACAAGGTTTTTACTCAAGACTGTTCCTGGTACCCAGAAAGGACAAAATCTTGGACCTATCTATTCTGAACACATTCCTGGATATATCAAAATTCAAGATGATGACTTTGCATCAGCTTCTACCCATGCTGGGCAAGAACGCTTGGCTGGTGACTCTAGACCTAAAAGAGGCATACCTGCATGTCCCGATCAGACAATTATGCAGAAGATACCTCAGATTCAAGGCTGGCTCAATGCATTACCAATTGTCTGCACTGCCCTTTGGCTTATCTACTGCACCAGGGGTCTTTACAAAGTGCCTGGCACCAGTAATTGCATTCTGCAGACAAAGAGGAATACAGATATATCCTTACTTGGATGACTGTCTGATTCAAGCAGAGAACAAGGACATTCTTCTACAGCATCTGGCTTTTGTGAAAAGACTTCTGACATGCCTGCGGTACACAGTCAACAAAAATAAATCAAAACTAGTACCCTCACAAGAGATAATATTCCTGGGTTCAAGCTTGAATACAACTGCCCAGATGGCTTATCTCATGCCAGACAAACAAAGGCAACTGACTATTTCTAAATGTTGGCAACAAGGGCCCAGTTACCTGCAAGAAAAATTCTGCAGGCTTTGGGCTTCATGGCATCCTGCATCCTACTAATTCCATATGCAAGACTGCATATGAGGAAACTTCAAGGTACCTAAAAAGTGTTTGGACTCAATATTGCCACAGCCTGGAAACAATGGTTACTTTCATTCCCTGCCTGCACCAGGAGTTTCAATGGTGGGCAAAGGCTTGTCACCAAAACAAGGGACAGCCATTCACATTACCCCCAGCCAGACAGACACTAACAATGGGGTGCATCAGATTATGCCTGGGGGGGGCCCACATGGCAGGAAGATGCATTCAGGGCACATGGTCCTCAACCCAAATGCATCTACATATCAATCAAAAAGAGATGCTAGCTGTTCAGAATGCCCTGACAGCCTTCAAGGACCTATTTCATCCGGGACAACTACTGATAAAGACAGACAACACCATGGTCATGTGGTATATAAACAAGCAGGGGGGCACACATTCTTACCCCCTTTGCAGACTAGCCATGACTTTGTGGGACACAGCATTAACTTACCAAGTACATCTGCAGGCACAATTCCTGCCAGGAAGGAAAAATACTCTGGCAGATGAACTAAGCAGAAACCTCATGGATCCCACCAAGTGGCAGCTGGATCCACCCAAGTCTTCAGCATGATAACAAGGAAATGGGGATGCCCGGACATAGATCTATTTGCCTCCCCTCACAACTACCAACTAAAAAGATTCTGCACAAGGACTTATCACAGACAAGCATGGAAAGTGGACGCCCTATCTTTCAGCTGGAAACACCTATCAGCATATGCCTTTCCCCCACTGCCTCTCCTCCCCAAGGTACTCCTAAAGGTCAGACAGGAGAATCCAAAAATGATACTGATTGCCTCAGACTGGCCACACCAGTACTGGATGTTCATCGTGTTACACTGCTGCAGTCATTACACTTGGGTTATCCTGCCGTCAGGCGATCCCGCAGTTGGCCAGAGTTCCAAAGTCTTGGTCCGGCGTCGGTTGCTGTCGCTTTTTCCCTGACGTCAGTGGGCCAGGGGTATACAAGATGCATCCAATGGCATTTTCTTCAGTCTTTCTTGCAACGCGGTGCCCGAAGCAAAAGCAATTCGCAAGTGCCGGTCGACCAACTCCTGAGATTTTCGAAGTCGAATTTCAGATCCGAAGTCTTCAATAAAGCTAAGTACCCCATTGGGGAAACTTTTTTCTTGCCTCAGACCAATGTCAGAAAAAGTTAATAATTGTATTGCTTGTGGGAAGCAAATACCGATAGGGACTTCCACTCTTACTGTATTCCATGCCTAGGCCCTGATCACGACGTCACTAGTTGTCGGTTTTGTGCTAGATTTAACAAACGCACTATAAAATAACGTTTTGATTTTGCTTTGCGCTACTTTGGCCGAAGGTTCAATTATACAATGCTGTCGGAACAACCGACGACCGCAATTCATAAAAAACGCAAAGACAAGGATAAAGACAAGCATCCGAGGTCCGAAACCGATGACGAAGCCTCTTCTAGGCCAGTCGCCGGTTCTCAGTGAGGCGCTTTCGCAGCCCCTGACACCTGCTACCTCAGAGCCACAGGCCGCCTCCAACTCCCACGTGGAGACAACTAGGCCTCTGGAAACTCAAGGTATTGGGCCTACAGAAACTAATCCCTCAGATGGTTCCGGAGCTGCTGAGCAGGCATCGGCTTCTGAGGGTGTTTTCAGACCTTCACAACATACCATTAAAGCAGCAGCCAAGACAAAAGCACCATTAAAGACAAAGAAGCAAGTACAGCATTCTCCAGGACAATTCTCCATGCCTAAGAAACAGATGCTCAAAATGGCCGAAGACCTCATTACTCTAATCAGGGGTTCCCATCCCCCTCCTGAGAAAAGGCCTAGGCAGGATACAGACTATGATTCCTCTGATCAATTTTCCATTTCCTCTGATTCCTCTTCAGACCAGGGATACTCTCTACCCACCCCCCCCCTACAAGGATTCTGATGGTGAAGAATCTATCCCTTCAGCCTCTCCTCCTGAGGATTACTCTTTTGGGGAAACTTTACATATCATGAGGGAGCATTTCCATTGGGAAAGTCAGGATTATTCAGAATCCAAGAAAAGGTTCAGGGACTTTCTTTTATTGCCTCAGCACAGGCCCTTGCTATTCCGCCTGTGTTAGATATTGTGGATGATGTGTTCTCTGAATCCTGCTTATCTCCTGATTCTTTGCCCCCTGCTCCAGCCAAGCCAGATAGGTATTATAGAGTCCCTGACTCTCACAAGTTTCTTTATAAAAACCCTTCTGCTGACCCAGAAACCATTTCCCAGGGTCCCAAAGGGGTTAAGGCTTCCATTGCAAAAAATCCAGTCCCCTCTGACAGAGATTCTAGAGCATTGGATAGATGGGGGAAGAAAGTATACACTTCTGCAACTTTAGCAGTAAGGGCTTTAAATCGCCAGTTTCACATGCTTAAGTACCAACAATATTTAATGGCTCAGTTAAAACAGAAAATGCTTACAAGCTCAGAAGCTCCTGACTATAAACAAATGCAGAATTTATTGCATGCAGTTGAACAGGTGGGAAAACATACACTGCAATGTGGTTTTGATTCTTTAGAGGCCTCTTGTAGAGCCGCGGTTACAGGTTCTGTGATGCGAAAACATGCTTGGTTAAAAGAACAGAGTTTACCTGACCATGTTAAGGCAAAATTATTGGATGCTCCTTTACTGCATGATACCTTGTTTGGTGTTAAGGCAGAAGAGGTGTTAAAGAAAATGGAGGATAAAGCTAAATCTATGCAAACAGTCAAACATTTCTTACAGGTACAGCCACCTCGATTTAGCAGAAATTAGCCTACAAAGAATTGGTCCTTTCCAGTGTCAGACAGGCCACAGAGAGGCAGATACAGACGCCCTAGAGGCAGATCTCAACCCCAAGGCTCAAACAGACAACAACAGTGGGGTACCTCAACCCCAAAAGGAGGTGTGGATAAGTCTCAACCGTACAGGAAACAGTCCCAATGACTTCCCCCTTCGTATGCCAAGCACTTCCCTTTTGGCAGCCCCCTTAGGGGGGAAATTAGCGCTTTTTTTCTCAAATTTGGCAAACAATCACCCAAGACAAATGGGTTCTGAATATTGTGTCTCAAGGATACAGGTTCCACTTTCACACTTTACCAAGGCTAAAGGGAATGCCAAACCTGCCACAAAATCAATGGGCAGAGGCTCAAAAACAAATTTCAGCCCTCATGGACATGAGAGCTATTCAAAATTACCACAGCAGGAACAAGGACAAGGATTTTACAAAAGACTCTTCATGGTCCCCAGAAGGACAAAGCCTGGAGACCCATACTAGACCTTTCAACTCTAAATACTTACCTGGATGTTCCAAAATTCAAAATGTTGACACTACAGTAGCTTCTTCCCATGCTGGGCAAGAAGGCTTGGCTTTTTACTCTGGACGTCAAAGAGGCATACCTGCATGTCCCTATCAGACAAGATTGCAGAAGATACCTCAGATTCAAAGCTGGTACAATGCACTACCAATTCTCTGCACTGCCCTTTGGCTTATCTACTGCGCCCAGGGTCTTTACAAAGTGCCTGGCACCAGTAATTGCATTTTTCAGACAAAAAGGAATTCAAATATATCCATACCCGGACGACTGTCTCATTCAAGCAGAGAAAAAGAACATTCTTCTAAAGCATCTGGCATTTGTAAAAAGGCTGCTAATTTCTCTAGGGTACACAGTAAACGAAAATAAGTCAAAACTAGTGCCCTCATAACAGATAATATTCCTGGGTGCCAGCTTGGATACAACGGCCCAGATGGCTTATCTCACGCCAGACAAACAAGGACAACTGATTCAATATTTTCAATTACTGGCAGAAAAGTACCATCTCCCTGCAAGAAAAATTCTGCATGCCCTGGGATTCATGGCATCCTGCATACTACTAATTCCATATGCCAGACTGCATATGAGGAAATTACAATGGTACCTACAAAGTGTTTGTACTCAACAGTTTAGAAACAGTAATACCAATAATTCCCTGCCTACAACAGGAGTTTCGATGGTGGGCACAGGCATGTCACCTCAACAAGGGTCAGCCTTTCACTCAACCCACAGCCAGGCAGAGTCTAACAACAGATGCTTCCGATTACGCCTGGGGAGCACACATGGCAGGAAAATGTATTCAGGGCAAGTGGACCACAGACCAAATGCATCTTCACATCAATCAAAAAGAAATGTTGGCTGTTCAAAATGCCCTAACAGCTTTCAAGGACCTTCTGCATCCAGGACAATTATTATTAAAGACAGACAACACCACAGTAATGTGGTACATAAACGAGCATGGGGGCACTCATTCTTATCCCCTATGCAGGCAAGCCATGACCTTGTGGAACAACACAGCTCTAACTTATCAAGTTCATCTGCAAGCACAATTCCTGCCAGGAGAGAAAAATACTCTGGCAGATGATCTCAGCAGAAATATCATGGACCCTCACGAATGGAAATTGAATCCACAAATCTTCAGCATGGTAATGCAAAAATGGGGGTGCCCAGACATAGATCTTTTTGCCTCCCCACTGAATTGCCAACTACAAAAATTCTGCACAAGGACATACCACACAAAAGCATGGAAAGTGGATGCTCTTTTGTTCAACTGGAAAAGCCTAAAAGTTTATGCCTTCCCACCACTGCCTCTCCTTTCAAAGGTACTCCTAAAAGCCAGACAAGAAAAACCACAGATGATCCTGATTGCTCCAGACTGGCCACGCCAGCACTGGTACCCAATCTTAAAGAACTTAGCTCAAGGCCCACCATGGATTTTGCCTCAAATCTCACACCTTCTGACTCAACAAGACAATCAGATCCTGCACGGTTAGCTCAAAACCCTAAACCTGGCTGCATGGCAGATTCATTAGTCAAACAGGCAACACCTCTCTCTAAAGCTGTTATGGATGTCATTTTGGAGGCCAGGAGGCCTAGCACCAGGAAATCTTACTCAGAAAAATGGAAGAGATTCTGTGCCTGGAACCAGGCTCAAAGCCTTGACCCTCTTGTCCCAAACATTCCTCAGATTTTACAATACTTAACTGAGATGCTGGACAAAGGCCTATCCTTCTCATCAATTAAGATCCACGCCTCTGCCATTTCAGCTCATTACAACATGGATCCTCCTTTATTCTCTCATCCCTTGCTAAAGCAGTACCTCAGAGGGGCTAAAAACATAAGACTGCCCCAGAGAGCACCAACACCAACGTGGGACCTCAATTTTGTTTTGGAAAAACTGACCTTGCCACCATTTGAGCCAGCCAATACAGCCGATCTAAAATTTTTATCATGGAAAACAGCTCTGCTCCTGGCAGTAACTTCAGCACGAAGAGTCTCAGAGCTACAGGCATTAATGGCAGTGGAACCTTTTATAATATTTCATCAGGACAGGGTTTCTTTAAGGACAAATCCTACCTTCATGCCAAAATCTAAACCCCCAGAATAAAGGGGAGAAACTTCTGCACTCTTTGGACATACACAGGCAGCTACGCTTCTACTTGGACAAAACAAAAGCTTTCAGGAAAACTGAGCAACTGTTTGTAGCATATGCTGCAGGATCACAGGGCAAGGCTATCTCAAAGCAGACTATTTCCAAATGGATAGGATACTGTATTCGTTACTGCTACACACAGCATGGAAAATCAGTCCCTAATAACATTAGGCCACATTCTACCAGAGCAACAGCCACTTCAACAGCCTTTCTCAGAGGAGTACCAACCAAGGAAATTTTGGAGGCTGCATCTTGGAGTTCAGTGCACACCTTTACCAAGCATTACCACTTGTTTCTTTACTCTAAATCCAGAGCAGGATTTGCCACTGCAGTTCTGCAGGGCCTCATAGCCAATCCTAACTCTTTACAGACCAGCCACCCAACCTTAGCTTTGGGATTCTACCCAAGTGTAATGACTGCAGCAGTGTAACACGAACATAGTACAGATGTTCTTCATCTCACATTGCTGCAGTCCTTACATATGGGTAGTCCGCAGTCCTCGGTCGGCCCGAATACCAAAGTATTAGGCTGACGTCGGTCATGGGCGCTCAGATCTGACATCAGAGCGTCAGGGTATAAAAGCGCATGACCGACGTCATATCCTCAGTCTTTTTTGCCGCATGGTCTGATGCAGAAGCAGCGTTGCAAGTGCCGTTCGGCGTTCTGAAATTTTCGTATTCTGAGTTTCAGACCGAAACCAAGTTGGGCTAAGTACCCCGTTGGGGAATATTTTTGATGTTCTTCATCTCACATTGCTGCAGTCCTTACACTTGGGTAGTCCGCTGTCCTCGGTCGGCCCGAATATCAAAGTATAAGGCTGACATCGGTCAAGGCGCATTTGACTGACATCAGGACGTCAGGGTACAAATGCGCATGACCGACGTCATATCCTCAGTCTTTTTTTGCCGCATGGTCCGATGCAGAAGCAGCTTTGCAAGTGCCGGTTGGCGTTCTGAGATTTTTCGATTTCGAAGTTTCAGACCGAGTTCAAAGTTGGCTAAGTACCCCGTTGGGGAATATTTTAGTTTTTTCTTGCCTCAGTGATTTACCGGATGTCAGAAAAAGTCAATAATTGCATTTCTTGTGGGAAACAGATACCGCATAGAGATTATCATACTTTGTGTATTCCTTGCTTAGGGCCTGAGCACGACGTTGTTGGCTGTCGCTCTTGTGCTAGATTTAATAAACGCACTATAAAGAGGAGATTGGATTGTGCAAGGTTAGTCTTTGGGAAGCGGTGCAATTATAAAATGACGCCGGATGCTCCGCCCGCTTCTACAAAGAAGCGCAAGGACAAAGCAGTTAAGTTTAGGCTGGAAGAACCGCCTGTACCGGACGCCGGTTCTTTAGAGGTGTCGGTGGAGCCGTGGCTCCACCGGAGGTTTCTTTGTGTTCCCAGGGTGAGACTTTAGTATTGCAAGATGTGGCCTCTCAGGAGGCAAGTCAAGCTGAGGGGCTTCTCAGGTTACTATACTCCCTCCCTTCCAAGGGTGGCTAGGCCCTCTCCTTCTGTTTCTAAGGCTTCTCCCAGGGGCAGGCCAGGTTTAGCTTCAGTTGGTGTTACCCCTAGCTCTTCAGGTACTGTGCCCAAGAAGCATATGCTTAAAATGGCAGAAGATTTGATTACTTTGATTAGGGGTTCTATGGCCCCTCATGATAAGAGGCCTAGGGTGGAGCCTGAGCTGGGGGGTTTTGAGCAGGCTTCAGATGTGTCAGAGTCTTCGGCTTAAGACTTGCAGGAGTACTCTCCTTATTCTGATTCTGATGTGGATGATTCTACTCCTTCTGCTTCTCCTCCTGAGGATTTTTCTTTTTCAGAAACTCTTCATTCCATGAGGGAGCATTTTAAGTGGGAAGGTCAGGACTTCTCTGATTCCAGGAAAAGGATTAGGGAATTTTTTTTTTTACCCCAGCATAGGCCTTTGGCTATACCTCCTGTTTTGGATGTAGTGGAAGATGTTTTACAGAGGCTTCCCTTAATCCTGATTCTTTGCCTCCTGCTCCTGTTAAGCCGGATAGGTATTACAGGGTGCCTGAAGCTCATAAGTATCTTTTTAAGAGTCCTAGGGCAGACCCAGAAACTGTTAGCCAGGGGCCTAAAGGTGTTAAGGCTTCTGTTGTTAAGAATCCGGTTCCTGCAGACAAAGAGGCTAGGGCCTTGGATAGATGGGGAAAGAAAGTTTATACTTCTTCCACTCTTGCTATGAGGGCTTTGAATTGCCAGTTTCACATTTTGAAGTACCAAAACTATCTCCTTTCACAATTAAAGTCTAAGGTTGATGCTTTGGCAGTAGGTATTGATTGTAAAGAGTTGCAAGATTTAGTGTATGTTTCTGAACAGGTGGGTAAGCATTCTTTGCAATGTGGTTTTGATGCTGTACAGGCCTCGTCTAGGGTGGCTGCCACTGGGTCAGTTCTTCGCAGGCACGCCTGGCTAAGGGATCAAAATTTGTCTGAACATGTTAAAACAAGGATTTTAGATGCTCCTTTACAATCTGACGTGTTGTTTGGTCCTCCTGTTGAGGCAGTTTTAAAGAAAATGGAAGACAAAGCAAAGTCTATCCAGACTGTTAAAGATTTTTTGCAGGTTCAGCCTCCAAAGTTTAGCAGAAATTGGCCTGCTAAAGGGTGGACGTATCCTTCTTATGATTCCCAGTCTAGGGGTAGATCTAGACGTGGTAGGGGCAGAGCTCAGGGCTCTTTCAGGCCTAGAACAGGGAGTTCTCCTGCACAGTCTTCAGGTGAGGGCAGGGGTCAGTCCTTTCGTAAACAGACCCAATGACCTACCTTTTCAGCTGCCAGAGCCTTCTCGCCTGGCAGCACCTTTGGGAGGAAGGTTGGCACTTTTCAAAGAAAATTGGAGTTTAATTACCCAAGACAAATGGGTATTGGATATCATACACCAAGGTTACAGGTTTTATTTCCATACCTTGCCTCCGTTCAGGGGCATGCCAGACGTTCCTCCTCAACAAAGAATAGAGGCTCACAAGCAAATTTCTCTGTTACTTCAACTAGGGGCCATACAGCCGGTCCCTATGCCAGAAGTGGGCCTAGGATTTTATTCTCGCCTGTTCCTAGTACCAAAGAAGGGGAACACGTGGAGACCAATTTTGGATCTATCTATCTTCAACACTTATCTGGACATTCCCAAGTTCAAAATGTTGACGTTACAACAGCTTTTGCCTCTGCTGGGCAAAGATCATTGGATAGTAACTTTGGATCTCAAGGAGGCTTACCTTCATGTTCCTATCAGACTAAGTTGCAGGAAGTATCTGCTTCGAGCTGGGACTTTTCACTATCAGTTCTCTGCATTGCCCTTTGGCTTATCTACTGCGCCCAGAGTGTTCACAAAAGTTCTGGCTCCAGTGATAGCTTTCTTCAGGCTAAAAGGAATACAGATCTATCCTTATTTGGACGACTGCCTGATTCTGGCTCAAGGAAGGGAAGAGCTTCTTCGTCATTTGGAATATGTGATAGCAGTGCTAAGATGCCTAGGGTATTCTGTGAACGAAATAAAGTCCAGTCTAGTACCCTCTCAAGACATGTGCTTTCTGGGTGTGAGACTGAATACAGCATCCCAGATGGCCTTTTAACCCCGGACAAACAAAAGAGTCTATCCCTTTACTTCCATCAGCTATCTCATCAGTCCGGCTGACTGCAAGGACAGTCCTTCAAGCCTTAGGGTTCATGGCATCTTGTATTCTGGTGCTTCCCAATGCCAAACTGCATATGAGGAAGCTACAATGGTATCTCAAAATGTATGGACACAGCACTGCCAGGATCTAGACACTGTCATTCAAATAATACCTTGCATTCAAAAGGAATTTTTGTGGTGGGCTCAGGAATGTCACCTAAACAAGGGACTCTCTGTGACCCGCCAGAGGCGAGTCAGATTTTAACGACAGATGCCTCAGACAAAGCTTGGGGAGCTCATCTAAATGGAAAGTGGATACAAGACAAGTGGCCTGCCAGACTACAGCATCTACATATCAATCTAAAGGAGATGTTAGCAGTCCAGTTTGCATTAATAGCTTTCAAGGATTTACTTCTTCCAGGGCAGGTGTTGATTCTAACAGACAACACAACTGTCATGTGGTACATCAACAAGCAAGGGGGAACGCATTCTTATCCTCTATGCAGGCAAGCAATGATTTTGTGGGAGACTGCTCTCAGGTTACAACTCAATCTTCAGGCAAGGTTTCTGCCAGGAGCACAGAACTCCTTAGCAGATGTGTTGAGCAGACGAATTATGGATCCCCATGAGTGGAAATTGGATCCTCATGTGTTTCAGAAATTGACAGTGTCATGGGGAACTCCAGACATAGATCTGTTCGCTTCTCCACTAAACCATCAGCTGCCAAAGTTTTGCACAAAAAGGTTTCATCCCACAGCTTGGAAAGTGGATGCTCTTTCTTTCAATTGGAGCAATCTTCATGTGTATGCCTTTCCACCTCTGCCTCTCCTCCCAAAGGTACTTCTAAAGGTCAGACAGGACAAGCCGAGGATGATTTTAATAGCTCCAGATTGGCCTCGACAGCACTGGTACCCATTACTGAGAAGTCTGGTACGGAAGCCTCCATGGCCTTTGCCTTCGATTCCACACCTGTTGTCACAGGAGGACAGCCATTTGCTCAATGTCAAACTTCACTCTCTTCACCTAACAGCCTGGCATATTCTGTTTTGAACCATAAAGGGTCTCAACTTCCACAACAAGTTTTGAATGTGATTTTGGAAGCTAGAAGGCCTAGTACAAGGAAAGTGTACGCAGATAAATGGAAGAGATTTTTATTTTGGAGTACAGCAAAGATTTTGATGTTTCTGAGCCTAATTTGAGTGTGGCTCTTCAATATCTTACTGAGTTACTGGACAAAGGTTTGTCTTTCTCTTCTATTAAGGTTCATGCTGCAGCAATTTCGGCTCACTATGATTGTGACCCACCATTGTTTTGTCATCCTTTGTTCAAGCAATTTCTTAGAGGGGCAAAGAATATAAGACCCCCACGAAGAGCTCCTACTCCTGCTTGGGATCTCAATTTTGTGTTGGAGAAACTCACTCTACAACCTTTTGAGCCTGCAGCTACTTCTGAGTTGAAATATTTGTCATGGAAGACTGCTTTTTTGTTGGCAATTACTTCTGCAAGAAGGGTTTCTGAATTGCAGGCCCTTATGGCGGTTGAGCCCTTCTTGATTTTTCATAAGGATAGGATATCATTACGTACTAATCCTTCCTTTATGCCTAAGGTGGTTTCTAGTGTGGCTTTAAACCAAACTATTCATTTGCCTACTTTTTATGCAAATCCCCAAAATAAAGGGGAAAAGATTTTGCACACTTTAGATGTACACAGGCAGTTGCGATATTATTTGGACAGAACTAAAGGGTTCAGGCAGTCTCAGCAGTTGTTTGTTTCTTTTGCTTTGAGTTCTCAGGGCAAGCCTGTGTCAAAACAAACTATTTCTAAGTGGATTGGGTTTTGCATTGCTTTTGATTTTGCATTTGATTCCCATCATGGCAAGGAGATTCCAGCTGGGATTAGGCCTCATTCCACTAGGGCTACTGCCACTTCAACAGCTTTTTTGAGGGGAGTGGCAACCAAGGATATTTTGGAGGCAGCTACTTGGAGTTCAGTGCATACTTTCTCTAGGCATTATCACCTGCCACTTTACTCTAAATCCAGGGCTGGTTTTGCCACTGCTGTTTTGCAGGGCATCCTGGCAGCTCCTGCTTCCTTGTAGTTAGCCATCCTCCCTTACCTCTGCTTTGGGATTCTACCCAAGTATAAGGACTGCAGCAATGTGAGATGAAGAACATAGTACAGTTTTGTACCTACCATAAATGTAGATGTTCAAGATCCACATTGCTGCAGTCCAATTTACCCTCCCTCCTTCCCCTCTGTAGTTAGAGGTGGTTGTGTGGGTTGGGTTGTACATATTGTGTATTTTGTATATATTGTACATATAGTTAGTGCAAGGGTGGTGGGTTGGTTGTTTGCTGTCTTTTGGTTTTGACCTTTATTTTTAGGGTCTTCTGACATCTGGGGCAAGAAAAGACTGAGGATATGACGTCGGTCATGCGCATTTGTACCCTGACGTCCTGATGTCAGTCAAATGCGCCTTGACCGACGTCAGCCTTATACTTTGATATTCGGGCCGACCGAGGACAGCGGACTACCCAAGTGTAAGGACTGCAGCAATGTGGATCTTCGAACATCTACATTTATGGTAGGTACAAAACTGTACTTTTTTCCTTGCCTCAGTTAATTCCGGATGTCAGAAAAAGTGAATAATTGTATTTCTTGTGGGAAACAGATACCGCATAGGGATTATCAGTCTCTTTGCATTCCTTGTTTGGGACCGGACCACGACGTAGTCGGGTGTCGGTTTTGTGCTAGGTTTAATAAGCGCACTATAAAAAGAAGGTTAGATTGTGCTAGGTTAGTCTTTGGTAAGCGGTGTAATTATAATATGCCGTTGGATCCTCCGACGCCTTCCTAAGCGCAAAGACAAATCCTTGAAACCTAGACAGGTTGTTTCGTCCGCTTCGGACGCCGGTCCTGCAGAAGCTGCAGTGGAGCAGGTGGATCCGCTGAAGTTTCTGTTGAGTCTCAGGGGAAACTTTGATTTTGCAGGATGTGGCCTCACAGGAGTCAGGTCAAGCTGAAGGGGCCTCTCAGGTTACTGTTCTCCCTTCTATGCCTAAGGTGGTTAGGCCTTCTGCTACTATTTCTAAGGCTTCTTCTAAGGGCAGGTCTGTTTTGCCTTCCTCTGGTGTCCCTCCAGGTACTTCAGGGTCTGTGCCTAAAAAGCACATGCTTAAAATGGCAGAAGATTTGATTACTTTAATTAGAGGTTCTATGCCCCCTCCTGATAAGAGGCCCAGGGTGGAGCCAGAGTGGGAAAGTTTGGATCAGGCCTCAGACGACTCAGACTCTTCTGCTGAAGATATTCAAGATTTTCCCCCTTATTCGGATTCTGATGCAGATTCCTCTCCTTCTGCTTCTCCTCCAGAGGATTTTTCGTTTTCAGAAACTCTGCATTCCATGAGGGAGCATTTTAGGTGGGAAGGACAGGATTTCTCTGATTCACGAAAGAGGCTTAGGGAATTCTTGTTTTTACCACAGCATAGACCCTTGGCTATACCTCCTGTTTTGGATGTTGTTCAAGATGTTTTCTCGGAGGCTTCCCTTAATCCAGATTCTTTGCCTCCTGCGCCAGTTAAACCGGACAGGTATTACAGGGTGCCTGAGGCTCATAAATATCTGTATAAGAGTCCTAGGGCGGACCCAGAGACTATTAGTCAGGGGCCTAAGGGTGTTAGAGCTTCTGTTGTAAAGAATCCGGTTCCTCTAGATAAGGAAGCTAGAGCTTTGGATAGATGGGGTAAGAAGGTGTATACCTCTTCTACTTTAGCAATGAGGGCTTTAAATTGCCAGTTTCATATGTTGAAGTATCAGAATTTCCTCCTTTCTCAGCTAAAATCTAAAGTGGATGCTTTGGCAGAGGGCATAGAGTGTAAAGAATTGCAGGATTTAGTACATGTCTCTGAACAGGTGGGTAAGCATTCTTTGCAGTGTGGTTTTGATGCTGTACAGGCTTCTTATAGGGTGGCTGCCACTGGATCAGTTCTTCGTAGGCACGCCTGGCTTAAGGATCAGAATTTGTCTGAGCATGTTAAAACTAGAATTCTGGATGCCCCTTTACAGTCTGAAGTTTTGTTTGGTCCCCCTGTGGAGTCGGTTTTGAAGAAAATGGAAGACAAGGCTAAGTCTATGCAGACTGTTAAAGATTTTTTGCAGGTGCAACCTCCAAAGTTTAGTAGAAATTGGCCTACTAAGGGGTGGACCTACCCTTCTTCTGATTCTCAGTCTAGGGGTAGATCTAGACGTGGCAGGGGCAGAGCTCACAGTACATTCAGGCCTAGAACTTGGAGTTCACCTGCACAATCTGCAGGTGAGGGCAGGGGCCAGTCCTTTCGTAAACAGGCCCAATGACCTGCATTTTCAGCTGCCAGATGCTTCTTCCTGGCAGCTCCTTTGGGAGGAAAATTAGCACTCTTCAAGCAAAACTGGCTTTTAGTCACCCAGGACAAATGGGTATTGGACATTATAAACCGAGGCTACAAGTTCTATTTCCATACATTGCCTCCTTTCAAAGGCATGCCAGACGCTCCTCCTCGCAAAGGATAGAGGCTCACAAGCAGATTTCTTTACTTCTTCAAATAGGAGCTATACAGCCAGTTCCTCTGTCAGAAGTGGGACTAGGATTTTATTCTCGCCTGTTTCTAGTACCAAAGAAAGGGAACACGTGGAGACCAATTTTGGATTTATCTATCCTCAACACTTATCTGGACATTCCAAAGTTCAAAATGCTGACGTTACAACAGCTTTTACCTCTGTTGGGAAAAGATCACTGGATGGTAACTCTGGATCTCAAAGAGGCTTATCTTCATGTTCCTATCAGGCCCAGTTGCAGGAGGTACCTGCTTTCGGCTGGAAATTTACATTATCAGTTCTCTGCATTGCCCTTTGGCTTATCTACTGCGCCCAGAGTGTTCACAAAGGTTCTGGCTCCAGTGATAGCCTTTTTCAGGTTAAAAGGAATACAGATTTATCCTTATTTGGACGATTGCCTGATTCTTGCACAACACAAAGACGAACTTCTGCATCATCTACAGTATGTGATGGTAGTGTTAAGATGCCTAGGGTATTCTGTGAACGAAACAAAGTCCAGTCTAGTACCCTCTCAGGACATGTGCTTTCTGGGTGTGAGACTGAATACAGCTTCCCAGATGGCCTTTTTGACCCCGGACAAACAAAGAAGCCTTTCTCTTTATTTCCATCAAATGTCTCTACAGTCCAGGCTGACTGCAAAGACAGTCCTTCAAGCCTTGGGGTTCATGGCATCTTGTATTCTGGTGCTTCCCAATGCCAAACTGCATATGAGGAAGCTTCAATGGTATCTCAAAATGTATGGACACAACACTGCCAAGATCTAGACACTGTCATTCAGATAATACCTTGCATTCAGAAAGAATTTTTGTGGTGGGCTCAGGAATGTCACCTAAACAAGGGACTCTCTGTGACCCGACCAGAGGCGAGTCAGATTCTAACGACAGATGCCTCGGACAAGGCTTGGGGAGCACACCTCAATGGAAAATGGGTGCAAGACACGTGGCCTGTCAGACTTCAACATTTGCATATCAACTTGAAGGAGATGTTAGCAGTCCAATTTGCATTGATGGCTTTCAAGGATTTACTTCACCCAGGACAGGTGTTGATTCAAACAGACAACACTACTGTCATGTGGTACATCAACAAGCAAGGGGAACCCATTCGCACCCTCTTTGCAGGCAAGCAATGATTTTGTGGGAGACTGCTCTCAGTTTACACCTCAATCTTCAGGCAAGGTTTCTACCAGGAGCACAGAACTCCTTAGCGGATGTGTTGAGCAGACAAATTGTGGATCCTCACGAGTGGAAACTGGATCCTCATGTGTTTCAAAAGTTGACAGTGTTATGGGGGACTCCAGACATAGATCTGTTCGCTTCTCCACTAAATTACCAGTTGCCAAAGTTTTGCACAAAAATGTTTCATCCCACAGCTTGGAAGGTGGATGCTCTATCATTCAGTTGGAACAATCTTCATGTCTATGCCTTTCCACCTCTGCCTCTCATTCCCAAGGTACTCCTGAAGGCCAGAATAGACAAGCCATCCATGATTCTGATAGCCGATTGGCCTCGACAGCACTGGTACCCACTACTGAGGAGTTTGGTACGGAGCCTCCATGGCCTCTGCCTTTGATTCCGCATCTTTTGTCTCAGGAGGGCAATCACTTCCTCAATGTCAAGATTCAGTCTCTGCATCTCACAGCCTGGCATATTCTGTTTTAGACCCTGGAGGGTCTCAGCTTCCACAACAAGTTTTGAATGTTATTTTGGAGGCCAGAAGGCCTAGTACAAGGAAAGTTTACGCTGATAAATGGAGGAGATTTTTTCTTTGGAGCAAAGCGAAGGACTTTGATGTTTCCAAGCCTGATTTAAGTGTTTCTCTTCAATATCTTACTGAGTTATTGGACAAGGGTTTGTCTTTCTCCTCGATAAAGGTTCATGCTGCAGCCATTTCTGCTCACTATGACTGTGACCCTCCTTTATTTTCCCATCCTTTGTTTAAGCAATTTCTTAGAGGGCCAAAGAACATAAGACCCCACGAGAGCTCCTAC
The DNA here is from genome assembly GCF_019279795.1 of Protopterus annectens. NCBI lineage: Eukaryota > Metazoa > Chordata > Ceratodontiformes > Protopteridae > Protopterus > Protopterus annectens. Next base: position 1,544,494,347 of record NC_056739.1, read on the forward strand.
TCCTGCTTGGGATCTCAATTTTGTGTTGGAAAAGCTTACTCTACAACCTTTTGAGCCTGCAGCTACTGCCGAGTTAAAGTATTTATCATGGAAGACTGCTTTTTTGTTGGCCATTACCTCTGCAAGAAGGGTTTCTGAATTACAGGCCCTTATGGCAGTGGAACCTTTCCTGATTTTTCATAAGGATAGGGTATCTTTATGCACTAATCCTTCCTTTATGCCTAAAGTGGTTTCTAGTGTGGCCTTGAACCAAACTATTCATTTGCCTACTTTTTATGCAAACCCTCAAAATAAAGGGGAGAAGATTTTGCATACTTTGGATATTCACAGGCAGTTACGTTATTATTTGAGCAGAACCAAGGGGTTCAGGCAGTCTCAGCAGTTGTTTGTTTCTTTTGCTTTGGGTTCTCAGGGAAAACCTGTTTCAAAACAAACTATTTCTAAATGGATTGGGTTTTGTATTTCTTTCTGTTATTCCCATCATGGTAAAGAGATTCCGCTGGAATCAGACCTCATTCCACTAGAGCTACTGCCACTTCTACTGCCTTTCTAAGGGGTAGCTACAAAAGATATTTTGGAAGCAGCCACTTGGAGTTCGTACATACTTTTTCCAAGCATTACCACCTTCCTCTTTATTCTAAGTCTAGGGCTGGATTTGCCACTGCAATATTACAGGGCATTTTAGCAACCCCTAATGCTTTATGATTTTGCCATCCTCCCTTTACCTCTGCTTTGGGATTCTACCCATATGTAAGGACTGCAGCAATGTGAGATGAAGAACATAGTACAGTTTTGTACCTACCATAAATGTAGATGTTCAAGATCCACATTGCTGCAGTCCAATTTACCCTCCCTCCTTCCCCTCTGTAGTTTGGCATGGTTATATGGTTTGGGTGATGGTTGTTGTTGGGCATGTTTTTGGGAGGTATCCTGTTTTTGGGCTGTGGCCTTTCTTTTTAGGGCCTTCTGACATCTGGGGCAAGAAAAGACTGAGGATATGACGTCGGTCATGCGCTTTTATACCCTGACGCTCTGATGTCAGATCTGAGCGCCCATGACCGACGTCAGCCTAATACTTTGGTATTCGGGCCGACCGAGGACAGCGGACTACCCATATGTAAGGACTGCAGCAATGTGGATCTTCGAACATCTACATTTATGGTAGGTACAAAACTGTACTTTTTGTACCTACCATAAATGTAGATGTTCAAGTGTTCACACTGCTGCAGTCCAGGTTACCCTCCCTCCATCCCCTCTGTCCTAGTTGGACGTATCTATACCTTTCTATCCTATACAACCTTCGTGGTGCATTTGCTTGTAACTGAAGGTATTGTTTTTTATTTTTTATGTATGTTTTATTAGCAATATGTATTGCCTAGCTACTTGGGGGCACCTAACATCTGGGGCAAGAAAAACTGAAGAAAATGGCGTTGGATGCATCTTGTATACCCCTGGCGCACTGACGTCCGGGAAGAAGCAACAGCAACCGACGCCGGACCAAGACTTTGGAACTCTGGCCGACTGCGGGGACCGCCTGATGGCAGGATAACCCAAGTGTAATGACTGCAGCAGTGTGAACACTCGAACATCTACATTTATGGTAGGTACAAAACTGTACTTTTCCAATCCTAAAGAACTTGTCCCAATGCCCAGCTTGGACCTTACCTCAAATACCTCATCTGCTGTCCCAGCAAAACAATCAGATCCTGCGCAGCCAACTCAGGACTTTAAACCTGGCAGCATGGTGGATAATGTAGTCATACAAAACACACCTCTCAGTAAAGCTGTGATGGATGTCATTTTGGAGGCCAGAAGGTCTAGTACTAGAAAATCTTATGCTGGAAAATGGAAGAGATTCTGTGCTTGGAACCAGGCACAAGGAACTGATGCAGCTGTACCAAATATTCCTCAGATTTTGCAATACTTAACTGAGATGCTGGACAAAGGCCTGTCTTTTTCATCTATTAAAATCCATGCCTCTGCCATTTTGGCTCATTACAATACAGAGCCTCCATTTTTTTCTTATCCCTTATTAAAACAGTGCCTCAGGGGAGCCAAAAATCTAAGGCCTCCAAGAAGATCACCAATGCCTGCATGGGACCTCAACTATGACTTGGAAAAACTCACCCTGCCTCCTTTTGAGCCAGCTGCTAATGCTGATATAAAGTTTTCATCTTGGAAAACAGCTCTACTCCTAGCAATAACTTCTGCAAGATGAGATTCAGAGCTACAGGCACTCATGGCTGTGGAACCTTTCATCATTTTTTATCCAGACAGGGTCTCTCTCAGGACAAACCCAACATTTATGCCTAAGGTGGTGTCCAGTGTGGCCCTTAACCAAACTATTCATCTGCCAACTTTTTATCCAAATCCACAGAACAAGGGGGAGAGAATTCTGCATTCTTTAGACGTACACAGACAGCTTAGATTCTACTTGGACAGAACCAAAGTTTTCAGAAAGACAGAGCAATTACTAGTGGCATATGCTACAGGATCACAAGGAAAGGCTATCTCAAAGCATACTATTTCGAAGTGGATAGGCCACTGCATTCGTTTCTGCTACTTGCACCATGGCAAGCCAGTGCCTAAGGGCATTAGGCCACATTCAACCAGAGCTGCAGCCACTTCAGCAGCCTTTCTCAGGGGACTACCAACCAAGGACATTTTAGAGGCTGCTACTTGGAGTTCAGTGCACACCTTTACAAAGCACTATCATCTGCCACTCTACTCTAAATCCAGGGTACGCTTTGCCACTGCAGTTCTGCAGGGCCTTATAGCCGCTGCTAATGCTGTTTAGCTCCCTGCCTCCCATCCATAGCTTTGGGACTCTACCCAAATGTAATGACTGTGAAGAACATAGTACAGTTGTGTACACTTACCATAAATGTAGATCTTCAAGTGCATTCACTGTTGCAGTCCAGGTTACCCACCCACAATCCCCCTTTTTTTCTGGTGGAACCTATCTTTCCTTCTCTGATTTCTACAACCTATGTGGTGTATTTACTGGTAGATGAAGGTACATTTTATATTGTTGCATGTATTTACATATATATATATATATATATATATATATATATATATATATATATATATATATATATATATATATATAATAAATTTTGGCTACCCTTTTAGGGGGAACCTGACATCTGGGGCAAGAAAAACTAAAGAAAATGACGTCGGCCACATCTTTTATACCCCTGACTACCTAACATCAGGGAAGGGACAACAGCAGCTGACGCAGGACCCAGGACTTTGGAATTCAGGCCGACTGAGGGCAACCTGCCAGCAGGATTACCCAAATGTAATGACTGCAACAGTGAATACACTCGAACATCTACATTTATGGTAAGTGTACACAACTGTACTTTTCTCTGGCTACTGTTTCATTGTCATCCATCCTGGACACCACAACTCATTCATCAAACCAATATTGCCCATTCACTCTCTTCAGTTGACTGAATGTTTTCTTTAGTTTCAGTAGTCATCTACAGTCCACACTCTCTTTTTAGAGTACTGACATATTTCCTGTTCTCAGAATCCCAACATGAACAAAGCTTGTATGAACAAGAGAAACCCTTTCTCTTTTGGAGTCACTGCACAAGGATTAGACTCTGTCTGTCTTCCTATTCCATCCATATGTGATGATCTGTATGTGAAGATCTAGTGTTGATGCTGGATTCTGGTTATTTTTCTGTCAATGCCCACTTAGCTGTAGTACCTACTGTTCTTGAGGACCTTAGGTCCTCATCAGTCTGGCTTCTTTTAAGGTCTGCAAAGCCATCTTAAAAGGTACATTCCTTTTGAGATCATCTCTAAGAAACCCAGTCCTATCCTGGTATTTATATTTCATGTTATAAAAGCTGACTTTGCATCCATTTGAACCTGCAGCTTCTACAGACTTAAAATTTATTTATTGGTAAACACTGTTTTTCTGGTTGTTCTGACCTCTTCTATAAATGTCTAAGTTGCAAGCTTTATTAGATGAACCACTTACCTTGGTATTCCATAAGGACAGGATCACTGTACATACTAATCTCTCCTCTATGTCAGGTCATTGTATACAATTACTTGTGTTCTGTCCTCAATATTCCAGTCGCTGGGAGTTATCTTCTTCATTGTGCATTCAACATTAGTTGAGACAGCAAGGCTGTCAGAAAAGACACACTGTTCTTTCTGTTTTTATTAGTACTGGGTCACATAGTTTCTAAAGGTACTTTAGGCTCCCTAAATCCATCCTGTTTGGTACACCAAAAACAGTAAATATCTTCTTTTTGTTCAAAAGATTCAATCTGTTAGAGAAGTTCCTATATCCCTAGCCCTTTTTCTTTTGTTGAAACGCAGGTATGGCTCTGAATGGTATGTCTTACAACAGCCATTTGATCTTATCTCAACGTATTCACCAAGAAGTGTACACTGGATGTGGTATCCAGGGTCAAATCTTCATTTGGGGCTACAGTTATAAGGGATATGTTCTTGTAAGAGAGCCCACCCAGGAGGATTAGCTTGAGACTTTGTCCTGCTTTTCCTGAGGAAGAAGCCTCTTCTCAGATGCAAAGGTGATGTTCTTCATGTTTCACTGTTGCAGTCATTACATTTGGGTAATCCTGCTGGCAGGTTGCCCTCAGCTGGCCTGAATTCCAAAGTCTTGGGTCCTGCGTCGGCTGCTGTCGCCCCTTCCCTGATGTCAGGTCGTCAGGGGTATAAAAGAAGCAGCTGACGCCATTTTCTTCAGTCATTTTTGCCACGCGGTGCCCGAAGCAGAAGCATTTCGCAAGTGCCGGTCAGCCAACTCCTGAGATTTTCGTATTTGAATTTCAGATCCAAAGTCTTCAGTAAAGCTAAGTACCCCATTGGGGAAACTTTTTTCTTGCTCCAGAACAATGTCAGAAAAAGTTAATAACTGTATTTCTTGTGGGAAGCAAATACCTCATAAGGATTTTCATTCTTAATGTATTCCTTGCCTAGGCCCTGATCACGTTTCTGGTTGTCGGTTTTGTGCTAGATTTAACCAACACACTATTAAGCGTCGGTATGATTTTGCTTTAAACTTTTTTGGACGCCGATTTAATTACCCTGAAATGTCGTCGGATAGCCATCCGACTACCTGAGTTTACAAAAAAACGCAAAGAAAAGGATTGAGAAAAACAACCGAGGCCCAAAACCGATGACGAATCTTCTCCTAAGCCAATCGCCGGTTCTCAGTGAGGTGCTTTTACAGCCCCTGACGCCCGCTACTTTAGAGTCGCAGGCCGCTACCAACTCTCACATGGAGTCGGCCGTGCCGCTGGATACTCAAGATATTGGAGCCTCGGACACTAATCCCTCAGATGGGTCTGGAGCCGCTGAGCAGGTACCAGCTTCTGAGGGTGTATACAGACCTAAACATCTTTACATTAAAATGACTTCAGCTTCAAAGGCAAAGACTAAAGCACCTTCTAAAGCAAGGAAACAAACTCAAGAGCCACGTGGACAGTCCTCTATGCCCAAAAAAACAGATGCTCAAAATGGCCGAAGACTTGATTACCTTGATCAGGGGTTCCCATCCCCCTCCTGATAAGAGGCCTAGGCAAGACACTGACTATGAATCTTCAGCTCAGGTTTCTATTTCTTCTGATTCCTCTTCTGAACAGGAATATTCTCTTCCTCCCTGCGAGGACTCTGATGCTGAAGAATCTATACCTTCAGCATCTTCTCCTGAGGACTACTCCTTTGGGGAAACCTTGCACACCATGAGGGAGCATTTCCACTGGGAGAGCCAAGATTTTTCAGAATCTAAAAAGAGGCTCAGGGATTTTCTATTACTACCTCAGCACAGGCCTCTAGCCATTCCACCTGTGTTAGACATTGAAGATGATGTGTTTTCGGAGTCCAGTCTGACCCCTGACTCCTTACCCCCAGCTCCTGTTAAGCCTGACAGATATTACAGGGTTCCTGATTCACACAAATTTATTTTTAAAAACCCTGCAGCTGACCCAGAAACTATCTCACAGGGTCCAAAGGGGGTTAAGGCTTCCACTGCAAAAAAACCCAACCCCCTCTGACAGAGATTCAAGGGCAATGGATAGATGGGGAAAAAAGGTTTACACCTCTGCAACTTTGGCAATAAGGGCCTTAAACTGTCAATTTCATATGCTTAAGTATCAGCAACATGTCATGGGATTGCTTAAACAGAAAGTGTTGTTAAATACTGAATGCGCAGAAAACAAGGAAATGCAGGATTTATTGTATGCAACAGAACAAGTTGGAAAACATACTTTGCAATGTGGTTTTGATTCTTTGGAGGCCTCCTGCAGGGCCGCAAGTACGGGTTCTGTAATTATGAGGCATGCTTGGTTAAAGGAACAAAATCTGCCTGATCATGTTAAAGTTAAATTACTAGATGCAACTTTACAGCATGATACTTTTTGTTGTTAAGGCAGAAGAAGTGTTAAAGAAAATGGAGGACAAAGCTAAATCTATGCAAACTGTCGAAGATTTTTTACAGGTACAGCCTCCCAGGTTTAGTAGACACTGGCCTACAAAAATATGGTCCTTTCCTGTGTCAGACAGACCTCAAAGGGGCAGACCCAGATGCCCTAGGGGCAGATTACAGGCGCAAGGTCCTTATAGGCCCAAGCAATGGGGTGCTTCTACCTCCAAAGCTGGAGAAGATAGATCACAGACATACAGAAAACAGTCCCAATGACTTCCCTCTGCCAGCACCAAGCACTTATCTTCTGGCAGCACCCTTAGGGGGAAAATTAGCACTTTTTGCTCAAAACTGGCACATCATAACCCAAGACAAGCGTGTTGTAAATAGTGTCACAAGGCTACAAGTTCCACTTCCATACTCTACCAAAGGCAAACAGCTGGCCAGATCTGCCAAAAAATAAATGGGAAGAGGCACAAAAACAAGTCTCATCCCTCATGGACATGGGGGCCATTCAACAAGTACCAGAGCAAGAGCAGGGACAAGGATTTTACTCAAGACTGTTCTTGGTACCCAGAAAGGACAAGGCCTGGAGGCCGATATTGGACCTATCTATTCTGAACACTTTCCTGGATATTCCAAAATTCAAAATGTTGACTTTGCAGCAGCTTCTGCCCATGCTGGGCAAGAATGCTTGGCTTGTGACTTTGGACTTAGAGGCATACCTGCATGTTCCAATTAGACAATCATGCAGAAGATACCTAAGATTCAATGCTGGTTCAATGCATTACCAATTTTCTGCACTGCTCTTTGGCTTATCTACTGCGCCCAGGGTCTTTACAAAGTGCCTGGCACCAGTAATTGCATTCTGCAGACAAAGAGGAATACAAATATATCCTTACTTGGACGACTGTCTCATTCAAGCAGAGAACAAGGACATTCTTCTTCAACATCTGGCATTTGTGAAAAGACTTCTAACATGCCTAGGGTACACAGTCAACAAAATTAAATCAAAACTAGTACCCTCACAAGAGATAATAATCCTGGGTGCAAGCTTGAATACAACTGCCCAGATGGCTTATCTCATGCCAGACAAACAAAGGCAACTGACTACCTATTTCAATATGTTGGCAACAAAGGCCCAGTTATCTGCAAGACAATTTCTGCAGGCTTCGGGCTTCATGGCATCTTGCATCCTACTAATTCAATATGCAGGACTGCATATGAAGAAACTTCAATGGTACCTGAAAAGTGTTTGGACTCAACATTGCCACAGCCTGGAAACAGTCATTACTCTCATTCCCTGCCTGCAACGGGAGTTTCGATGGTGGGCAAAGGCTTGTCACCATAACAAGGGACAGCCATTCACTTTACCTCCAGCTAGGCAGACACTAACAATGGATGCGTCAGACTATGCCTGGGGAGCCCACATGGCAGGAAGATGCATTCAGGGCACATGGTCCTCAACCCAAATGCATCTACATATCAATCAAAAAGAGATGTTAGCTGTTCAAAATGTCCTGACAGCCTTCAAGGACCTACTGCATCCGGGACAACTACTGATAAAGACGGACAACACCACGGTTGTGTGGTATATAAACAAGCAAGGGGGCACACATTCTTACCCCCTTTGCAGACTAGCCATGACCTTGTGGGACTCAGCTTTGACTTACCAAGTGCATCTGCAGGCACAGTTCCTGCCAGGAAAGGAAAATTCTCTGGCAGACGAACTAAGCAGAAACCTCATGGATCCCCACGAGTGGAAACTGGATCCACAAGTCTTCAGCATGATAACAAGGAAATGGGGATGCCCGGACATAGATCTATTTACCTTCCCTCTCAATTGCCAACTAAAAAGATTCTGCACAAGTCTTAGCACAGACAAACATGGAAAGTGGATGCCCTATCTTTCAGCTGGAAAAACCTATCAGTATATTCCTTTCCGCCACTGCCTCTCCTCCCCAAGGTGCTCCTAAAGGTCAGACAGGAGAAGCCAAAGATGATACTGATTGCCGCAGACTGGCCACGCCAGTACTGGTAACACTAAGAAACCTATCTCTATACCCAGCTTGGACCTTACCTCAAATACCTCGACTACTGTCCCAGCAAAACAATCAGATCATGCACAGCCAATTACTTGGCAGCATGGTAAACAATGTAGCCACACAAAAAGCTGTGATGGATGTCATTCTGGAAGCCTGAAGGCCTAGTACTAGAAAGTCTTATGGTGGAAAATGGAAGAGATTCTGTGCCTGGAACCAGGCACAAGGAACTGATACAGCGGTACCAAATATTCCTCAGATTTTGCAATACTTAACTGCGATGCTGGACAAAGGCCTATCTTTTTCATCAATAAAAATTCATGTCTCTGCCATTTCGGCTCATTACAATACGGAGCCACCACTGTTTTCTCACCCTTTATTAAGGCAGTACCTCAGAGGAGCCAAAAATTTAAGGCCCCCAAGGAGACTACCAATACCTGCATGGGACCTCAACTATGTCTTGGAAAAACCCACCCTGCCTCCTTTTGAGCCAGCTGCTACTGCTGATATGATGTTTTAATATTGGAAAACAGCTCTGCTCTTAGCAATTACTTTTGCGAGACGAGTTTCAGAGCTACAGCCACTCATGGCTGTGGAACCTTTCATAATTTTTCATCCAGACAGGGTCTCCCTGAGGACAAACTCAACATTTATGCCTAAAGTAGTGTCCAGTGTGGCTCTTAACCAAGCCATCCATCTGCCAACCTTTTACCCAAATCCACAGTACAAGGGGGAGAGAATTCTGCATTCTTTGGACGTACACAGACAGCTTAGATTCTACTTGAACAGAACCAAAGCTTTCAGGAATACAGAGCAATTACTAGTGGCATATGCTGCAGGATCACAAGGAAAGCCTATCTCAAAGCAGACTATATCTAAGTGGTTAGGCCACTGCATTAGTTTCTGCTACTTACACCATGGCAAGCCAGCGCCTAAGGGCATTAGGCTTCATTCCACCAGCACTGCAGCCACCTCAGCAGCCTTTCTCAGGGGAGTTCCAACCACAGACATTTTAGAGGCGGCTACTTGGAGTTCAGTGCACACCTTTACAAAAGCATTATCATTTGCCACTCTTCTCTAAATCCAGGGCAGGTTTTGCCACTGCAGTTCTGCAGGGCCTCATAGCCGCTCCTACTGCTGTCTAGTTCCACCCTCCCAACCATAACTTTAGGACTCTACGTAAATGTAATGACTGCAACAGTGAAACACGAAGAACATAGTACAGTTGTGTACACTTACCATAAATGTAGATGTTTGAGTGTATTCACTGTTGCAGTCCAGGTTACCCACCCGCCTTCCCCCTTTTTTCTTTTGGATCTTATATTTCCTTCTCTGATTTATACAACCTTTGCTTATAGATGAAGGTAAAATTTATATTGGTGTATTTCTGAATATATATATATATATATATATATATATATATATATATAAAATGTGGCTACCCTTTTTGGGGGCACCTGACATCTGGGGCAAGAAAAACTGAAGAAAATGGCGTCAGCTGCTTCTTTTATACCCCTGACGACCTGACATCAGGGAAGGGGCGACAGCAGCCAACGCCGGACCCAAGACTTTGGAATTCAGGCCGGCTGAGGGCAACCTGCCAGCGGGATTACCCAAATGTAATGACTACAACAGTGAATACACTCGAACATCTACATTTATGGTAAGTGTACAGAACTGTACTTTCACCTTCAGTACTGATAGAGCTGGAGGAGCAAGTTTATTCTTAAAAACATACCATCCCTCTTTCCCCGACCTCTGATGTAGTGGATTTAGATCCACAGTCAAACACTTTGCTGTTTCTCAAAGCACCTCTCAAATCTGGAGAGACTCTGCATTGCACTGCATTGAGATAGAGGAGGGGCTGTGGAAAAATGGAAACGTTTTATGCAATGTGCAGAGTTTTTGACCTTATTCCCCACTGTTAACAAGGATAGATTTACTCTTCCAGATCTGTCATTATAGTAAGTAAATAACTTTCATTTCTCAGCAGAGAAGATAGTGTTTGACATCTATGAAAATTAAAGTGGAAGGAGAGAGCATGTGATAATGTATTGATTAGGAATGTTGACTCAAAAAGAGCAAGTAGAGAAAAGTTTTGCCCTCTGCAGTTCATATCATAACAATCCAGAATAGAGATTAACTGATGCATTCCATAGTTATCTTGCCTATAAAAAGCATATTCATCCATGGAGTCAAGTGGACAGAGGTTTATTTAATTTCAAAGAAGTCATTTGTTTCATATTTGTAGATTGTTATTTCAAGTTCACAGGAGTAATCAAGCTGGCAAACCCGTTCATTAATATCTGCAGTATATGATTGGGTATAATGTCTGACAGTGGCCCACGATATAAAAGTTGTTGCGTCTTTCGGCTTTTCCCGGTTAGGGGTCGCCACAGCGAAGTAATGAATTTAAAACATTTTTGTATGAGTTAGCCATGGCAAGACAAGTCCACTATTTTGTGATAAACAAATGGAGAGAACAGTCCAAACAGTGACAAAACTCATGAAAAGGAACAATAGTGAAAATTGTGAGGGCTGTTCCTCATAATCAGGAATAATCAGCTGAATTTTTTTTTTTTTTTTGCTCCTTTTGCACCTGCTGTCTGAATGTCATCAATCCCCTCTACGACAATTGGCCCATTTATTCTTCACCACAGGGGTGAAGGTTGACTGAGAGTAGCCATCACTCACACTTCCATCAGAGGTGGTTCAAGGTTTTCTTCTTTATAGTCCTAGCCCCACATGCACACAACTGAGCAGTGAGAAGGGACATGCAATGGGCTGATCACTGGGAACATCTCACACCTGCAAGAGGCATTCCATCTAAGCAGTCCTGTCCCTTGCTCCCATGGCACTGGTGGTGGTTTCCCAAGTATCCACTGGGAACATTGCACCAACACTGTCTGCCCACAAGTGTGCTTAAACCTTCCTACTTTCCCAAGAGAGGTGAACAAGCATGCCTCTTCACTTCTCTCCCTCCTTGTCTGACTGCTTCAATGCCCAAGATATTAATTGAGCCCAAGTCACCTGGGTCCCAAATAAGGTTTGGGTTTCATCCTTCTGCAACAGAGAACCAGGTTCTCATCAGCTTAGTGGCTAGTGGGCAGAATGTTAAAAGGTAAATTATCTACTTCAGTACTTAAGTCACATTACTTATTGTGACTTATTAATACGCGAAAATCAGTAGGAAGTAAAGGAAATGATGGAATAAAACAACACAGAAACAAACATATAGTGTCATAGACATTGCAAGAGACTACCAGATTTACAAGTTGTAGACTAAGTAAAAATGCTGAAGACACAAGAGATTTACACAGCTTGAAGCTGAAGTAGTTGGTGAAGCATATTAAATCAATTTCCTGTGTTGTTTTGGTGGAGCTGGAAGTCTGCTGATGAGGAATTACAGACATTTATGTAAGTCAAAGATGTTCGTATTCTCACTGCTGCAGTAACCTCCTACCAAGGGTACAACAACCAGCCAGTCTTCACAAAGCTCTGGCTCCTCCCCATACCTGCACTCTCGCTGCTGATGCATGAGCCCAGGAAGGGAAATCAGCAGCCAGAGCATAGACAACTTAAGTACTTTCTTGCTGCCTCAAGAGAAACCAGCCCTGAGGCTTCACAGGAACAGCAGTCGGCTTCAAGATTCATTTCTGGTAGATAAGTCCCTGTGGGAGAACCCACCATTCAGAAAATATTGCCTTTTTTAGTGTATTTTTTTTTTTTACTTGTTTGTCTTTTCAGATTTTCCCGGTTAGGGGTCGCCACAGTGGAACTCCGGTCCGCTAATGATTGGCAGTCAATTTTTATGGTGCTGAGTTGCCAGCCCGATGCCCAACCTTCAGCGAAGGCACGCCAATTCATGCATGTCTTTCGGAGGCCACTCGACCATGGGGAGGACATGCAGACTCCACACAGAAGGCACTCCAGCCGAGAATCGAACAGGAGAACCTCTTGCTGAGAGGCAACAATGCTACCGCTGTACCACCGCGGCTTCCTGAAAGTGACATTTCCTTTTTAAGAATATCAGAAATATTATTAATATAGTATGTTTCTTGTCAGAAATTGTTCTTTTTAGAACAGGGCTTATTATTGAATACAGGGGCAGTTTCGTGAAAAAGATGTACTGCTTTTGAGACCTTTTACTTGAAGTGTAACATTTTAGGAGTCGAGAAGTGTTTTTAAATGCTTTAAACTGGAGTGTTTTGGTGCTTGTAAACACTTTGTGACAACTTACCTTCATTACTTTGTCTCTGCACACTTTCAGAGAAAGGTTCACAAGAGTTCTGACAGGGCTTTTGTGAACTACTTGTGTTTTTACTATTTTTTTTAATTTATTTTCCATTTGTTAACCGGGTTAGTCTGGCTGAGCTTTTGACTCATTTTCAGCAGAGACCCTGGGAGAAAAGCTCCTCAGGACTAGAAAACAATTTATTAAATTTTAGTAACATAGTAGTAACAATCAGCTATAGGATCGTACAAGCAGAGACCTGAGGAGAAAAAAGCTCCTCAGGCAATTCAGTACTTTGAATTGTGGGGAAGTGTAAGTGTTTTGTTGCTGGAAAACACGTCTGATAACTTAATGGCTTAATGTCTGACAAACTCATTCTAGCAGTGCTTACTTGCAGTCAAGCTTCTCCCTCAGCTACAGCATGGATATTTACACTGTCTTACTGTTTTGTGTCATGATGTACCTAAAAAGAAAAGAACAGCAGTATAAAAAGCCCTTGCCTACCCATCAAGCTCAGACAGTGCCTCAGCTAGGGGTGTGTGACTCTACAGTGGCCATTTATTGATCCTCAGGCCAGTCACTGGTTTCTTGAGGTTCTTCTGGTGTAATCCCTTGAGCCACCATGGATTGGAGGTTAGCCATGTTCTCCAAAACTGTTCCACTTTCCAATCCAGGCATAGGAGTAGCATCTACTTTGGGTACGAGAGTTTGCCCAAGAACTACTTCCCAGGCTGGCCAGGGAAAGAGGCCTGTTGACTGTGATGAAGTGCCATCTTGTAATCTGTCTTTTTCTGGGGATGCCCCTAGAAAAAAAAGAAAATATTAGACATTGCTCATCTAAAGACATTTTACAAGGTCATAAGGGTGATTTTCTTATCTTGGCCATGAGTGGGCTTTCAGTCCTGGAGATTAAAAATCCAAACCATATGTTAAACTGGGTAAAGATATTCCTGAGAAAAATGTCACAGGATTCTGACATAGAGACAGTGCTTCTTCTTCTGATTCTGAAGCCCAAGACTCTGATTCGTAGGAATGTTTGCCTTCCTCAACTCCTTTAGAGGAGTTTTCTTTTTCTGAGACTATTTCCTGCATGAGTGATGTATTTTTGCAGCAACAAGTTGATCATCATCATCACCTTCTTTCGGTTGTTCCCATTAGGGGTCGCCACAGCAGATCACCTGTTTCCATTTCTTCCTGCCCTCTGCATCTTGCTCTGTCACACCAACCACCTGCATGTCCTCTCTCACCACATCCATAAACCTTATCTTAGGCCTTCCTCTTTTCCTGTTACCTGGTAGCTTCATCCTTAGCATATTTTTCCCAATATACATGCTGCACCCATCCCTCTTATTATGCCAGCCTTAGAGGATGTGTTGAATGCTGCCTGCAATAACCCTGACTCTCTCAGATTTTGCTTGGCGAGCAGTTTCTATCAAGGTAGAGGTGCATAATCAATGGGATAGTTCAGACAGAACAAGCACATAAACGTTGAAGGGATGTTAGTTGTTGTCCATGCTATAAAGTCTTTTCATCATCTGTGGACCTAGGGTCCTTACAGGTGATTACAGACAATACCTCAGTGACATCGTACACAAATTGGGGGGGGCAGGTCTTGCCCACCCCCCCACTCCCTGTGCAGGCTTGCTGTGATGGCTTTGGCTATAGCTCTTCAACATTTTTTTAGATCTTCAAGTATCTTGCATTCCATCTGGGCAAAATGTAGTGGAAGACATGCTGAGCAGGACCAGGAGAGACCCTCTTGAATGGAAATTGAGCAAAGGGGTCTTCCAGGATTTGTTTCAGTTGTGGGGAACACCTCAAATACTTCTGTTCTCCTTGTTTCAAAACAGACAGCCAAACAAATTCTACACCGGGACTCCTTGCAGGAAGGCCTGGAAAACAGATGCATTTTCATTCCCATATTTGGGAATGTTCCTTTATGCATTTCCACCCTTTTCACTAATATCCATGGTTATTCTGAAGATTCAGAAAAAATCTCCAAAAATCATTGTGGTGACTCTCTTCTTGCCCATACAGCATTGGTTCTCCCTTCTTATAGAACTGGCTAGGAGCAAATACCACAAGCTTAATCACAGACTAGATCTACTGTTACAAGATGGGGGAGTTTGATATACCTCACACAATACCAATGGAGTTTGATACTCTCCAATCTCAAAACAACTTCCAACTGACTGATTAAATAATTCAACTTTGATACATTTTAGGCTACTTTTTCATGAAGACATTTAGCAGGTACTAAAGGAGGCAAGAAAGCCTGCTGCTAGGAAATCTTATATTGGTAAGTGAAAAAGATTTTCTAGTTGATGCCTATTTAGTAACCAGATCTTTATATGGGATTAAAGGAGAACCACACCCACAGACTCAAAAAATATGTTTATTTCATCATGGTTTAGTGTTTCCTATATTTTACCACCAATCCGGAACTATTTACAGGTTTTTAAATATTTGTAGATGTAATTTGAGTCTGACCACATGGGGTCTAGCATCTTGGAGTGATCCTGATAGTTTAGTCTGCCTCTAGGTATCCCAGAATGCAGTGCGTGTTTATAAAAAAAATACATCACACAGGCCTCTTTCTTCCTAAAGCTCCTGTCACTGCATTGATTTTACATGCATACACTGCTGTCTTTCATAGGTTCATAGGTTCATACTAGGCTATCTGCCCAAGGGCATTTATAAGCCTAGCCCATAGTTATTTGGCTTTCGCCACCCCTTTAGTTTGAATAAAACTATGCCTATTATTTTGCTCAGTTTTAAGTAACATTTCATGCCATTCGATAACTACTTAAAACACAAATAGTGAAAATGCCGCAGAACAGACTTTTAAAGTGCTTTTTACTGCTGCTTTTTTAGAATGGCTAAATTGCAGTCTTTTGTGAAGCCTGTATTGTACTACTTTGACTCATCTCCCATCCCCCTTCACACCTAACTTCCCTAGCTGTCAGTGTGCTAAGGGGAGCTGTTACCTCCTGTGATTGACAGCTCACAGCAGGAGACTTGACTCATGTATTGTTTCCTTGTTCTAGCCTTTACTTTCTGTATAGGTAGAGGAAGGAGCCGGGAGCTATGACATTCATCACAGCATGCGTGGGTGGCCAGCCGTGGTGATGTCGGTTTGGGGAGGAAATTGGCCAGAAAACTACCTGTATTCATTGGCCTTGATGACATCAATGAATTGGAGACTGCAGCAAGCTTTTCCAGGATAGAATAAACGTTTTTTGAAAGTGAAAGCACCACTGTACATTATGGTACTGTTCTAGTGGAGAGAAACAGTCAATTTAAAATATTTTAAATTATGCATTGTTGTTTATTCATAGCAGGGACTGTAAATAGCGAAAAAAATGACATAGATGAGCATTTAATAATTTAATCCTGATGTTGTCCTTTAAGTACTATTGGTTCTTAAATGTTTGTGTGAATTATCCTCTGGCCTGTCTTACTTCTCTGTCAAGGTTGATCTAACAGCCAGTGCAGTATGTTTGCTCAGTGATCCTTCTCTTCCTTATCTGTTTTTACTAAAACAGTTTTTGAAGGGAGTTTTATATCTTATTCCACCTAGAAAACAGGTGCCTCCTTCATAGGATCTTAACTTTGTGCTGGAAAAATTAACTGTGTCTCCCTCTGAACCAGCTCATCAGGTGGATCTAAAGATTCATTACTTGAGATACTGTATTTCTTATTGGTCTGCCCTCTACAAGAAGTGAACTGTATCTAGTCTTCCATAGAGAAAGGGGCCACATTAAGAACAAATCCGTCATCTATGCCCAAAGTAGTTTCAGGGTTTATCTTCCATCAAGTCATCAATCTCTCTGTATTTTATCCAGAACATCAAAATTTGGGGGAAAAGAATTTTGCATACTCCGGATGTGTATAGGTAGCTCAGGTATAAAACAATGTCCTTTAGAAAAGCTGATTGGCTATTTATTTCTTATGATAGGACAAAGAAAGGACAGTCCTTGTCAAAGCAGACTGTTTATAGATCGTTGATGTGAAGTTGTTCTGTCTCACCATTCATTCTTACAGATGGGTTTGGAGCTGATCCTCAGCTCCGAGTTGGCCTACTACAAAGCTTGAGGTCTTCAGACAGCTCGAGGCCAACCTATCCCATGATGCACCTAGAGTTACCTCAGATCTAGTTTGCCACTGCAATAGATTGGAGGTTCCTCACCAATAGCTCGGGCCAGTAAAACTTTATTACAAAGATTTTTTCTTAAAAATTGTTCTTTCTTTCTTAGCTTTACTTCTTTAGTATTTATATATCCACTCATCTCAGTCTTCGATGAGCCTTTCCAATTTGGATCTGGATTGTGTGGTGCAGAAACTTTTACAGGCACTAGCGTTTGCTATATTTTTATCAGCTCTGACCCAAATGGTTTCAGAACTAAAGACCCTTTTACCATCTAGTACTTTTTCTCCTCCAAGCCATACCGGTCCTTCGCAGCTGGAGGAGTCGGACTTGATGATCGTTGAGCTTTTGGAGCTGACACCTGCTCCATTGTCCCCAGCTCCATTTACTGTGACGTCCTCGGTGCCGATCAAGGAATCTAGGAGATGACCCTCTCTGGTCGGGTCCAGGGAGAATAGTCTGACCGACTTGTCAGTTCCGACTCTGCCTCTCGGGGCTTTGGCTCGGATGAGCTTGGCTCTTACCTCTGGCTTGGAGCCCACTGTACCGGTGCCGGGAGTATTGACGGTTTCCTTGGATCCTTCGGTCCCTTCTCATCGGAGCAGCGGTGCCTTCGAAGCCATGAGGAGAGTTATGTCTCCTAAGACATCTTCGACTTTGGGTCTGGCTACCTCCTCCCCAAAAGCGCCTGTGTCCACTTCTGCTTCACAGATCCTTGCTAACCGTAGAGACCCAGAGCCTCAGGAAGCCCCATTGGGTAGTCCCTGCTCTTCCGAGACCTCACCAGAAGTTCCCACTGATGAGGTTCCCAGGAAGAGAATCTGTAAGAGGAAGCTTTTAGACTCCCCACAGGAGTCTCTCACATCTGATACTGACTTGGATGAATCAGAAGGGTCCCCACGGTCCCCCTCAGAGGATATTGCATTTGCTGAGATATTAGAAATCCTTAGGCAGAGGGGTGACTGGCAGTCCAACAACCCTACTGAAGATGAGTCGGTTCTCCTGAAGGCTTTCACGTCACAACCCTCCACCTCTTGGGTGTCCCCGCCGTTCGATGAGCTTATGGAGCTGGTCTCATGAAGGGCATGGGAGTCTCTGGACACCATGGAGCCTGTCACCAGGAGGCCTAATAAATTTATTTCTGCCCCCCAGGAAAAATCATTTCTTACCAAGGGAGTGCCAGTTGATGCCATGGTGGTGGCGGCAGACACCAAAAAGGAAATTTCAGAAACTTCTTCCTCTGTCCATCCTCCTAACAGAGACCATAGTGTCATGGATAGATACGGGAAGCGCACGTACAGTTCAGCGACTTTTTCACTGTGTTCGCGCAACTATCTCACCCATTTTACTAGACTGCAAGAGATCTGCTAAAAGAGCTCGGAGATACTCTTCAGGGTACAGTAGCTGTAGGAGCTTCAGATAAAGTTGCCTCCCAGCTTGCTACCCTCAATTCCATAGTAAACTCATCCATGCGCCTCATTTCATATGCAGCAGATGGAACGAGCAGAGCAGCGGGTACAGGAATTACTCTTAGGAGACACTCCTGGATGCGCTTGTGTTCCTTCATGGAGCCCTTTAAGTCATCTTTTGTCAACACCCCTTTTGTTGGCTCATCCCTTTTTGTGCTCAGAGTTAAGGAAACTTTGACCAGGTGTGAACAGGAAGGAAAGACTCTGTCTGCCGTCTGTTTTTCCACCCCTACCAGACCTTACCCCAAGGGTCAAAGAGGAGGAAAGATGTGGTTCCATAAAGCCCAAGGAGCCTTTCAGGACACATGTGGTGAACCCCCCTCCAGGGGCAGATGAGGGGGCAATAATGGAAGACGCCACCCTCGCAGCAGAGGGGGTCCACAAAACCAGAGCAACAGAGATCAGTTCTTTGGGAAGCCCTACCAGCTCTCCTGAATGGAGGCCTGGCTGTCCTACTCTGGAGGCAGTCGGGGGTCGCTTATCTTTGTATCCAGATGCCTGGCTCAAAATAACAAATGACAACTGGGTACAAAGTATCATTTCCAGAGGATATTTCATTCCTTTTTCCACACCCCCTCCATTCACAAGAAAAATCCTGGATGTTCCACCCAGTTACAGAGAACAGGCAACTATAGAGGTCCAAATGTTGCTAAGAAAAAGTCATCCAACCAGTCCCAGCAGACCAGATAGGATCTGGAACTTATTCTTTTAGTTCCAAAAAAAAAACAGGACTAGAGACCTATTTTGGACCTCAACAGACTAAACAGATCTGCCAAGAAAGAGAAGTTCCAGATGGTCACGCTTCAGTCGATACTTCCCTTTTTAGGGAAAGACAATTGGATGTGCTCGATAGATCTTCAGGATGCGTACTACCACATAAAAATGGCCAGACCATCCAGGGATCATCCGCACTTCCGAGTGGGAGCCAATCATTACCAGTTTCGAGCCCTGCCCTTTGGTCTCACTGCAGCCCCCAGAGTGTTGACCAAATGTATGGCAGTGGTCACGGCTCACCTGAGATGTTTAGGATTCCAGGTGTTTCTATACCTAGATGATTGGCTCCTCACCGCCACCACCAGGCATCAGCTCATACAAGCCAGGGACATCACTCTTTTTCACTCTGCACTCATCTGGACTTTACAATAAACTCAGGAAAATCTGTCTTGCCACCATCGCAACATACCATTTTTATCGGAGCAGAATTGGATACCGCCACCACCACTTTGAGACTTCCAGCAGAAAGAGTCTTAATACCCCATCAGCAGGTCCACAATATCCTATCCAAATTCAAGGCTTCAGCATCAGAAGTACTAAAATTGTTAGGCATGATGGCAGCTGCAGTATTAGCCATAGCATTGGGTCGCATGTACAAGCGGATTCTGCAATAGCTGTTGTTCACTCAATGGTCTTACCAAGAGCTCCCAATGTTTCATCTTATAATAATTACAAACACATGCAAAAAGGATCTTCAGTGGTGGTTGACCTCTCTTCATGTTATGATAGGTCATCCTTTTGTTTTACCCCCACCAGCGGCCACAGTGACCACGGACGCTTCCCTGATAGGGTGGGGGGCATTTTCAGGGAAGGAGCAGCCCAAGGCACATGGACTGATCAGGAGACATATCAATATCCTGGAGATGAGAGCAGTAATTTTAGCATTGCAGTACATCCAGGGCTCTCTTCCTCTGGGAACAATTGCGATTCAGATGGACAACATGTCTGTGGTCTGGTACTTGAACAAACAAGGAGGAACCATGTTCTACCCCCTTTGTCGTGAGGCCCTAAGAGTATGGCAATGGGCTACATCCACCCAGCGCTTTCTGTTAGCAATGCACATCCTGGGGAAATCCAATATGATAGCAGACAAGCTGAGCAGAGCAATTTTATTGCATCACGAGTGGTCCCTCAAGAAAGAAATAGCAGGCAGGATATTCTGCAGTTGGGGCCAGCCTTGCTGCAACGTTTTTGCCAACCACATGAACATAAAATGCAGAAGCTACTTTGCCCTGATTCCCCCTCCAGGAGAAGTTCCTAAGGGATGCACTTGTACACGATTGGCCTCCGGGTCTCCTCTCTGCATTCCCACCAATTCCCTTGATACCCAAAGTACTACAGAAAGCAAAAGCCCTGGGAAGGACCATCATTCTAAAAGCCCCTCGTCAGATTTGGTTCCCCTTCCTTCGACTTCATCAGTTGGAGGATCCTTGGATTCTGGACCCAGTTCCAGATCTTCTGATGCACTCTCGGGAGAACTTCATCCCTCTCTTCAGTCCCTGAAGGTGACAGCTTGGCTGCTCCAATATAGCCAGGTTCCATAACCTTTCTAATGAAACTCAGCAGATTCTAATATCCTCTATGAGAAAGCTATACCTTAGCAAATGGAAAAAAAAATTCTATATGGGCCTCTCAAAATAACATTGATACCTATCAAGCCCCTATGGCCTCCAAATTAGAGTTGACCATGGTTTTCAAAAAAGGAGCTGCAGCAGCAACAGCTCGTGTTCATCTTGCTGCTATCTCTAATTTTCACCTTGGATTTGAAGGATTGAACAATGTCACACAAACTATCCAAAGCCTTTCTCAAAGGGACTTTTCATCTCAGACCACCTGCAAAATCCCCTTATACCCCATGGAATCTAAAATGTATGCTTTCTCTCATTATTCTCCCTCCTTTCGTACCAACTTCCTCATGCGATTTGAAATTTTTGTCATGGAAGACTATCTTTTTAGTAGCTATCACTTCTGCTCACAGAGTGTCAGAGCTTCAAGCCTTGTCGATAAAACCTCCTTATTTGATTTTCCATGCTGACAGAGTCTCACTACGAATTAATCCCTCTTTTTTGCCTAAAGTTTGTACTGAAACTAACCTTAACCAAATTATTGATTTGCCAGTGTTCTTCCCCAAACACTCCAACTTAGAGTATATGCTGCACAAGCTTGATGTTCATAGACAGCTCAGATTTTGCTTGGATAGAACAAAAGAGTTTAGGAAATCAGAACAGCTTTTCATTTCCTTTTCAGATTCCAGAAAAGGTATACCAGTGGCAAAAATAACTCTTAAGTGGTTATCCGATTGTATCACATTTGTTTATTCAGCTGCTAATATGCCCTTACAACACAAAATTAAGACTCATTCTACCAGAGCAGTGTCTACATCCTCTGCCTTTCATGCTAGACATCCTATAGACAACATTTGTGCAGCAGCCACTTGGTCAAGACCACATACCTTTATCACTCATTACAAAGTTGACAAGGCCTCTTTTGGGTCTACTGTCCTGAAAAACATACTCCCGTGAGCCACCCGAGAAAGATGGTGCTTGGGACACTACGTGAGCCACCCGAGAAAGATGGTGCTTGGGACACTACCCATCTGTAAGAATGAACGGCGAGGCAGAACAGCTTCACATAAAGAAGTTATGTACTTACCATAATGTTCCATGTGAGTTGTTCATCTCGCTTTCATTCTTACTTCCCACCCTCCTACCCCCTCCAGGGTTTTTCGTGGACCGAGATATAGATTCTTCTGGTTGCTCAACCCTTCTATGGCTTTCTCTTAAAGAGTGATAGAATGACACATGGTATTACATGCAGCAAACAAGATCTGAGGTAACTCTAGGTGCATCATGGGATAGGGACTTGGCCTCGAGCTGTCTGAAGACCTCGAGCTTTGTGCTAACTCAGAGCTGAGGATCGGCTCCGAACCCATCTGTAAGAATGAAGGCGACATAAACAACTTACATGGAACGTTATGGTAAGTACATAACTTCTTTTTCTCAGCTATTATTTTTTGTTATTCCCACCATGATAAAGCTATTCCAGGCAGAATACTACAATGGCATACTGGAAAGGAGTAGACTTTAGAATCATTCCAGAAACCGCTACATGGTCCTCTGCACGTAATTTTCCAAAGCATTACAAACTGGATTCCTTCTCCAGGTCCATAACTGGCTTTGCTAGCACAATTGTCCCGGGGTTACTGGACCCTTATCTTTCCTCCTCCCAGGTTGTATAAGCTTTGGTAAGCAACCCAATTAGGCAAAGGCTACCACAGCATATAGTACAGTTGTATAAGTTGCACTTAACCATAACAGTAGATATTTGAACTTCTCACTGCTGCAGTAGTTGCACCCTCCTTCCATCCCCCTTTCTTTTGTGTATTGTTAGTTAGTTTGGGGGTAAAAAATTATATGTTTATATCTTTTGGTGTTTTCAGAATGAGGAAGCTTTCTATTTTTGTTGTGAAAGAAAGTTCTGAAAATTATCAGTGCTATGGCTGCTGATTTCCCTCCTTGAACTCACGCATCATCAGCCAGCATATAGGTGTGGAGGGGGGCCAGAGTTTTGTGAAGACAGCCCAGTTGATACAACCCATTTAACCAATGACTACTGCAGCAGTCAGGAATTCAAATGCCTACTGTTAAGTGCAACTACACAACTGTACTTTCCAAGATATGTATGTGTTTGTGTGCGTGAGACTATCTATCTATATATATATATATATATATATATATATATATATATATATATATATATATATATATATATATATATATATATATATATATATATATATATATATATAATTTATTTATTTATTTATTTATATTTGTTGACCGGGAGTGTCCGACTGGACGTAGGTCCATTTCAGCGGAGGCCCGGGGAGAAAAGCTCCACAGTCTAAACAGACAGTAGTTACATTGGATTACATAGTGATTAACAATTTACATAGCAATTACTTACAACATATTTACAGATGAAGAACATAGTACATCAGTAGACAACTAGAATCTTTATCTGTGAAGTACATAACCGACATTAACAAATGTTACAATAAGAAGTTCCTGCTTATGAGCATCTGAGCTTGCTATAATCAAGGTAGTTAGAGGGGTGGAAAGAAAGGTAGTGGTTGGATGGGGTGGGTGATATTAGAGTGGGAGTTGCAAGAGCATAGCCAGCATGTTTTTAGGTGTGCTTTTAGTAAAGTTTTGAAGTAGGTGCATGATGGTAAGAAGGTAATGTGGGTGGGAGGGAATTCCATAATTTGGCTATGGCGCAAGAGAATAGTGCTTCACCAGCAGAGTTATTGATGTTAGTGATCTGCAAGTGATTTTTGTTGCTGGATCTTAGTGGTCTGGTGGTGCGATAGGGTTGGAGTAGATGGGACATTTAGTGGATGTTTTACTAGTTTGTTGGCGAGTGAGAGTTGATACCATTGAAGGAGGTGAGGGAGTTCAAGCCAGCCCAGTTCAGCAAGTGAGAGACAGTAGTAACTATGGTAGGATGCCCCTGTGGCGAATTTGGCGATTTTGTTGTAGCAGATTTCTAGCTTGTTTAGATCGCATTGCCGTAGGTTGGTATACATGTTGGAGAGGCATAAAGTAGGGTGGAGAGAAGGTGGGAATTTGCTATTGAAATCTTTGCTGCTTTGGTGAGAAGTTGCTTATTTCTGTATAACGCTCCTAGTTTTTTGTGGACTTTTTTATGATCATGGATATTTAAATGTCAAATTTTAGGTTGTCTATTTCCACTCCTAGCAATTTGGTGTGGGTATATAGTGGTGTTGTCTTTTGCTGTGATGTTAAAGTGAGAGTTGTTTTGAGTATGTTTGGTGGGTTGGAAGATGAGTAGTTTAGTTTTGTTTGGGTTGAGTATTAATTGGGCATCAGATAACCAAGTTTCAACAGAGGAAAAGGCTTCCTGTGTGACTTTTTGCAGTTTGGGTAGGGACTGGGCTGAGCAGATGATGGTTGAGTCATCTGCATATTGTATGAGTGTACCATGTTTGGTGTCAGAGGCTAGATTATTCGTGTAAACAGAGAAGAGTAGGGGTCCAAGGATGGATCCTTGGGGAACCCCTATGGATACAGGTAGTTGGGAAGATATGTCATTCTGCTATACAACAGATTGTTGGCAGTCAGACAGGTAACTCTGAAACCAGTTGGTGACTGAGAGAAGGATAGATTATTGAGGACAGAGATGAGTTGTTTGTGTGGGACCATGTCAAATGCTTTAGATAGGTCTAGGAAAGTAGCAGAGGAGAGATAGCCATTGTTTTTATGCTGAAGGATAGTGTTCGTAAAGGAGAGTAAGGCAGTGGTGGTGCTATGGTTTGGTCGGAAACCATGCTGAGTATTGGAAAGGAGGCTGTTAGTAAGGAGGTAGTCTGAGACCTGAGAGTGTATGCATCTCTCTAGTATTTTGGAGAGTGGAGAGAGAATAGCTATGGGGCGGTAATTGGTTAGTTCTGTGGAGGGGAATTATATGTGTTACTTTCCACAGTGTGGGAACGTAACTTTCTGATAGAGATCGGTTAATCAAGATGGATACTGGGTAGGCCAGAGCATCAGCTGCAATTTGTAGGTATTCACTTGGGAGGTTGTCTGCTGCTAATTTGGTGGGCTTAAGTTTAGTTAGAGTTTTTTTTTATGTTGGAGGTAGGTACAGGAGAAAAAGAGAAGGCAGTGGGGAGGTTACTAGTTTAAGGTGTGGGTTGGAGGGGGGGTTGTTTTTAGCTAGTGATAGTATGGTTTGTGTGAAGTGTGTGTTGAATGAGGTAGCAATATTTTCAGAGGAGTGAGGGATGTTGGGAGGAGAGGTACTGACTTTACCTGGGTGGAGGATGGAGTTTATAGAGGACCAGAATTGTTTGGGGCTGTATTGGGAGGAGTCTAGGGTAGACTGGTAGTATTGGAATTAGTCCTGTTTTATTAGATTTTTGAGTCTATTGCGTAATTCTAGGAATTTCTGTCTAGTTGAGGGGGTTTTAGTTTTGCGCCAGTGCTCCCAGGCTTTATCCCTGTTTTTTATTTCTGACTTGGTGGTTTTCTGTAGCCATGGGGAGGGTTGTGCTTTGGTTCTGGAAAGTCTTATGGGGGCATGGTAATTAAGGATGCTCAGGAAGGTAGTATTAAAAAATTCAACTGCGTCATCAAGACTGAGGTACTTTAGATGATGCCAGTTGCATTCTTTGAGGGATGAGATGAATGAGAGTGGGTTAAAGTTTAGTTTTTTTACATATTTGACGGTAGATGACAGGTTTAGCTTGGTATAGGTATTTTTTGAGTAGGAATGTTGGGGAGTGATCACTGAGGCCATCTGATAAGCAGCCTGTTATATATGAATAGCAAAATGCTGTGGTGTCTTGGACCTATGTCAGACCAATGAGATCATAAAAGAGTCAACTGTAAGATGACTGGTGGCTGGTTTGGCCCACATAGCTGCTTTCTTTGCCACAGGGGAAGAAAATGTGCTCTGTCTGCTGTCTGTAGAATCTGGAGCAATTCCATAGGTAAATGAGACCTCACGTCAAAGTCAGTTTTTAAATATTAAAGTTATTTACTTAGAAAGCTAATAACATTATGGAATTTGTGATAGCATGCATTTTCTAAACATTGTCAAGTCTGTAGCAGTGACTGTCATTTTTTAGTAAGTGTAACCCTCAGTATTTGTGACAAATACAATTTATGAAGGACAGTGCATAAATCTGTGGCAGATTAATGGACATTTGAGGACTATGTCTAGATTTAAGGATTTTTTTCTGGCTTTCCTGCAGACTTCTGTAATCTTGATCTGTCAGTGGACTCCTTGGAAGTGTCTGCACTGAACTGTCCCATCAGTGCAGTCTCTGGATGACTGTTAACTGGTAGACGCCTTCTCTGAGTACATCACTCTGGAATGTCTGTATAGGTGGAGAGCTGTATATTGCCCATTGTGTTCATGCCTGCCTTTTAGGAGTGATGAGGTCATAATCTTGACATTTAGGGAGAGGGGTGTAGCAAGGGGTCAATGTTAAGACCATACTGCTCAGCTGTGATATGGATGTTGCCAGGTGCACACCTGAGGATGTAGGGGTTGCAGTGGACTGTAAGATATCAGTAGCTGTAGAGCCATGATGCATTTATAGATAATTTTCCGCTGTTCTGTCACTGGTCTCTAGATTAGTGGACAGTATCCACCAACCTTTTGGTGATGTTTGTAAATGAACCCATCACAGGTCCTTTAGTGATGGGTTATGGAGTTTACCTTCACTCCTACCTAGTTCAAGGAGTGTGGCCAGTCAGGAAAAGACAGCTCCACATCGACCATTTGGAGCTTTAAACAAGTCTCCTTAGCCCTGAAGGCTTTGGAAGAAACAAGATTTTGGGCCCACTTCTAATTCTATTTCATTGTGCATAAACTAAACAAACAAAGGAGGCAGAAGTTTTTCACACCTTATGCAGAAATGTGATAATCATTTAGCAATGAGATATAGAGTGGCGTATCACACTGTTAGCAGTTCACATGCAGGGAGGTGAAAGTGTTGTTGAATTCTTAAGCCACTTGTTTATTCTTCTCCTTGATCTAGAGATTCATGGTCCCTGTCTGGTCCAGATATTCCATAAGTGGGGCACTTTGGAGAACAGCCTCTATGCCACTGACTATAATGTGGTTGATAGTATCTGACTAGCCAGTAAATAAGGCAGGGATATGATGCGTTTCCTAGCCAACTGAAGTATATTTTGCAGCTGAATTCTCTGGAAAGACTGTACCACATAGCATGCAGATAAGTGTAAGTAGCTCATTTGCATTAAATCCATTTACTCATTTGTAGTATTTCCCCTTAAAAATTAATAAAACTTATTTATCTATGATTTAGCATGCATTAGCTTACAATATTCATTATAAATTAGTTTTAACATCATATTAATGGCTGTTTATATCAAATAAAATATATTTACATATTTAAAAAGACATTTAAATACATGGAACTTTTCAAGCCTTTGAATCATTTTTACTCTGGAAAAGTCTATATATCTGTTCATTTTTTTCGGTGATCTTCCATGTTTGTGTGTTTAAGAGGAAAAAGAGCTTCATCTTAAGACAATTGTTGCTTGCTGCACTGCCACTTTACTTGGAACCAAGATATTAGATGTCTCACATGGAAACTTCTGACTGTTGCAGTACTGGCAGTCACGTATTTCCTTACAACACTACTTTTTGCTGTCCATCAAAGATTATTGGCTTTGTTGAATTTATTTGATACACATTTCTACAATTTCTCCTACACCGCTTTACATCATCTCTGTGAACAGAAAAGGGTTTTTGTTTGGATAGTTTACCGACTGTAACAGATTCAATTTGCAGATTTTCCTATGACTTTTGGATTCTTACTTTGTCAACAAACTGTAAACTGTTTGCAGATTTCTTTCTTTCTTCCTAGTAATTTATTTGCTTTGTATTGCTTTTCAAGCAGCTGTCATGTAATTGAAGTAGGTAAACCCCCTTTCAGCCTGCTAGTCATTAACTGTTAAACTGGTAAAAGGCTGAGTTCCTATACCAGTGTATTTTCTGTATGCCACAACTGCAAGATGATAATCCTCATAGCTTTTACGGCTGCTCTTTCTTGTGAGATTTTTTTCTGTTTGAATAATACTTCCCACTTTCCACTTAGATTGTGAATAATTTGCACTGGACCTTACTTGTCCAAATTTCCACTCACAGATGAATCTGAATTCCTTGGGTACATACCATTGCTAGACATGCCATCAGGTATTCTCGGACTCAAGAATATAGACTTCAGTGCATTAATCACGCGTGTTCGTGTGATTTATGATTTCAGAGAACTTGGAGAAATAATCTGCACATGTAAGATAAGAGTGGATTATTTGAACTGAAACAAATGCATGCTCACTCAGTTATATAAATGAAGATGCTCTTCTCTACCCGGATGACCATGTCTCAAGTTAATATCTCTTCTTCTGGATTGTTGTTATGGAATTCATTACAGATGGCAGATGGCACAGATTTGCACTACTTGTTCTATTTGAGTCGACATTCCTAACCAATTCATTAAATATCTTGTTTTTCTTTGGCTATTACCATTTCCTTATATAATTCATACATAGTTTCATGAATTTATTATTTTATTTTGGATAAGAACTATTATTTTGCCAGCTTTGAACTTAGCTTTGGAAACCAGTCATGCCTTCACTGAAAGAAACCAGACTGAATTTCTTTCCTTACTAATATATTTGCTATGCCCAGCCTTTCACTGTAATCTGTCAATGTCATAAGTCAGTACAATTCTGAAATTCCTTTCCTTTTTCTTTTGCTGTTGATAATTGCAGTACTGTCCAAAGAATCTGTAGATTTTCCTCCCATTAATTCTTCATGTTTCTCTAACAAATATGATGTATTCAGCACATCTGCTGTATGTAGTTTCTTTCTTGGTCCATATTTCACTTTCAGATCATGCTTCTACAGATCAAATATTTTCTGCAAATGTAAAGATGTCTTGTACAAAGACTTTTCTGAATTTATGCAAGGGTTTGTTTCTACCTGAACTTCTTTAGCATAGACATATTCATATACTTTCATACTTCTGTACTCTCCTTTGTGTATCTCT
Source organism: Protopterus annectens (assembly GCF_019279795.1). NCBI lineage: Eukaryota > Metazoa > Chordata > Ceratodontiformes > Protopteridae > Protopterus > Protopterus annectens. Next base: position 1,544,523,035 of record NC_056739.1, read on the forward strand.
TTTCTGCCTCTCTAAATGCTCTTAACTCAAATGGAGTCTGTTTTCTTGCATGATTAGTTTTATGTGCCTTTCTGACTGGTATTTACTTGCAATATAAGTAGCTTATTCACGTCTTAGTATTTTAATGCTGGAGATCTGCAAGTAGTTTATTAAGCATTTAAGAAACTGTTTTCTATTCATGGCTTTCTAACCAGACTACATCTTGCTCAAACAGCCTTTCTTAGAGACATACTTACCACCTACACATTAGATGTAAACTTTGCAAGATACTCCATCAAAACATCTGAAATGCCTGATTGCCTTTTGGACTGGGTATTTCTACAGCTGCTGTAACTTTATAAGGATGGAGTCCTTGTAATATTAGAATATATTCCACTTATTCAAGACTAGTCACTATGGTTTTATATCTTACTATGTTTTACCTGAAACTATACCATCTTAAACTTTTCAGCATTTATAGAAGCCTATTTTATGTCTAACCCTGTAGTAATAGAGCATTTAATGTGCTCACAACACCTTCTAAGCTTAGTTACTTGAGCAAAAGCTCTTTGGATTGCCACTAGTGCCAATGAAGTAAATGAAAGCCTAAGGAATTTGCACCTTTCTAATTGTTGCATTAAATTTGCAGTTTGGAGCTTGATTTAGCTATTGACAGCAACCAAATTTTCATCTAATAGGTTAATTGGTAAGAACTAGGCTAGCTGCTCTTATGAGCCATTTTAAGACTAGTCAACTTCCCTTTCAAAGATGAGAATCAAACCCTCTACCTTGTGCCTGTGAGGTAAACCATAATACCAATACCAACCCCAACCCCTTAACACTTTTAACACTGAAAAGACATCAGCTTTTCACATCCTTAAGACTATTTCCTCAACACTAAGCAATGACCGACTCTCTGATTTAATCACTTTTATTCAGATGTTTCATATTCATAAAAATGTGAAACTCATTTTTCTTTACAACAGTGGCCCCATTATTCACCTTTTTTGTGGGTTTTACCATCTTCATAGTAACTCCTTTGATTTACAAATGGCTTCTTTCTTACTGTGCTTTACTTTTCAGATCTGCTGGATCTTTTCATGTATCATTGACATGACATCAACTTTTAGTTGTGTGATATTCTCTTGACAGACTTCCTAAACTTTTAAAAACAGTAACACAGTCGCACAAAATATCATTGTTGTGGCTCTGCACAGTATATGAAATGTCTAGATAACTGTTTAACAACTCTTTCCGTGCACGTGCCACCTTTGCTTTTACACTGTGAATGTATGTTGCCATCCCCAGCTTCTCATTGACCACATAGGTGAAGGAGCAGATTTGAAGATAATATAAGGTGAAGGATCAGATGAGAAGGCAAGAAATGTGGAAAATGCATAAATATAGTTGCAAATATAGAAAATTTCTGGAAGAACCTCATGTTGATCATAATCAAAGACAGGAATGGTTAAGGAGAGGCGAATTCAAACCAAAAGATGAAAGGTTAATATTGGTAGCCCAAGTGGGCTGCGTACATGTTGGTTTAAAAAGTCCATTGGACATGTGGGAGAAGCAGACAAATGTAGTTTTGTAAAAGAGAATTGGGAACAGTTGTACACCTTGTTGCTGGTTGTGACATATTAATGTCAGAAGGATTGTATACCAAAAGGCACAATAATGTGGCAAGACTGTTACACTGGGGATTGTGCAAACATTATGGTATTGAAGTGGCTGAAAAACATTGGAAAAATGAACCACAAAGTATCACAAAAATGATGAAGCCTACATCAGATGGGATCACCCATTATCAACAGTTCAGAATATAGATGCAAGAAAACCAGATGTAGTGGTCCATGAAAAGAAGACAAAAGTAGCATGGATCGTTGAAATCACTACACCCAGTGACTACAGAGCCTTGTGTACAGAGAGACACAAAGTCATAAAATATCAAGATTTGCAGGCAGAAATGAGAGCAATGTGGAAGAAAAATTCCCAGACAATTCCAATAGTAGTATGAGCAATAAGTCTAAAAGAATCTACAGTCTTATTTAGATATATTACCAATACATGTAACACCATGCGAACTGCAGAAGGAGTCGCTACTGGGCACATGGCAGGTGCTATGAAGAGCACTTTTAGCTGACATCAGAGACTGAAACAATACAAATTTCATGAACTTTAATTATACTTTGACTTAGGAATGGGGTCCATTCCCATCATGGTATTACAAACCCAAAAGTTTTGGAGAAATTAAATAAGAGAGAAGCCACATTTTCCTTTTACAATTTTAGTATGACTTAGACTACAGAAAAGCATTAGACAGCATCCCACATTCATGGATAAAGGAGTGCTTACAGATGTGTAAGATGCACCTTACATTGATCAATTACATTACAGTGGCCATGAAACAGTGGCAGCCTTCTTTGTGGCTAAGCCATAAAGGACAGATTATTATCCCGGAGGTAAAAATTCAAAAGGGGATATTCCAGGGTGATTCTTTGTCACCACTGCTCTTTTGTCTTGTCCTTAACCCGTTAAGCTGTCTACTTAACAAATTAGCCAATGTTTGCAGTTTGGCTGCCAGGAAACAACAAGGCATAAAGACTTTTCTTCTTGTGGATGATTTAAAACTGTATAGCTCATCAGATGAAAGCACAACTGCAAGTGGTCAAAACTTTTTCAGATGATATAAGAATGTCATTTGGTCTTTAAAGATAAAGTAGGAAAGTTGCATCAGCAAGAAAATATCAGTGTGGGACAGGAATGTGAATGTATAACTATTTGGGAATTGGTGAAGGATCAACAATAAAACCTGAACAAATGCGAACAAAGCTTAGTAAGAAATATTTTAGAGGTCTAAAATTAATACTAAAAATAGCCCTGACATCTGGGACCAAAGTCCAAGTTATAAACCAATTTGATCTTCCTATTCTAACTCCGTTGTGGGGTGATTGACTTGCTCCAAAAGGTTTTGGATCAGTTGGATAGGAAAACAAGAAAAATGCTACATGCTTATCAAATGATTTATAAAAATCATTGTATACCAAGTTTATATAGTTCCTGTTTTAAAGGAGGTATGGACCTCCGCGAAATTGATAACATGGATAAATTTGCAATCGTAAGACTGCATATATTTCTGCTGACCACACAAGATCCAACATAGTGAAAGTTTTAAAACATGAGGAGAAAAGTATAAAATGACATCCTGTGTAATTTAGCAGAAGCATATCGATGTAAGGCGGGAATGGAAATCAAACCAGAAGTAGACAAAAGACAGGCAGCAACTGAATGTGCCAAAAAATAAAGGAAAGAATATAAGGTGAAGGATCAGATGAGAAGGCAAATAATGGAGAAAAGGCATAAATATAGTTGCAAGTACAGAAAAGTCCTGGAACAACCTCATGTCAATAAAGATCTGATGCAGGAATGGTTGAGAGGTGAATTTAAGACAAAAGACAAAAGGTTAATATTGGCGGCCCAAGATAGTGGACTCCATTGAACATGTGGGAGAAACAGACAAATGCAGGTTTTGTAAAACAGAACTGGAAACAGTTGCACATCATGTTGATGGGTGTGATACACTAATGGCAGAAGACCTGTGTACTGAAAGGCATAATAATGTGGCAAGACAGTTGCATTGGGGATTATGCAAATATTACAGTATTGAAGTAGCTGAGAAGAATTGAAAACATGAGCCACAAAACATTATAGAGAATGATGAAGTTTACATGACATGGAATCACCCATTACTAATAGTTTAAAAAAATAGATACAAGAAAACCAGATTTAGTAGTTCCTGAAAAGAAGACAAAAATAGCATTGATCATTGAAATTGCTACACCCAGTGATTACACTGTCTTGTGTACAGTGAGACAGAAAGTCATAAAATACAAGGATTTGCAGGCAGAAATGAGAACAGTGTAGAAAAAGGGTACCCAGGCAGTTCCAACAGTAGTAGGAGCAATGGATTTAATAAAAAAATTTCCAGTCCTGTTTGGATATGCTACCGATATATGTAACTGTATGAATTGCATGCAGAAGGAGGCAGCTGTGGGCACATTGTGAGTGCTGCAAAAAGCACTTTTGGCTAACATCAGATATTGAAACAATACTAATTTCATGAACTTTAATCATATTTTGACTTAGGAATTCCTGTCATGCTATTAGAAACCCAAAAGACTTGGAAAATTATGCATTAGTAAAATATTCAAATAATTATATTATTTAAGCAGTGCTTTTAAAAATACTTTTGTACATTTCATTCTTCTAGTGACATGTCAGCAGCTTTTGAATTAGTGGTGTCATCCAATGACCAGAAATGGTAACAGATCACATGATAATTTAAAAGTTTTAAATGTATTTTCATCAGTGTTACATTCTGCACATTACATGTGTGCCATTTAAATTTTCATTTTTTCATTAGTTTTCTATTTCTTGCAAGCCATCTGCATTTCATATTTTTTTGCTTCGTCAGATATATTTTCAGACTTCATTCTACCAATTTTTTTTTTTCACTTCAGTAGTATCTCCATACATCCCATTTTCACCCAACAACATGCAAGCTCTTTTGAACACGCTTATTTTTCTAACTGCACATCTTAGAAAAATGTCCTTTTCAGTCACAGGTTCTACAAGAGTGTTTAAATGATGGGCAGTGCTTCCTGTCACACATCCCCCCCCACACACACACACTGCATGAAGCATGAATTAAAAATGTGTCAACATTTGTCTGCCCTCCATTTTGAATTCTCACATGGTTCTTTTTTTCCATATCCTTACTTGGTTTCCCAATTCTTGTCCATGTGACACACATTTTATTTAATACATATTCATTTGCTAATTCTTTTTGACTCTGTACTAGTAATTTCAATTGCTATGCATGCATCCACATCTTTTGATAAGATCAGGTATGTTTCTGTTAAAAGCCCCCCTCCCCCCTGTTTCATCTTTTCTTATGCAATTCTTCAACCCAGCCTTTGGCTCTGTTCTTCAACTCAGTAACACAATTATCCATATTTTCTGTATGGTCTTGTGCTTCTTTAAAGGCAAATTTGTAATAAATGGTAAGTTCTTTCTGGACTCACAGTAATTCCTGACTTTCTCTTTAATTATTGCTAGGATGCCTTTCTCTTCATCAAGAAAACTAAAAAAATTGGATACGTTTATGGTTTCTTTCCCAGTGATGTACAGTAATGTAACACATGACATTGTTTCAGTCTTCTCAGCTACTGTGTCAACACAGAGGAGTAAGTCAGTATTTTAGATCAAAGCCTTCTAGTTTTCTACCAAATTTCCTTGCAGTGGAGTAATTCCAGGAGGGTGCAGCTAAGCCATATTTCAGATGGGAATTATTGTACTTTTTGCCTTTCCATACATACAACCATGTACAGGCAAATACTGTTCTTGAGTTCTGACAGGTATTTCTTCAGCTTTGGCACCTTGTAGTCTGAATACTGAATAGCAAAACAGGTTCTGTGGTCTAGCCTTATTGAAGTATATATTCCAACTGAACTCTGTGGAAGCTTTGCTGCTGTATACTCATATATTATGTGGTCCACCATTTGTGTGCTTGTTAGAGTAAGGCAAGGTAAGTGTAGCAGTGAAATGCATTCTCCATCCATTGACATTGGAAGTTCCTGTATGCTTTCATTTCATTCCCTGTGACACCATACCTCAGTGCAGGAAAGAGAGTCCAAAAAATAAATATCGTCACTCTTTCATTGCCAAGAAATGTATGGTGTCAGATTTTCAGGCCCCTAATGGTACAGTAAACACTCCTGGTCTGAGCCTGAGCCATGGAATATCCTCAACACTGAGTCAACAACTGATCCCATCTGAGTACCTGGCTTCTAATGTAAGTCCTCTCAGTCCATTAGGTCTTTCATGGGGGTCTCAGAAGTGATTGAGTGTGCCAGGAAGCCTTCCATCTGACAGGTCTGTACCTTCCAGTGGAAATGCTTCTCTGTCTGGGTGGAACAATGCCCTGTTCATCCTCAATTAGTTATTCTGTAGCTGATTAAGGCAAATATTTTTACCTATGTAATTTGAGCATCCGTTATTTCATGGTTATAGTATATGTGTCAGGTATTTCTGCCAGTCCCCTTAGCTTGCAGAGAGCAGGAGTACACACCATTACCAGATGATAAATTAGTTCTTAAACAAGTCAGTATCTCCATTCTCCATTGAGGAAACCCTATTCTTCATGGGAGTTGAACTTCGTGACTAACTGAATTGACAGTCTGCTGTTCAAGCCTATTAGGTCAAATGGTACTGGTTCATTTCCTGGGGAATGCTGCTTCTGGTGACTGTTACTTCTGCTCATAAACTAACCCACATTTCCTTCTAAACTTAGTTTTTGAATTTTAGCTGAACCAGTCAGCTAATTTTATGTTTTCTTTGCTGTAGCAGAAACCATAGCAGAGAGACCTTCACACTCTGAATGTGCAATGTCAGTTGAGGTCACACCTGAAGCAGATACACAAGTTAAGGATAACCAAGCAATTGCTCAGCTTGGATAGATGGGAATTACAGTTTCTAGTCAAATCCTTTCTAAATGGATTGCTAGTTGCATTATCCTTTGCAGTCAAAGATCACTCCACTATAAGTGTCTGTTTCCAGTGTTTTCTTTAAGAATACCTGTGCCAAACATTGTTGTGGTGACTTCATCTTTAGGAGTCTGTCATTCTTTGGTATATCTTTGCTTCAGGATTCAACTCCATACACACAGCAACACGAAGTATCCAAAAAATACAGTCAGGAGGCAGTCACTTGAAACAAACTCCAACTTTTAATGGTGCTTCTGGTACCTTGGCAAACAGCCATCAAGGAGTAACATAAGCCACCAGCCATTCCCATTTTATTTCAAACCGCTCCAATTAAACAATCATCTCATCACCCAATAATCTACTATAAGAACCTGCTTAAACAAACATACCCTTAAAAAGGGGTAAAATATTTTCCATATACAGTAAGTTACAAAACATCAAATGTACAATATTATAACTTGTACATTTAAACACACATCCAGATTCATACCTTTAGGTTTTAAAGTATTAAAATATAGAATGAACCTGCTTTTCATTTTTAACAAACTAGTTAAAAAATCCCCACCCCTAGCAAGAAAAGGTGTAGTCAACACACTAAAGAAGAAACTAACATCAGAACCCCCATGTGTATTAATAAAGTATTCAGCTACTGCGCTGTCCAAATTCCTATTTCTAATATGTCCTAGATGTTCTAGAATTTTAACTTTTACCATACGTTTTGTATGTCCAACATACCACCTCACAGGAGTACACCCACACCCTACAATATAAACCACCACACAAGAAACGCATGAAAACCTACCCATGGAATGAAATTTACCATTCATTTTTCCACCTGAAATGTTCTTAATCTTAGAACATACTTTACATCTTCCACAAGGGAAGGAACCCATATTAGCCCCCTGGAAAGAAACCTTCCTAAAACCCAACAACTGCCTCAAATTTAAATACCTCTGATAAGAAAATGTAACACGTGAAGGAAACAAATGATTTAGTTGCTCATCTTCGCATACCATTGGCCACAAATCTTTCACTGACCTCCTCAAAATATCAGAAAATGGGGAAAATCTAGTAACAAAAAACAATAACTTATCCTGCCTATCAGTTTCCTAATCTGAATGATGCCTTTTAAAACTATCATAACTATTATGTCTCCTACCACAGCTGCAACCCCCCCACCTTTAACACACTATCTTTAGCTTTTTTCAAACTAACACTAGAGTAATCCCTTTGCAACAATTTCCGTTCCACCTTCATGAACTCTTCTTCCACCAAATTATCAAAAGTATTCTCATAAATCCTTTTAAATTCACCCATAGGTAAGGCTTCCATAGGATGTGATGGGTGCATGCTACTGGCCTGTAAAAAAAATGAACTGCAGTAGGCTTCACATGGGGTTTATGCTCTACCTTCAAATCTTTCTTAACATAAAATACCACATCCAGAAATTGTATATTCATTCTATCCACAGTAAAAGTCAACTGCAACCCCAATTCATTCTGGTTTAACTGATCAATAAATACAGAAAACTCATCCAACTTCCCCCTATGTATAAAAATTAAATGATCAATGTAACGCTTAAACAAAATAACATTATTTGTAACGTTTAAACAAAATAACATTATTTGCAAAAAATTCTGTCTCATAAATAAATCTATTCTCAAATAAACCCATAAAAATAATAGCATAGCTAGGGGGAAAAGAAGCCCCCATTGCTGTGCCTTTTTTTTTTGCAAAAAATAATCACCCCCAAAACAAAAATAATTATGTGTTAAACAAAATTCCAATACTTCCACCAGAAAGGCTGTATGTGGTCCCTCCCCTAATATTCAAAGAACTGCTTCTATTCCCCACCTTCTTTTAATATTGGTGTACAAACCTTTAATATCTACTGTAGTCCAGTAAAAATCTTTACACCACTGAGCTTTCTTCACTTCTTGACAAATATCAGCAGTGCACTTAATATGGGAAGGAATTTTAGATAGAAAGTTCTTTAAATGAAAATCCAAAAAAATCCCAATATTTTGCATGAATGACCACACACCTGCAATTGGTGTACCGAGGGGTCATTTAGATTCGTGTGCACTTTAGGGATGGCATAAAAAATAGGGTCTTTGGGATGTTTAACATACAACTTGCTTACACCCCTCCCTGTGAAAAAAACAAGTCTTTCCCCTTTATCCAAAATTTCTGTTAACTGACTGTTGTAATGTTTCCTGGGGTTATTTGCCAATTTTACATATTCTGGACCAGCTAACAAACCAAACACCATTTTATCATATTTATCCTTGGAAAACAACACCCAGTTACCCCCCTTGGCAGCCTGACAAAATTTACCATCACATTCTGAACTTCTGCATGACTTTAAAGTGTCCCATTCACCCCTAGATAAGTTGTACACTTTTCTAGATCTAACAGACTTATGGTGTTCAAGTTCCACTTTTTTTACATAATAACCTTTCAAAACTTTGAACAATGTTAGAACATTTAGGGGAAATGAAAGTACTAGAACAAGAAAAATGAGGCACCTTTTGTGACGCCCAGCAATCAAGGAGCCTCAATCCTCACCACTAACACCACAGAGGGCATCTCATATGTGAGGAAATGATAACAAATACACACAGTAAAGTGCAATTTCCCTTAAGAGCACACAGAGATCACAGTCAGTCCAGGGCTGGTCGCTCCCTTGCTCTCCAGGTCCCTAATAAGACTCCCCACTGGCACAGCTATAGGGTCCAGATCTCAGCGTAGCTGGGCAAGCTAAAATCTCCAGCACCCTCTCTGTCCAACCAGTGCTTTGCGTCCCTGCCCAAGCAGTTCACACACACACACACACACACACACACACACACACACACACACACACACACACACACACACACACACACACACACACACACACACACACACTTTGAGATAAGAGTTTATACAACCACACAGACACTTCTGGGGAAGGCTGGCACAGGTTCTCCAGCTTTGCCCCTTTTACTCAGACTATACAGTAGTATCACTTGCCACCATCCACTAAAAATTATCAGCGACTCAAAGGCCCTTAAAAGGGTGTCCAATTATTACTGTGCAATATTATTATCCAATTGGTAGTATAGCCCAGGGCTAAAGCTATAGGAGTGGCTTTGTACAATTTTACCAAAGGCATACAAGTACTCTAAAGAGCTTAAATTATCTCTACACAAACCAGCCACAGTTAAAAGGTTTTAAAATATTTAATAAATAATTAAAACTACAAGACAATACTTTCTGCTACACAGTGCTAGTCAAGAGTTAGGAGATCTCACAGAAATACTTAAAATAATTCAGTAGTACAGTTCTGACATCTCGTAAAAACACTTGGTCTGATCTTTCTAGTTTTTAGCTATTTCTAAAACAAAACACAATTCTACGATAACCAACCACGACAAAGCACTCAGGAAACCAGCGTAAAGAAGCCAATACACGACGTAGGTTTGGGCAAAAAGAAACTATTTATTTAACATTCACAAGACACCACGTTTTCATCCTAATACATCCAGGACTTCATCAGAAATAATAAATGCATTGTGTTCCCTCCTTATATATCCCTCTCCTAATTACTTCAACGTCATAATAAATCCCAATTAAGTAAAATTCCTAAACCCATTTGATTTTGATTAGTGAGGAATAAAGAATGAAAAACTTGTGCTGAAACATTTCTATATACATTCTCTCAATAAAATACAATACAAATATCTACATAAAAGCATGTTTCAACGCTAATGTAAAGGAATAATCACATATAATTAATATTTCAAAACATCAAAATAAGTTAAGATAAATCTAATGACTATGAATAACTATGAAACAACCCCCCCCCTTTTTTTATTTTTTGAAAAAACATGTTGGCATTAAAAACCTAATAGTAAATATTTATACAAAATTGTGGATGCACTAAAAACATAACCCTGATAAAATTGAACAGCCCATGAAAACTTATTTTTTGTTTTTTTATGTGTATAAAATTAATTATATAAGAATACCTGTAACATAGCTTGTGTCAAAGCTTGGCAGATCTTAATTTGAGAACTGGCACCAATGAAACATGTTCATTGAGTCCAGGGAGCGTATTGGCTTCTAACCTCAACTGCCAAAGAAGCTCCTTGAACTCAGTGGTAGTCTCCCCAGGTCCTCCCCGTGGATCCATGTCAACTTTTTCAATCACAAAAAACCCAAAAACTGCTTCTATACATTCCTTACTATGCTTATACAAAGCATTAATATCACATTTTTTTAATGTCGTTCATATATACGTCTCTTCAATTTCCTATTGGCCTTTCCAATATAGAAAGAACCACAAAATTTACATATAGCGATGTATATAATTCCAAAAGTGTCACAGTTCCAGTAAACATTACTTGCCAATTTTGTTTTTTCTACCTATCAAATCCACAGATTCCCCCTGCAGGACATGAGAACATTGTGCGCAGGAACCACATTTATATATGCCCTTCTTTGATCTAAAAATTTTCACCTTATGATTCTCCAGCATCTCTCTTATATTTCTGCCCTTTCTATAGGTGAACCTGAGCGGATTTTTAAATAATAAATCCAAGTCGGAATATCTCCCAAATCTCCCCCAGTTTTTCAAAATAATGTCCTTGAGCCTTTCATCATCTTTCATGCAGACAGGGTGTTCCTCAGACCTAATCCCTCCTTCATGCCCAAGGTGGTATCTATTATGGCTCGTAATCAGTCCATTCATTTGCCTGCCTTCTTTCCTAACCCACAGAACAAAGGGGAATGGATACTGCACTCCTTAGATGTGCACAGACAACTTAGATTCTACTTGAACAGGACTAAACCTCAAAGGAAATCTGAATAACTGCTGGTGGCATTTGCTGCAGGGACAGAGGGGAAAGCTATTTCAAAGCAAACCATTTCAAAATGGATAGGCCACTCCTTTCATTTCTGCTATAAGCACCATGGAAAACCTATCCCACAGGGCATCAGACCCCATTCGACCAGGGCTGCATCTACTTCTACAACCTTTCTCAGGGGCGTCCCTACAAGGAACATCCTAGAAGCTGCTACCTGGAGTTCTGTACATACTTTCACCAAGCATTATCATTTGCCAATTTTCTCTAAATCCAGAGCTGGTTTGACCACTGAAGTCTTGCAGGGTCTTATAGCTGGTCCTAATTCTATTTAAATTCCTTCTCCCAACCTTAGCTTTGGGAGTCTACCCAAATGTAATGACTGCAACAGTGAAACACGAAGACCATAGTACAGTTGTGTACACTTACCATAAATGTAGATGTTCGAGTGTATTCACTGTTGCAGTCCTGGTTACCCTCCCTCCAGGCCCCTTTCTTCTTTTGGCTGTACCTCTACTCTCACTTACTATGTTCAAAAAGCTTTTTGGTGTATTTGCTTTTTTGTTGGAGGTATGTCCGTGTATTATAGATTTAATTGCTTCCCATTACGGGGGCATCTGGGGCAAGAAAAACTGATGTAATGGCGTCGGCTGCATATTTTATACCCCTGACGATCTGACATCATGGAAGAAGGGACAGCAACTGACGCAGGACCCAAGACTTTTGTTAATCAGGCAGACTAAGGGCTACTGCAAGCAGATAACCCAAATGTAATGACTGCAACAGTGAATACACTCGAACATCTACATTTACGGTAAGTGTACACAACTGTACTTTTAACCATGTTAGGGGTTGTGATCTGTCATAACAGTGAATTTCCTTCCATACTGATAAGGGTTTTTGCAGTGCCTACAGTATGGTTAGACATTCCTTTTCTACAGCTGCATAGCATTCCTCCCTGGGTTGGAGCCTACAACTGAGATAAACCACTGGGTGCTCTTCTCCCTCTGAAGAAATCTAGCTAAGTACAGCCCCCACCCCATGGTTTGAAGCATCCACCTGCACAACAAATTATTTTTTGTAATCTGGACTGGCTAACACAGGGGATCCTTCCAAAGCTTCTTTAAGCTTCTGGAATGCCTGCTCACATGCTGGGGTCCACACTACCTTATCTGGCCTGTTCTTCCTTGTCAGGTCTGTGAGGAGAGCAGCTATGGTACTATAACTGGGGACGAACATTCTGTAGTACCCTGCTGTCCCTAAAAATGGCTGCTTTTTAGTAACAGGTGCAGGCCATGCCTGAATGGCTTCCACTTTGGCAGTTTCTGGCCTTATCTTACCACTCCCCACTCTATGTCCTAGGTAGGAGACCTCTGCCATACTCACCTGACATTTGCGTGGCTTAATGGTCAGCCCTGCCCAGCTCCTCCCTGACATGCTGAAGGTGCTCTGGCCAGGAATGGCTGTAGATGGCAATATCATCTAGGTAAGCAAGGGCAAACCCTCCTGCTCCTACTAGGATATTATCTACCAGCCTCCAGAAAGTCGCTGGGGCATTCTTCATCCCAAATGGCATCTTTGTGAACTCATACAAGCCAAAAGAAGTCACAAAGGCTGACTTATCTCTAGCACTGGGAGTCAAGGACACCTGCCAGTAACCCTTAGTAAGATCAGTGGTTGTAAGATACTTAGCCCCACCCAGCTGCTCTAAGGCCTCATCTGACCTAGGCATGGGGTAAGCATTTGACTCTGTGTGACTATTTAATTTCCTGTAGTCCACACAGTACCTGGTGCTGTCATCTTTGTTTGGCACCAGCACCTCTGGGGAGGCCTAGGGACTGTTGGGACTTTTGAATCACCCCTAGTTCCAACATCTCCTGTACTTCCTCCCTCAGGGTCTGTCTGACTCTCTCAGGCACTCTATAAAGGGCCTGCCTAATTGCCCTTTGGGGTTCTGTATCCACCTGGTGTGGTACAAGGTGGGTGTACCCTAGTTTCCCAGTGAACATGGCCCCAAATTCCTGCAACACTGCTCAGATTTCTTGAACGTGGGTAGGCGATAGCTGTTAGGACATTGCTACCCCTTCCACTGAAGTGTCAGCCCAAGCCTCACTGAGGAGATCAGTCCCCAGATCTCCCTCAGACTCCTCCTGCAATCCACTGCAAATGCTCAGCACAAGGGCCTCACTATCGTGGTAAGGTTTCATCATATTAACATGGTACAATTTGTGCCTAGCAGTTCCACCATGTAGTTAACATCACTTACCTTTCTTACCACCTTGTAGGGACCCTCCCAAGCTGCTTGCAGCTTGTTGTGTCTGACAGGAATGAAAACCATTACCTGCTACCCCATAGTATACTCTCTAGCTCGAGCATTCCTGTCATACCACACCTTTTTCTGTTGTTGGGCTTCTGCCAGGTTCTCCTGAGCCAAGCCCATGAGTTCCCTGCGCCTTGTCCTGAGGTTTAGGACGTATGTCACAACAGACTCCTTGTGAGGCTCACAATCACCTTCCCACTCATCTCGAAGTAAATCTAGAGGTCCCTCACCCTAAGCCCATACAGCAACTCAAAGGGTGAAAAACCTGTGGATTCCTGCGGAACTTCTCTGTAAGCAAACAGATGGGGCAAATATTTGTCCCACTCCCTCTTAAATTGATCTGCAAATGCCCGTAGCATGGACTTGATTGTAGAGTTTAACCTCTCAACAAGACCATTAGTTTGGGGATGGTAGGAAGTGGTCTTCATGTGCTTCACCCCACGAGACTTCCACAGACAAGCCAGCAGGTCTGACGTGAAACTGGCACTTCTGTCAGTCAGTATTTCTTTTGGGAAACCTGCCCTGCTGAAAATCTCTAACAAAGCATTTGCCACCTTCTCTGCCTCAATGGAAGACAAAGCCAGTGCCTCAGGGTATCGTGTAGCATAATCCACTACCACTAGGATATACTTTTTCCCCTGTGGAACTTGGGGTACTCAGAGGACTCACAATATCCATTGCTACCCTCTGGCATGGCTACTCAGTCACAGGCAAAGACATCAAAGGAGCTCTCACCTTGTCTGCTGCCATGCCTACCTTTTGGCACTGCTCACAGGTCCTACAGTACCCTGTTACATATCTGGAAATTCCAGGCCAATAGAAGTTCTCCATAATACACCTCTTTGTACGTTTTATGCCCATATGACCTGCAAAGGGAATATCATGGGCTATGGCTAGAAGCGCCAGATGGCAGGCTCTAGGCACTACCAACTGCTGTATTCTCTCACATTCTAGCCCTCCCTCCAGGGTCCACTCTCTATATAGTAACCCTTTGTCCCAGTATACAGATTCCACCTTTCATTGAGAATCAGGTGCCTCCCTAGCTACCTTCCTCAGGCCTTGCAATGTAGGGTCTGAGAGCTGAGCCTGTCTCAACTCTCTCTTGTAACCCTTCCCAGCTCCCCTTCCACAGGAAGTCTGGTATCCTCTGACAGTGGTGCCTCACTGTCAGCCTGGGTACTACTACTCAGCATTACCTTTGCAGTTACTCTGTCCAAGGGACCATCAGTACCCACAAGCAGCTGTGGCTCACATTCATTCTCACTGCTACAGAGTAGCTCCCTCCCTGAAGTAACCACCTCACCAGTCCTGGCTGCAAGTATGCAGTCTGTCTGGGTCTCTCTCAGGCTACCAGACTTACCTGCTTGTCTCCAAGCCTGACTGCATGTAACTGCACAAGCACAGGGTACTGCACTATCAAAATCATTCCCTATCAGGACATCTTCAGGTATATCCTGAAACACACCTACTTGCTGGCTTCCTTTTCCACCCTTCCAGTCAAGGTGAACCCTAGCCAAAGGTATTTGGAATGGGATCCCTCCTAAAGCCCTGACTGGAGTAGACTGCCCAGGCAAGTAGTGCTTCTCTGTAACCATTGCAGGCTTTGCAATGGTTATATCAGAGGCTGTGTCTCTCTTGGCAATGGCCCCTTTGCTATTCACTACAATAGGATATAGCCTCCGGTGGGTAGTTTGGTACCCTTGTTGCCCCTAAACAACCTACTGTTGGCATTTTGCCTTTCCCACTTACTGGCTCCCTCAACTTTGTTTCCCCACCTTGCCTCTGTGGACACCTGTATGCCACCTGGCCCCACTGGTTGCATTCAAAACATTGAACCCTAAGCTCCTCGACATGTACCTGGACTAGTGGCTTCTCCTGCTACTGGCAGATTCTGTTGTGGCAGTCTGTGCTACCCACCATGGGTTCCTTTAGACCCATGTGGAGTACTGGGGGTCCACTTCCTGTGCAGGGCTGCCCTACTTGCCAGGTATAGGTCTCCCTTCTTCCCCAACTCATCTGAAGTAGTACATTGTCTATCAGCTAACCAGATCCTCATGTCCTCAGGCAAAGTGCTAAGGGCTTGTTCCCTCACCAAAAGGTCTGCCAGCCCTTCAAAAGTGGTGACCTGACATCCACTCACCCACCTATTGAAATAAGTGCTCAGTTCAGCAACATATTCACACACACTTTCATCTGTCTTGCATCTATGCTCACGAAACTTTTTCCTATACATTTCAGGTGTTAGCTTAAACAACTCTAACAGACAATTTTTACAGCAGTATAATCAAAACATGCAATGTCAGACATTTTAGATAAAACAGTTACAGCTTTACCATGGAGTAAGGGGGTCAGGAGCCTTGCCCAGAGCCCTTGGTCAGCTTCATATTGTTTACATACCCTCTCAAACATATGAATGAAACTATTAAAATTATCCCCCTCTTTAAACTGCGGAAGAAATGTACTAACCTTTTGTGCTTCTGGGGTCCAGTTACTCCCTTCCCCATTACCTCTATGACTCTGGCGAAGTGTCAGCATTTCCTTCTCATGCTGCCTCTGTCTCTCTTTTTCTTCAACTTCTAGGCATAGCATTTTCTCATTCTCCTCACTCTCTAGATGTCTCAGTCTCTCAGCTGCTTCTAATTCCACACGCCTGGCCTCCAACTCAGGTCTCCCTAGCTCCAGCTGGAGTTTTAAGTCCACTGCAGAAAGGTTGAGCTGTCCATTCTCCGAAGTTATTATATCTCCACTGGCAGTCTGATTGTCCTCCTGGTTG
The DNA here is from genome assembly GCF_019279795.1 of Protopterus annectens. Classification (NCBI taxonomy): domain Eukaryota; kingdom Metazoa; phylum Chordata; order Ceratodontiformes; family Protopteridae; genus Protopterus; species Protopterus annectens. The sequence goes on from NC_056739.1 coordinate 1,544,539,499, forward strand.
CTGTTTTCTGATGCAGCTGTAACCAAGGCTGCAATCAGGTCTGCCTTAGTCAGGTTTCCATGCACCAGTCCCCTAGCCTGGCACATCTCCGCCAGTTGGCTCCTTGTCAGCTTTCCATACTCCTCTGCTGACATGCTGCCTGCTCACCCTGACTAACTAAGTTAACAAAAGAAATAAAACAATTGTGATCTGAACTCTGAGTATTCACTGTGTGGCTGTTTTACAGTACAAAAACACATTCAAAGCTCACCGTACACAAGCTAGAGGATTCACTGTACACTGAATCCTGTACTAAGCTGGGCATAAATCCCTACGACACTCGATAGGTTGTCAACTAGCTTAATGACAGAGCCCAGACTGTAAAAGTAATCGATTCCAAATCCAGCTCCAGACAAGTGGAGTACCTCAGGGTTCAATCCTGGGACTGCACTTGTTTGGTATCTACTTCTCTGAAGTACAGGCCAACACTAAGGGACTCTGGCTAACAAAGTTCGCAGATGACTGCAAATTGAGAGCCATTATTGAATCCCTAAATGATGTGGATATTCTATAAATGGGCCTTACAGAAACAGATGCTTGATGCCAGAGCCATGGGCTCAAGCTTAATGCCAAGAAATTTATAGTTATCCCCTTTGGGAAAAACCATGTACCAATGAATTACCACATAGGTGGCAGTACGCTAAACACCGAAATTGTGATGAGAGACTTAGGGACACAGGTGGACAGTGATCTCTCCTTCGATAACCACATTGCCACAATAGTCAAGAAAACCTTCTGTGTGGCACATCTCATCACTAAGGGCTTTTCATCCAGAAAAAGGAGGTCATTGTCCCACTATACTCATCCCTCATTAGACCCATTATAGAGTACAATGCCCCATTTGTTATGTACCTCACAAGACACCTGCAACTGATGGAAAGGCCGCAGAAATATCTCGCTAAAAGAATCACAGGCCTAAAGCAGATGCCCTATACTGACCATCTAAAACAACTCCAGCTATACTCTGTGACATATCGTCTACTCAGAGATTATCTGTGCTTAACATACAAGGCCATGTCAATCCCTGAGCTGTTGGACATGCTCCATTTAAAGAAATCCCAATCCCTCAGAGCCACAAGCTCCAGGGATCTAAACCTTGTCATCACAATGAACAAAACATGCTGGCAGGATAGTTTCATGACCCAGAGACTCCTCATACTCTGGAATAGACTGCCCATACATGTCAAGCAGAGCACCTCCTTGGCCGTCTTCAAAAGAAACCTTGACGAATGGATGGGAGATAGGAAATTCACCCCGGGGATTACATCAGTCACCCTGCTGGACAGGGGTCCAGGGAAGTAAATATTGTGGGAAGATTTATCCACGGAATTGTTATGGCTAGGCTTGTATAGACCCTTGGGCCGATCGCCTAGTACCAATCTATAAACCTATGAACTCTACCCACACCACTACAAGCCAATTAATATTTGCCAACTAATTAATATGTGATGTGGCTATCCCACCGCTGCCAAACACAAATGTGAGGATATCCCAACCACTGCCACCACAAATGTCACACCCATACCCTGGCCCAGCAATCAAGGAGCCTTAATCCTCACCACCACCAGAGAGGGTGTCTCATATATGAGGAAAGAATAACAAATACACACAGTAAAGTGCAGTTTCCCTTAAGAGCACACAGAGATCACAGTCAGTCCGGGGCTGGTCGCTTCCTTGCTCTCCAGGTCCCCAATAAGACTCCCCACTGGCACAGCTATAGGGTCCAGATCTCAGCCTAGTGGGCAAGCTAAACTCTCCAGCACCCTCTCTGTCCAACCAGTGCTTCATGTCCCTGCCCAAGTAGCTGACACACACTCACTTTGAGATAAGAGTTTATACAACCACACAAACACTTCTCAGGAAGGCTGGCACAGGTTCTCCAGCTGTGCCCCTTTTACCCAGACTATACAGTAATACCACTTGCCACCACTCACTAATAATTCTCAGCTACTCAAAGGCCCTTAAAACAGTGTCCAATTATTACTGTACAATGTTATTATCCAATTGGTAGTGTTGCCCAGGGCTAAAGCTATAGGAGTGGCTTTGTACAATTTTACCAAAGACATACATGTACTCCTAAGAGCTTAAATTATCTCTACACAAACCAGCCACAGTTAAAAGGTTTTAAAATATTTAATAATCTTCTTCTTCTTTCGGCTGCTCCCATCAGGGGTCGCCACAGCAGATCAACTGTTTCCATTTCTTCCTGTCCTCTGCATCTTGCTCTGTCACACCAACCACCTGCATGTCCTCTCTCACCACATCCATAAAACTTATCTTAGGCCTTCCCCTTTTCCTGTTAGCTGGCAGCTTCATCCTTAGCATTTTTTTTCCCAATATACTCTACATCCCTCCTCAGCACATGTCCAAACCAACGTAATCTTGCCTCTCTGGCTTTGTCTCCAAACCTTCCAACCTGGGCCGACCCTCTAATATACTTATTCCTAATCCTGTCCATCCTCGTCACACCCAGTGCAAATCTTAACATCTTCAACTCTGCCACGTCAAGCTCTGACTCCTGCCTTTTTGTCAATGCCACTGTCTCCAACCCATATAACATAGCTGGTCTCACTACCCTCTTGTAGACCTTCCCTTTCACTCTTACTGGTACTCATCTGTCACAAATCACTCCTGACACTCTTCTCCACCCACTCCATCTTGCCTGTACTCTCTTCTTCACCTCTCTTCCACACTCACCATTACTCTGAACTGTTGATCCCAAGTATTTAAACTCATCCACCTTCGCCACCTATACTCCCTGCATCCTCACCATTCCTCTATCCTCCCTCTCATTCACACACATATACTCTTGTCTTAGTCCTGCTGACCTTCATTCCTCTTCTCTCTAGAGCATTTCTCCACCTCTCAGGGTCTCCTCCACCGTGTTCCCTACTCTCACTACAGATCACAATGTAATCTGCAAACATCATAGTCCACGGGGACTCCTGTCTGATCTTGTCTGTCAACCTGTCTATCACCATTACAAATAAGAAAGGGCTCAGAGCTGAACCTTGATGTAATCCCACCTCCACCTTAAATGCATCCGTCACTCCCACCTCAGACCTCACTGCTGTCACTCCCACCGCAAACCTCACCGCTGTCACACTACCCTCGTACATATCCTGTACTACTCCTACATACTTCTCTGACACTCCCAACTTCATCATACAATACCACAACTCCTCTCTAGGCACCCTGTCATATGCTTTCTCTAAATTCACAAAGACACAATGCAACTCCTTCTGACATTCTCTGTACTCCTCCATCAACACTCTCAAAGCAAACATCGCATCTGTAGTGCTCTTTCTTGGCATGAAACCATACTGCTGATCACTAATCATCACCTCCTTTCTTAACCTAGCTTCCACTACTCTTTCCCATAACTTCATGCTGTGACTGATCAGTTTAATCCCTCTGTAGTTACTACAGCTCTGCACATCACCCTTGTTCTCATTTAATAATAAATAATTAAAACCACAAGACAATACTTTCTACTACACAGTGCTAGTCAAGAGTTCAGAGATCACACAGAAATACTTAAAATAATTCAGTAGTACAGTTTTGACATCCGAGAAAAACATTTGGTCTAATCTTTCTAGTTTCTAGCTGTTTCTAAAAGAAAACACAAATCTAAGATAACTTACATCTAGAGCAAGATGCTGCAAGTTAGATGGTTAAAACAAAAATGCTTAATGCCTTCTGATTCTCTTTGTTTAAATTGAAATTGCAGTTCTGATAAACATTACACCATTCTTTCACTTTCCTGGTGTTCCTAGGCCAACAGAAACTGCATTTACATTCTTTTACACCTAGGCAAAAAACAGAGCAATAAAGGACATTTATGCATGCAAATTCTGGTCATTAACTTTAGCCTTAAAACAATCGGCAGGAAACCTTCATCTAGCTCAGCCGGAGCCAAATTGTAAACATCGAAGACAGTTTGAACTTCAAAGGTCAGACAAGAAGTGCTTGACTTAGCTTTCTTTCATTTAAGAAAACAAGCCTGTATTTCAACATTTATATTTACAAATGACAGAATTTCTATCTGGCTAGGCTGGCAGCCTTCACACCTTTAATTTCCCATAACCAGTAAAATGACCTACTTCCCATTCACCTTCATTTTCAGAAAAAATATTTACCAATTCATTTTCATGTATATACATATCAAGTAATTAATCTTCAGTATCAAACATTTCAATATTATCAGTTTCAACAAGTGCTTGTTTTTCTTCAAAAGACACTCATAAATATAATTTTGTACAAAACTTTTAAATGTCCAAAATAACATCTGCCAAAGATGGAAAACAAGTAGGAACAATCTTGCTTCCCTTTAGCAGCAAATTTTCATGGTCTTTAGTAATAGTTGCATTTGACAAGTTTACAATATGCAGCTGACCAGGCATACATGCCTTATTTTCTTCATGTTTACTATAAAAACAAACATCAGTCATAGTTTGTTTATCAAAGTACTTACTATATGCCACCCAAGATATGTCCACAGTAGCTTCTTCACTAAATCGCTGAAAAACTTCATTTTCACTATTTTCTCCTGCCCCCATGATTTTTCTGACTCTGGCCTCTCTCCTAGGACTGAAAATCCTTATTCAGTGACTGTCCTGTCTCATGTAGTTGCCTAATGTCCTCAAAAGAAACATTCTTCTTCCCAGCCTGCATTTCAGATCTGGATGAGACTGAAGAGTCAAGTGATGTGAACGACCTATCCCCAACGACTGTGGTGGTAGCCTGCCCTCTTCTTCCTGGTTTTCGTTGCCACAGGAAAATTTGATCTTTACCAAAGTCTGTTGTATCATGGTTGAGTTTCTTTTTCTTCCGATCCACAACCTCTTTCTCAACCGTAACCAAATGGAATTTAATGCCCTTCATACACTCAATAAACGGTTGTTCAGCTGTTTCCTTGGCCAATGCCTCCTGTAACTCCTCAGTGTTACTACGAACCTTCTCATACTGTCTCTGGTTCATTTTAACCAAAACTTTCAGCCAACTAAGAGCACAGTGAGTAGAAACTTGATTCCACTCCTCCGGTAAATTAGTGTCATTTTCAGTAAAGTCGTAGGCAGGTAGTTTATCTACATGGAGACCGCTAATGGGTAATATTCAATTCCAGATACTTGTCCAACAACATAGTATCATAGAATAAAGTCATTTCCTTCACCACATATTTTTCTAGCTGTTCAAAACAGCTGTGAAAATCCCCTAGATTTACACAAGTCCAGGGATCCATACCTGTCAGTTTGTCTTTCCTGAGTGTATTTTTCAGGATTCAACTGTCTGAAACTTTGTTCGTAAACTGTCCTCCAGCTTGTTCCACCCTCATGGATTTAATGTTTGGTGCTCAAGCCAACTGGAAAACCCATTATGGATGATCACTGTAATATTATTCTAACCATTTGAGTTTACCTTTCTTCTGTATCTCATTTCCTGACTGGATTTTTTGAGGCAGTGGCAATCTTCTCCATGAAGGCCACAAATGTCTCACACAATAAAAAGTAGTGATGTAGGTAGAGCAAGATTCTTGTATACCTCATTTTTCTTTTCCTCTCACAATTGGTCCCTCATTTGCATGAGAGACAATTTTGCTGTATAGTGTCTCATGCCACCATCAGTGGTCATGTGTTTTCAACTCCTCTTAAAAGACTTTGAAAAAAGTCTTCATAAAGTGCCTCAAAACACCAAGTTATATCCAAAAATGTAAATAAAACGTATACAAATATTTTAGCAAAATGTACTGTAACAGTATCTATCATAAACAAACAAAACACCTTTTATACTGCAAAAACATCAGCTCCAACTGATCAAATGTTTGTTTCATTGTGACATGGGGTCTTAATCTTTTGCAAATGTACCAAAAGCTGTGCTTGTGATAGGCAAATAGCACTAAAGCAATACCTGAACATGTAGTTGTCATGTTTACTGACTGAAGACTTTAAACAAACTACTGGAGTAAGTAATTTAAAACCTCAATTCATGTTTAACTCAGAAAAATAATTCTTGTTTGCTCCTCTTTTTCTAGTGATTTAAGTTGTTTCTAAGTCTACAGACTCAAAACTGGTGGAGAAAGAGGAAGAGGTTTAATGGGAAAAGTCTGCATTTCTTCCCAAAATGAAAAAAATAAAAATGTAGATTTTTTTTTAAATAAGAACTTCCAAAAATCAGTGAATGAATGTACATTACTAAACATGTTCAGTTTTATAGACACTTTTTTAACAGAATGTTTGTACCTAAACTGTTTTATAACGTTGTAGTACTTTTGTATTGAGTACAGTTGGGAATACTAATGGAAAATTATACTCTCTGAATATCTTAGTTTCTGAAATGAATTCTGAACTTTGCATATGTGGATGTTATATATTTAAATGTATTTTAATGGATAATTTAAGTAAATTGGTTTTCATCTCCCTACTTTACCATCATTTTGTTAAGACTCGGGATCATTTGTTCAGTGTGACTGTTTTAGCAGACATCTACTTGAGAAACATGACAAAGTGTTTTGTACCCCTATTTTCTGTATTTAAAATTGTTCTTTCTAAATATAGCCATGCAAAACATACATAAGTGAGTAAATAGCATTTCTTCACAATAGTAAAGGTAGACAGACACAGTGCAGGTATTCACTGCTAAGAGTAATTCATCTGGAAAGTAGACATGAATCGTGAGTAAACTCTGATGTTATGAATTGCTGTTATAGTAGCTTTTTCTAAGATATCTGCTTTATATTGCATGACATATACAACTGTATTGTCATGATGTTAAAAATATAACAGGTGCATTTGTTACATATTATTTGTTGTATGTGGGAATCCTCTTTGGTGGTCAAGTGCCCTCCCATGTTGCCCTTGTTTGTAGGCAGCCTTTCCATTCAACCTCGGATATTGGAAATCCTTGGAAGTTTGATAGAGTGAGCCCTGAAATATGGAGACTGAATGGCTGAAAGAATTGACTTGTATATACTGTCTGAGATGCCATTTCTCGAATTATCCCCTTTTCTACAAGGTGTGGCAATTTCTGAGTTATTATACGTGCGTGTGTGTGTGTGTGTGTGTGTGTGTGTGTGTGTGTGTGTGTATATATATATATATATATATATGTATATACACACACACACACACACACACACACACACACACATATGTGTGTGTGTAAGTTTGCTGGTGTGGGGTGTCTTGTCCCTCACATGGGAGGATGCAGTGGGGGCTTTTTTCCCTGAAATTTGCATTTCTCCTATGTTTTCGGTCTTTTTTTCAGCTTGTTAGCACTAGGCATTTTGAGTCCCGACATTTCAGTAGGGGCTACCAGATTGTGATTGGTGGAGAGAATTAAACCACCCATAGGGTCCATTCAGAAGGATTCCCTTGTAAATCAACTAGTATAATAAGAAAGTGTCTGATATTTGTATTTTACCTTCAACCAGCCAGTTCAATATACTATGGAAGGTTGTACATGATTTTCTGCTTCCATTCTCCAATATTTTAAGATAAAGAGGTAGTTCTTGACTGTGTTACACAAGTACTATGATCATAGGGGCTTATTTTGTAGTTTCTTGTACTGCCTGTCTTCTCTGAACTTGTTTGTAAAATATGCTTAATGTATACATTCTAATTTGCTTATTTATTTTTGTAATACAAGCTAATAGCTTATGCTATCATCAGTAATAAAGTTACTGATTTTGAGTACCTTTGAAGTTTGTTTGACTGTTCTGCTTTACTTTCTCCCTTAGTTCACAACCTTTTTGCTCAGTGTTTCATGTCGCTTTTTGAAATAGGTTCTATACAGACCTCTGCTGCAGATTAGTATTTACGTACTTTTCTGGACTGAGATTTAGATCTTTGAGGGCCATCCGATTCATGTTCCATTTTGTTAATGTTTTGCCGTATCAAACCACATTTTTGAAAACTTAGTAGATTTGCTAAAATCACTTTTGTATTGACTGCAGCTTTTAACTTTAATCTTTTGCTGCTAAAGGCAATATCAAATATTATTTATTATCAGTTTCTTTACTGTCAAGAGTTATATATTTTTATAGTTTATAAAAGTATGTCTGTTATTCTATTTACTGTAATGTATTTTAGTGTTTACAAATAAATATTTATATTTTTTCCAGGTAACAAGTCTGATCTTGGCAATTTAAGAGGAATTCAGCTGGAAGAAGCGAAAACACTGGCCCGTCACTTTGATATAATTGACACCATTGAGACCTCAGCAAAGGACTCGAGCAATATAGAAGAGGCATTCTTGAAAATGGCCACAGAGTTGATGATGAGGCATGGTGGTCCCATGATCAATGAAAAGGCCACAGACAGCATCCAGCTTTCTAGTAAAGATGTATCTGAAGGCTGGGGATGTGGATGTTAATGAGAAATAATACACAGCAATTCTTTTGCAACAAGACTATAAACTGTTGTTCATGTTCCAGGACCAAATTTTGGTAGCAGTTAGAAACCTGGCTGTTGTGCTCTTTGTAAATCAGTCCAGTGTGAGATACTGATTCGGATGTTCTCAGTTTTGGTGTATATCTGCAACCTGATGTGACCAAGAGAACTTAATTTTTGCACAATAATAACAGAGGACAATTCCAGATGCCTTACACTTAGCAGTTAGAGTGCTGTGGCTGTTATAAAGCATATGACAACAGATTACCATGGAGAGCTTTTTGGATCTGGACATGAAATCAGAACTGGTAACTACCAGGAACATGGTGTGACAGCCATAGTTTATTCTGTTATTCCATTTTTTACTAATCAGATTGTTCTTGGGAACAATTTGTATTTTAAAAACACTAGGAATGTAAGTTCTGGAAGCCCCATGCTCCTTTTTGCACTTCTCAGTTCACCTGCAGTAAGAAGAAGGGGTGAAAAAAAGAAACATTTACAGAGGGAATGAGAAAAGTATTTATACATGAGCATTTAACAGCAGAATACACTTAGCGTATCTCCGATGCTGCTTGTATCCCATTTTTATTTGTCAGAAAATGCCTTGTCTAACTTCTGAGTAATACTGACTAGATTAGTATACGTGCTTTGGTGCTAATCCTTACATAGCTGGACAGTTGATTGTGGCTGCTGTACCTCACCAAACCCTCTTAAGATTCCCCTTTTTAAAAAAAATAAAATTATGTCATTTATATTGGGCGTGTATTACATTTGCTTTTAAAGAATTCAAATCAGGAGGTAAATGCAGTATCAGAAAGACTGTGCAATACTCATCATTTGTAGAAGGAGATTTGGGTAAAAATAGGGTTTATGATTACCTCACTTATTTTACAGCTGTGTAGATTAAGATTAATTAGCATTTTTGTTTCCTTATCTGTGGCATGCCACAGGTCTAGAAACTGTCTCAGATAAATGACTACAGTTCTTTTATTATGGTGTCAGTACTAAGACTCGCACAATCGCCTTTGCTGAAATCCATTGTGATTTTAGCCCACTTAATTAATGCTAGAGCCCAACAAGTGAACGAGGAGGAAAGACCACATTCAGATTTTGTTTGATGTTTGAGAATGGGTCGTGGAGTGATTTACAGTGTATACTCTCTCAACAATTGAACCATATAGATGCAGTCTATTTGTTTAATTATTTTAGAATCTTATTCTGTTAAGAGTTTAACTGAAATTGTATAGTGAAGATGATCTACTATTCAGGTTGAATCAAATCTGTAACCATTCCATTTTTTTAAATATTGTTTGACTTTTATTCGCAGACTATACAAAAAATACAAAGAAACAAGTTAAATATCTCCTCAGACTTTTAGAAAAAGACTGCTGCTTTTTTTCTGAAAACTTCCACCTGCCTTTACACATTAATAATACAGTTAGTAACTAGTGCTGATTAAGTTAATCTTGTTGATGGTTAAGAAAGAGTGCTGGTTAAGCTTTTAATCAAGTGATATTTTAGTACAATGTTATTTTAGTGACGGATATTCACTGCATTTTTTTTATGAATATACTATTGTTTGGTAGATAAACTAAATATTTTCTTTGTGCTTTCCTGTGTTTTTTGTTTTATCACATGCAAATTAGATAAAACAGCACAGAACTATATACAAAATAAAAATCTGAATGGCCTAAGTTCTTACAGAAGTGATCCATCATCAGTAACCAGTAGGAATGCATTGGGATATCATGGCCAATATGCCTCCCGTCGGTCCAGTCATGCATCACTCACCCTTACTCTTGATGTCTTCAGTGCCAGGTAAAACTATCAGCTGTGAAAAGATGCAGCTCAGGCTGTTTTTTCATACTCTTTATACAAAATGTTTTACTTGTTAGGTTTTGTTAAACTGTGTTTTAATGTGAAGTACTATGGAGTGAGTTGTCTGTTACTTAAAAAAAAAAAAAAATCTCTTACCTCTTCTGTTTTACTGTTCAGTGGTTTTTTTTTTTTCCCGTTTCTGTGTTTTCATCTTCTCCCACAATTTTGTGGCCCTTGCGCTTAAGCAAGCTGTGATACCAAATCCTTTGTCTTCCAGATGTGCCTGTGGTAAGGTAATTTCTCTCAGTCACAGGCATACTGGGTGCCTTTGTTTGCTGAGGATGCAGCACACCCCATTGTGCATTCTGCACCAGTTTTAATCAAGTCACAAGAAAAAGGAGGTGCAAGAAGATATAAAAATAATTGATTCAAAAGACATTGCGAAGCAGATGTCTTGATCTCAGTCTGGCCTGTCTGTCCACATCTAATGCTAGATCAGCAGTGCCAGTCTGGCCTGCTAGTAAGAACAGACTTGCTTAAAAAAACTAAAGTGGTAGTCCACAAGTAAGACAACCCACAGATTCTACTGCAGTTGCTCCCTTGTGTCCTTGAAAATAAAAAAAAAAATTAAAACTATTCGGCAGGAATCTCGGGGTGGCGAAGCATTGCTTGCCATCCTGATCCTCAGGCAGTCTCCTTCCAAGTCCCAGGTGCAGGGAGAACTCGGTCTCTTCTAGGCTTCCACACCCCAGGCCTTGGCTTCACTTCTTGCTACTGACTGCAATAAAATTAATAGAAGCAATAGGCCAGACTCAAGAAAGGAAGCTAGCTACCGTATTCCCCAAGCCCCTCTATCCAGACATGCAAAAGGGACTTAACAGAAGACAACGTCATGTGCTTCTCTGTGGTCCAGGGATCACAAGATGCTCTGGCACTGGTTTTCTTTTCACACATAGTACCACACACAATTTTCCAGCTTTCTGTTATACTGTTGACGCTTTTCCTAGCCAAGTATTGTATGTTAGTATTTCCAGCACTGTTCACAGCTCTGATGCTATATCCAGTACTGTACATCCCACCTTTGATGCTGTCATCATGGACATTCCAAACTCTTTTCAGTGCCAGTTCTACTGATGCCAGCAGTCCATTTGTTAGGGTTAATGCTTGTCATTTTAGCATTGGAAAATGCTGGCCTTTGTGTAGCTTATTCTTCAGTGTTGATGCAGGTGGTGATCTGTTTTCAATCAGTGCTACAAACTGAACACAAGCCTTTCATACTGTTGCTTATATATCCCTCTCCCCAGCCAGATATGTTGCAAGCTCTTCCTTGAAGGAATTCTCCTGAAAGTGTATATCTTCTTCTTCAAAGTCCCTGGAGCCTTGCCTTTAGATGCCTAGAAAGGCAGTAGAGAAGAAGAAACCCTCATGTCTCCCGAATCTCCAGTAACATATCTGAATGAAGGGGAAGAGAGAAACTGCCCACAGTCACCACAAGAGGACCATAAATTCAGAGAGTACATGCACATGATGTGAGAAAAAAGGGATGGTTTATGAACTCCACCTTATCCTCCAAATAAGGTTATAGTGGGCATGTGGGTTCACCCTGCAGTCCTCCTGGCTCGTCTTCCCCAAGTAGGAATCCTAAAAGATACAAAGAATGGGCTTGAAGCAATCCAGACACAGTGACCATAGTTCCATACAGGGCAGAACTAAACCACTGCCCTGTGTGGAACTATGGTCACACACAGGGCAGAACTAAACCACTGCCTCCCTCAAATGTTACAAACCTTATGGTACACAAGTACATTTTAACAGTATTTGCAAAACCAGAGCTGCAGTATTAGGCATAGCACTATGCCAGCAATCCTGACTCCCTTGGACTGACTTTGCTGAGGATGCCAAAGCAATTTCCTTGATGGATTCAACCTTTTTAGCTACTGTCCTGCTTGGTTTAGTCAGCAGGTCCCTAAAAGACATGCAGGAGCAAGGAAGAACCCTCACAGCTGTGAGAGTAAAATTTCATTCCCCTACACAGCGTTCTTGAGCCAACATCAGATTTGTTTACAGTGTGGCACAGAGCACAACAAGAAAGAGAATGTTGGAAGAAATCAAGCCCAGCAAAACCAGAAGTTTATCGTATTATTCACTGTTTCAGTCTTGAAGTCTGAGGTTCCTTCTTGCAGGAGTCTGACAGCTGGCCTGATTTCCAGACCTCTACCTTCTACTTACTGACTTAGTCAGACTCCTTCCCACTTGGCCATGAGAACATTAGTGATAAGAGGGACATTGCCTGGTGCTATCTTTAGCTGTTTCTTACTGCAGTTCTGCTCATACTAGCGTCATTAGTCTGGTGATATGACCGCTTCCATGTATCCAAACAAGTAGACCATTGGGGAAATATTTATACTTCACCTAAGGCAGAAATAGAAATATTGCTTAAAGATGTCTGACAATGAAATTGAAAAGGTCAGTAACTGCCTTGAGTGTGGAAAACAAATGTTATACAAGGAATTCCATTCTTATTGTTTGCTTTGTCTAGACCCAAAGCATGACATGGTCAGTTGTCTGCACTTTACTCTTAGTCTATTCTACTATGGTGTTGGCCAAGACATCTGCTAGCTATTTTTCTGAAAACATTTTTGGAGAAGTGCCCCAGGGAGAAACAAAAGGAAACTGACAATACCCTTTTGCAGTCTAAGGGTTATCCTAAGTACAATGACACAGAAATCAGAGGCACACTCACAGCCCCCTGTATTCAGAGTCAGGTACTGCTGAAGCCTCTGGTATGACACGCTTGTGACCACCATTTCCAAGGTACGATGACACAGAAATTCAGGGAGCACTGTGGTTCCTGCAATCATGTTTCAAAGAAATAGGCCTTTCCTTATAACTAGAAAAGTCCCATATCTGAACCAAGTGAAGTAAGGTCAGTTCCTGAAGGCATTACTAGACACAGACTAGCAGAGGGCCATTTTTCTGTGGGACACAATACCCACTGTCCATATACCTCCACACAATTTCAGAACAGTGAACCATCATTGCAAACAAATTCTTAGAGTTATGGGTTATGTGACTTCCTGCATACTGGTGGTCCCTCTGACAAAATTGCATATGTGAAAGCTGACTGGCAAATTAGGAACATATCCTGCCTTGGATAAGAGATGGTATGCTGGATACACCAGGTTCATCGAAATTCAGAGGTACCTTTCAGGTCCAGGAGATTCAGACTCTGGGTCACAGTCTGGGAAGTGTGTGTGGAAAACCTGAATTCAGGGGCAATGGGAAGAGACTTCTAGCAAAAATAAATAAATATCAAGAGAAGATGATAGCATCAATATTAGCCCTCAAACCTTTCGAATAAATTTGGACTTGGGGACCCTAAACATTTTCACAGACAAAACACATCTTGCACTATCCTGTTTACTTCACCTAATGCGATATCACCATTTAGGTAACTGTGACTAGGCAAAAAGATTTTACTTTGTGTGCTTGAGCTCCTTCACTACTCCCATAATGCACCTGTTCTCTCTAAACCCTCAGATCTCATTTGTCACTCTCGTAGCTGTCTAGTGATTTCTTTATTAGATAGCTTTTGTGTACTTCTTTTTTTTCAGTTTTCTTACCTACTGTGCCCTTTTTTTTTTTAATCACCAATATAGACAAGGGCTTCGGAAAGTAAGCCCAGTTTGGGCACAAAATTCCACCCTAGAAAACCTTTGATAGTTGGCTGCTATGCTTAGGGCTGGAACATCCATAAGCCTTCTGCGACATTTGTAAGGCTTATGAGCCACACTCCATTCAGGAAAGAAAGAATAAATTGATTTTGAGGGGTTTTCTGCCTCCTTCTTTGCAAGACAAAAAAAAAAAAAAGAAAATGATAAAGATGAAGAAAAGGAAAAAGAAGGAAAGATTGGAGAGTGAAGGATGTTCTATCCCTAACTTATATCTCAACATGCCCCTGTTGGATTCCACAGCTCTAGTAACTTTAGAACCAACTTCGTCTTCAGTTCTGGATACTTCCCTACTGAAAAATCCTACTTTTGGACCACATCTCTAAAAGGGACAACCATCAGCCATTTTTTTTTTGAGAGGGAGCTCTCCAAGTTTCTTTATTCCTGCTCACTCTGTTCTTCCTTCCTTACGTCTTCTAGGTCTGGTAGCAGTTCATATGACTTTGCTTGTTTCAGGGTGATGAGAGCTTTTTTCAAGGCTCACATTGAAATAGGTCTCTTCCTATTCCCCCGTTTCCAGGGTGAAATGGATTGGACATATGTCTCCTTCCAGACAAGCTCCTTCCTCAGTATGGATGTTGATACCAGAGGCACTGGAGTAGCTGCCATTTTTGATAAGTTCTCTCTTGTCAACAGTATTATTGAAATCCTTGGTGCTGACTCTGCCATATCCAGCACACTCAGTTCTGATCATGTCGCAGCCGAATGTGTCACAGTGTCAGTCCTGTGACGCTGAGTTCTTGTTACCAGTTTCAGCACCAGCTAGTTCAGCACCCTTTTCAGTGTCAGGGTCCTCATTGATTGAGAAGTTGGTTCTGATCTTGACACAGGAACCATCTGGACTGTTGGTGGTGTTGGCTCCTTGCTTTGGACCACTGATGTCCATATCTGTTCGTACTGACACTGAACCAAGGAGGAAGTCTTCAGTGTCAATGAACTGTAAATTGGCTTTTGACTTCCAAGTATCGTAGCATGTCTAACTACATAGGCAGGAGATTGTCCTATTGGCTTCAGCTTCATGTCTTGCCACCATTCAGATTGCAGTCTTGAGCCCTCATCATTCTTCCCAGGGACAGAGCATTTCTGAGGGTTTCAAACCTTCCCATCATCAGGGGCACCAAGAGTCTTCAGATGCTTCGGATGAGTCCCCTCCAGCAAAAACCATGAATACATACAAGTAAAAGAGGCATATTGACTCCCCCACATAGTCTCTTACCCTGAATACCAACTGAAATTAATGGGAAGGTTCTGCACAGTCCTCTTTGAACACACCAAATTTGGTGAAGTCTTTGATGTGGTAGAGGGGTACTTGGCCCCTTGATTCCCTTTCTATGGATGAGGAAGCTCTTTTTTAGGGCCTTCATATCTACCCTACAGGTGATCCCTTCCATCAACCACATACTGGATCTTATGGAAGGAGCCCAATGTGGCCACAAGCATCCTGAGGAAAGCATACACCATTCTTCACCCACCTAAGGGCTGACCACACTGAAGCAAAGGCCCACTGGAGGATGTCATTATTTTGGCAGCCGCATCCTTTTTCACGGCTGCTGCTATTATTGTGGCAGCAGACATAAAAAAGGATATGTCTGGTGATGGTCCAGCAGTCCACTAGGAGGATGATGGACTCCAGGAGGAAGCACATTTATGCCTCAGGCATTTTCACTACATGCACTAAACTACCTAACTCATATTACTAGAATCCAATTGGACCTAGCCAAACAGACTGTTTGAGGAAACCTGCCATATCTAACAGGTGCAAGCAGCTTGAGTCTCAGATGGCTGTTATGCTGACAATGTCCAACTTCTTCATGAGGCTGTTACATAATGAAGACATTAGGGTGGCAGGCACAAGCATAAGGCATCATACCTTGCTCCATTTATGTGACTTAGCAGACAACTTCAAGGCAGTCTTTGATAATGCCCCTTATGATGGGTCCTCACTGTTTGAAGAGCAAGCAGGGAAAGACACTGTCTGCCTTGGACGTGCACAGACCTCCCAAAGGTTTCTTAGGTGCTTTTCTAGAAACCAAAAGAGGTCTAAAGCCCTCTTGTTCAAAAAGAAAATACCAATGCTCTGTGTTGGACTTCTCGGTAATCTCCCAGTGAAGTACCTCGCGGGCGGTTTCGCGCAGCTTTGGGTGGGGGGTGGGCGTGACTGAAGTGATTGGCAGTCCGGCATTCGGCAAATGTACGGAAGCAAGCATACTTTGCATTACCTATATACTTTAATTCTGCATACTGTAATAATATACGGAAGCAAGCATACAACAAGAATTGTAATATAACATTCCGTCCATTAACATAAGCATACTCGAATTCAGCATACAACAAGAATTAAGCACTAAGAGCATTTAACAGTTTCATTAAGCATACAACAAGAATTGTAATATAACATTCCGTCCGTTAACATAAGCATACTCGAATTCTGCATACAACAACAATTAAGCACTAAGAGCATTTAACAGTTTCATTAAGCATACAACAAGAATTGCAGATGTACTAAGAGCATTTAACAGTTTAAATGTTCGATGGTTAGCACATTATTAGCAGTGCCTAAAAATAGCCCCTCACATGTATTTCTTAGCACCTTATTAGCAGTTATTAGTAACGTTAGATAACATGACAATGGTATCAATGAAAACCATTTGTCTGTAACACACATTACTAATCTTCAACCTGACTTGACAATGGAGTTTGCAGCTATAAAATGTGGGATGCTGTGGCAAACATGTTTGCTACATCCAGCCTAAACTACGAGAACGTCGCTGACATGAGCCGAATCGACGATACCTACCTGTCCTCCGTGACATCTTCCCTGCCTTCTGCCATTGCATTCCTGCAGTCCGTTGGCATTGTGCACAAGGAGAGACGCTGCCACCTCTGTGGCTCCAGGGCTTCTCTGGTTCGCCATCGGACATCATTTGCCTGGAGATGCACTGCCCGAAAGTGTAGGAGCAAGTCAGGAATGCTTTCTGGCACCTTTTTCAATAAGAGCAGGCTGCCTTTGGATATCCTGCTCAAAATCCTGTATTGGTGGGCAAGAAAGCTGCCCATCTGCAGACTGGCAGACCACTTGGCAGTCTCCATCAACTCGGTGCTGGACTGGTATCAATTCCTACGGGATGTCTGCAGCTGGAAACTTCTGCAGGACCCGATGCTGCTTGGGGGACCCGGTAAGGAGGTCCAGATCGACGAATGCCTGCTAGTCAAAGCAAAATACAATCGTGGAAGAGCCTTGGCCAAGATGGACCGTTGGGTCTTTGGCATATATGACTGCAGTCTTAAAAGCGGATACCTCCGCTTTGTGTCCAAAAGAGATGCAGCCACTTTGATACCGATCATCAGACAGCACGTGTTACCGGGGACGGTGATAGTGTCTGATGAATGGGCTGCCTACAGGGGCATTCCCGAATTAGCAGGGATGAATTACACCCACCTTACTGTTAACCACAGTAAGAATTTCGCAGACCCTCAGACTGGCACACATGCTAATGCCGTGGAGGCCATGTGGTCCCGATGCAAAAAACAATTGAGACAGATGAATGGCACTCTCCGACACATGTTGGACAGCCATTTGGATGAGTTCCTGTGGCGCGAGAAATACAGCAGACAAGATGATGACTTGTTCCTCTGCCTACTTGCACACATAAAACAGTACCAGGATTTGCAAGAAGAGGACCTGGGTGGCCGTAAAGTGATGGTGCAATAACTTGAAATGGTGATTTTTAACTTCTGCTGTATTTTGTAATGGTGCAATAATGTGTGAGGTGATGGTGCAATAACTGGCAATATCTTTTTTTTTTGATTTACTGCTACTACTACTATTAAATGTTAAATTTACGTTAAATACTACGTTACATAAATTGCGTTATGAAAGGTGATTTTAACTTGCGTTTACGTTAAATAAATTGATGCTTTTATTTCAAATACTACGTTGCATAAATTGCGTTATGAAAGGTGATTTTAACTTGCGTTTATTTAAAATACTATTGAATGTTATAATTACGTTAAATAAATTGCGTGATTTTAACTTCTGCTGTACTGCGTTTCAATTTAATTGAATGTATTTTCAACATTTACCTTAAATAAATTGCGTTAATTTCAAATACAAGTGAATTTTTTTATCCTACAATTATGTTAAATGCCTTTCCGTGTCAGGGTAACTAGGAGGCGGGCTTTGCTACTGTGTTTACATGTCATTGTGAGTCTAGGAGGCATGTCCGGGGTGGGGTTTGCTACTGCACATCCTGCGAGGTACTTCACTGGGAGATTACCGACTTCTCTTCAGACAGGGGCAACTATGGCAGAGGAGGCCCTTTTAATGAATGCCATCCCCAAAAGACTGAGGAAGTCTGTAAAACCAATATTTAGAGGTCCGTCACTTCAGAAGCAACTTTAGCATCCCTGAAGAGTTGCCCAACTGCTCCTTTGTGGAGGCACTCAGGGGGAGGTCTCACCACCTGTCTTCATGCAGAGACATAGCTGGCTCAACTAGTGCCCTGTGCTGGTCCTATGAACTTGTGTTCCACCCCCCAACCCCCTCAGCTCTTCAAGTGAAAAGCAAAAAAAAAAAAAAGGATACTTCTGCTTATTGAAGAAAACCAACAGCCAGTCCATGCCCCACCACCTCTTCAGGTGAAGACTTAAAGACTTCTGCCTATTGCAGAAAGTGTATTAAAAAAAAGGCAAAAAAAAATCTTCAGATTATTGTAGGAAGCTGATTGACTTCCTACAGTAAACCAACCAGTCATGCATCACTAAATGTACTCCCCACAGCTCTCACCAGAAAACCAAGAAGGAAAAAAAAGCATCCTCTGGTTGCTATGCAGTTGGCCACATACAGTATGGCAGATCTTCAACTGAAAAGAAAAAAAAAATGCTGAATACAAGTGCCTTTCTATACTGGCACTGTGGTACAGAAAGGAGCTCTCAATTGCACCCCCAACACTAATGCAGCTGAAGCACTTGCCTCTTTCACACTACCTTTGCTACTATACTGTCTTCATGGAGGGCCATCACACAAGACAACTGATCAAGGAACATAATATCTGGATTAAGTTATTCCCTTTTCATAACCCCAAAAATATCATCACTACCCTTTGAGACATAGCACCCTGACAGAAAAGGGTAACAGTCAAAGAGATTGTGCAAATCTGCCAAAAGAGGTCAATCTGAGAGGTCCTGCAAGCTCAGAGAGGATCCCGATTCTTTTTAGTTCTTAGAAAGTCAAAGGTCAACAAACTAGTTTTAGACCTAAGTGACTTACACAGTATGTAAAAAAGACAAAGTTCTGGATGACCGTGGTGCAAAATATTCTTCTGTGTTTTCTTAAGAAGGCAACTGGATGTACTGTTCCAACCTTCAGGATGCTTACCTCCACATAAAAAGCACCAAAGAATCGAGTATCTTTGCTTTTGCTTAGGAGCCAGTCAGTATCAATTCTGAGCTTTGCCCTTTAGTCTCACCACAGACCCTTGGGTGTTCAAGTGCATGTTGATTATTGCATAGCCCACCTGAGGTTGAGAGGGATTCATATATTCCCATACCTGGATGATTGTCTGCTGGCTGCCACAACAGTGGAGTCCCTTGCATCAGCCAGAGACTCTTTGCTATACTTTTGTGGGTGTGTTACTTTTGTTGTTAACTCAACAGTCTTTGCTGGAACCATAACAAAGTCTGATTTTCATAGGATGCCATCTGGACAGAAAATTATGCATTGTCCAACTTCCAAAAGAAAGATATGTGCATTACAAGCTGTTATTCCAAGGCTTCTTCACAACAAATTCATCAGCTTCATTCATCCTAAAAGTCATTGGTTTGATAGTGGTTTCCATTCTACTTGTCTGTCATGCAAGGTTCTATATGAGGGTGCTACAGCAGACTTTAAGCATGTAATTGTCTCACTCACTAGATTCAGTGAGCTCTTAGATCCTTGTCTCCTGTGTTTAAGGTTGTCATTTGGAGTGGTAGACATAATCCCCTACTGTTTCAGCAGGATGACCTTTTACCCTTCCACTTCCAAAGACTACACTAACCATGAATGTCTCTTCTCTGGGATGAGGAGGTATGCTGAGGGGATAATGCTCCAGGGTACATAGAATCAACAACTAGTCAATCTTCACATTAGTATCGTGAGATGATCTAACTTATTGCTGTAGAATGGTCCAGATTCTTTCAGCTGGACAGACGGATTATATGTACAAACTCTAAAAGCAAATGAAAAAGTTGTCATCTTGGGCATGCCAATAGGGACTGGATGATCCATTTAGTTTCTCTCTTCACTCTTCAGCTCAGCTTCCAGTTAATGAAAAATCAAGATCCACACAGCAGCCATCTTCAGTGTCCATAGGTTTCTATTACTCATCCCTAGCAAAACAAAACATTTGTAAAACCTTTTTCATATGACCTTCTATTAAGGACCTCACTCTCCTTGAAACCTACTATCTGAAGTAGGAGATTCATTTGTCTGCATCCTGTGGGTTATGGATCCGATATCGGATCCGAACCGGCATGGTTATCCAGCTATGGATCCGAGCTCTTAGCTCCTCCCCTCACCCATAACGCCCTGCTCTCCCTACATGACCTCAGATCTAGTTTGCCACGCTGGTAACCAGGTCTTGGATTTCTGAGCTCTTCAGCTAAGTGATATTTAAAATCTAAAGAAAGCTTTAATTTGAATTTTTGTTGTGAGTTTTGAGTGATTGTGTTAGGTTTCCCTTTATATTTTGATAGTTTAAGTTTACACCCTCCCCTCGCTGGTCGGAGTTTCTGTTTGAGTGTTTTGTTTGGGGCCTTGTGTGTGTGCTAGTTTAGTACTAGTTCTCTGTCTTTTTTGTATTTTTTGTTAAAAAAAAAAAAAAGAAAAAAAAAAAGACTTTATTATGTCAGAAGCCCCTAAGGCAATTTTTTCCAAGTGCTCCGAGTATGGCCATAAGCTTTCCCCTGCTGATGGCCACACTCGGTGCATTCGATGCCGTGGGGTTGAACACCTCACCTCTGGATGTTCCATGTGTGCAGGGTTCAACCCCAGGGCATTGAAGGAGCGGAGGTCGAAGCTGGCGGGACTTCTACCCCCGGACTCGGCTTCGGCTCCTGCTCCTGTGGTGGGTACCGTGGCCTCAGTTCCCTCCTCGCCTGCTCCCCCTCCTCCACCTGGGACTCAACCTCCCACTGCTGGGTTGGAGGAGAGAGAGGCAAGAAAACAGGATCGGAGAGAGAAGCACCACAAGCGGCAGGCCGAGACCTCCATTTCGGCCCCGCCAGCTAAGCGGGCTTCTCCTCCGGCCTCCTTGGCTGCTGGCTCCCCCCCCCCCTCGGCTCCGGTCTGCTTTTCACCGGGGCCTGAGGAGGAGGAGACCCGATCTCCGTCGAGGCTATCGAGGAGGCATTCCTTGGTAGCCTCTTCGAGATCCACATATAGCCTTTCCGACTCCGATCTGGACCGGATGATGAGAAGGTTCATCCAGGCCCAGATGCAGATGGGAGTGCTCCTGCCTCCCCCCCCCCCTCTGGGGGGGAGCTCGACCCCATTTTTCAAGCCTATAGCTCCTTGTCCGACCCGCTACCCGGGTTCGGAGTGTTCGGAGCCGGGCAGCTTCGGAGCCGGGGGTGGGTCGGCGCCGATAGTACTAGGTACTTCAGATTTGACCCTGCCCTCGAGTGTTTCGGATCCGACCTCTCGGAGCCTGGCTCCGAGCTTCGGATCCGGGGGACTCAGTGTGCCTTCGGCGCCGTCTGTGTCAGAGCGCACTCGTCCCTCGGATCCGAGTGTCTCGGGGCCGGCTCCGATCCACTCTTCGGATCCGAGGGGGAGCCGACTTTCGGATCCTTTGGTCGAGGCTGGCTCCCCCTCTGCTTTTGATGTAGTGCAGAGGGCTCTGTTGAGGGCTTCCGGACCCCCGGCACTTGCTTCGGCTCCGTCCCGCGCTCCATCTGCACTGGGTCAGGCTTCCACCATCCGGCCACTGGGACAGCCCGCTTCAGTGCCCCAAGCTGTTCCTTTGGAACAAGACACTGCGAGGGCTCCTCGGACAGCCCCCCCGAGGAAGCCCCTCGCAAGCATACATGTAAAAGGAGGCACATAGACTCCCCCGAGTCTTTAACTGAAGACACGGATTTGGAGGAAGGGGAAGGCTCTCCAAGATCACCCCCCGAGGATGTCTCCTTTGGAGACATCATGGAAATGCTTTGCATAAGGGATGGGTGGTCTGCCCCCAAGTCTTCCTCGGACGAGTCCATGTTCTTGGAGGCATTCGAAGCGGGCCCGTCTACCTCTTGGGTGTCCCCTCCTGCCGACCCCCTGGTGGACCTTATTACCACCAGGGCGTGGAAGGAACCAGACACCGTGGAGCCAATCCCCAAAAGGCCAGACAGAATCCTTAGCCCCCCTGCAGACCATGCCCATTGGAGTAAGGGGCCTCCGGTAGATGCCATGTTGACGGCAGCAGCCACCAAGAAGGAACTCGCCCAGGAGAGTCCTTCAGTCCATCCTCCGAGCAAGGAGTCTCAGATGATGGACTGCTTGGGGAAGCGAATGTTTAGTTCAGCGACCTTCTCGGTGAGGGCGCTCAACTACTTGGCACATGTTACCAGGATGCAGCGCGATCTTATTAAAGAATACGCTGCATCCCCCCCAGAGTCCATGTCGGAGGAGGACAAACGTTTGCACTCCACCCGCATGGCCACTCTTCGATCCGTGACGAATACCTCTATGCGGTTGCTGTCCCATGCCACTGAGGGAGCCGCTAGAGCTGCAGGTGTAGGCCTAGTCACTAGACGCCAGGCCTGGCTCCGTCATTGCGATTTCACGGAGCCCTTCAAGGCATCCTTCGCGAACGCCCCCTTTGATGGTTCTGCCCTTTTTGGCAAAACGGTTCGCGACACCTTGACCCAGAGCGAAAAGGACGGGAAGACGCTGTCTGCCGTCGGAATCCGCTTCTCTGTGCCCCAGAGGTCCTACTCTAGGAACCAAAAGGGCCAGAAGAAGATGTGGTTCCGGAAGTCGCAGCAATCCCAACCCGCTCCGGACAACCCGTCCTTCCGTGGCAGAGCAGGACAGGGAGGACGCCGCCCCAGGGGCAGAGGGGCTCCCAGGAATTTTGGGTCCAGAGAACCTTTCTCTGAATGGCCCGCGCAGCAGCCCTGAGGGGTTGCCCGACTGCTCCACTCTGGAGGCAGTCAGGGGATGTTTTTCGGAGCACCTAGCGGCATGGGAGTCCATAACATCAGACCGCTGGGTCCTCCGCATTATATCCAGAGGATACAAGATCCCCTTTCATCACATTCCCAAAATTAAAATCCCTCCCCGACGTTCCACCCGGTCAGTGGGAGGCCGCTTCGGCAGAAATTGGCCATCTGCTGGGGAAAAGAGCCATCCAGCCTGTCCCCCCCAGACCAGATCGCATCAGGGTTCTACTCCAGGTTCTTTTTAGTGCCAAAGAAGACGGGGGACCTAAGACCAATTTTAGACCCGTCCCTGTTAAACCTGACAGTTCCCAAGGAGAAGTTCCAGATGGTCGCCTTGCAATCCATCCTCCCCCTTCTGGGAGAGAATCACTGGATGTGCTCTATAGACCTCAAGGATGCGTACTACCACATACTAATGGACAGACATTCCAGGCGGTTTCTTCGCTTCCGGCTGGGAGCCAGTCACTACCAGTTCAGGGTCCTTCCCTTTGGTCTCACCACAGCCCCCAGGGTGTTCACCAAAGTATTAGCAGTGGTTGCGGCCCACCTGAGGCTTCAGGGGGTGCAGGTCTTCCCGTACCTGGACGACTGGCTTCTTACCGCCCCAACAAGGCATCTGCTATCATTGGCGCGAGACTCCTTTCTTCATCTAGCTCCCCGCCTGGGCATCACGATAAATGTAGCAAAATCCAACCTGGCCCCTACTCAGATGATAGATTTTATAGGTGCCAGATTAGACACAAGGGAGTTAAGAGCCTTCCTCACAGCTGACAGAGTTCAGAATCTGTGACTCCAGGTGCGGGCCATCCTCCACTCCAGCTCTGTTCCGGCGGAATTGGTCCTGAGGGCTCTAGGGTCCATGGCGGCAGCAATATCTCTTCTTCCACTCGCCAGGTTCAACATGCGGGTCCTTCAGTGGACACTTCAAGTTCAGTGGTCTTACCTTGCTCTACCTATGCATCATCCCATCGCGATCAGCAAGGCTTGCAAGCGGTCCCTCTTGTGGTGGCTCCACTCACAGGATCTCCACGGAGGCCGCCCCTTTTGTGCTTCTCCCCCTCTCACCACGGTGACCACAGACGCCTCCCGCCTCGGGTGGGGGGGGAATTTTGCAGGCAGGACGGTCCAAGGCACGTGGAACGAGTCAGAGACCTCCCTGCATATCAATGTTCTAGAGATGAGAGCAGTGCTCCTGGCGTTGCAAGCACTTCAGGCCTTTCTTCCCCTGGGAACAATTGCGATTCAGTCAGACAACATGTCGGTGGTCTGGTACATCAACAAACAGGGGGGAACCAGGTCTTATCCCTTATGTTGAGAAGCCATGAGAGTATGGGAATGGGCGATCTCCACCAACCGCTTTCTCATCGCAACGCATATTCCGGGTCGGTCCAACATCCTTGTGGACAAACTCAGTCGCACCATTCTCTCCCCATACGAGTGGTCTCTCAATGCTCAAGTAGCGAAATGTATCTTCGCACGGTGGGGAACTCCTTGTTGCGATCTTTTTGCGTCTCCCTCAAACACCAAGTGCGACAGTTTTTTCGCTCTAATCCCTCCTCCAGGGGATTCCCCGAGAGACGCTCTGGTGCATGCTTGGCCTCCCGGTCTTCTTTACGCTTACCCCCCTTTGCCTCTGATGCTCCAAGTTCTTCAGAAAGCCTCTCGGTTGGGGTGTAGAATGATCCTCATTGCCCCATTCTGGCCTCGACAGATCTGGTTCCCTTACCTAAGGTCTCACTCGGTGAATCCACCTTGGATTCTAGATCCCATTCCGGATCTGATATCGCACCCATCGAACCTACCAACTCCGAATCTGGACAACCTGAAGCTGACTGCTTGGCTGCTCCAGTTCAACTCCTATTTAGGACTCCCGGTATCTCATCCCCCGTTAAGGCCATCCTGGTAGCGGCTCATAAACCATCTACCAGAAAAGTTTACCGCAGTAAATGGAAACGATTCTCCATTTGGGCGGAGCGGCAAGGTCTAGATCCCTTTACCGTTCCCCTTCCTCTGGTGCTAGACTTCCTAATCACTCTTTTTAATGATGGTGCCAGTAGTTCCACGGTCAAAGTGCAGCTCGCAGCCATTTCTCATTATCATGTTGGTCATGACTCTGGACCTCTTATGTCTGCCAAATTGTGTAAAATCTTCCTAAAAGGCACCTTTCTCCTTAGACCCCCTATTAAGTAAGCGGTTCCTCCATGGGATCTTTCTTTGGTTCTTCAGGCCTTGACCGCTCCCCTTCAAACTCTAAGGCCACAGTAGATCTTAAATTTTATCCCAAGACTGCTTTTTAGTAGCCATTACTTGCCAAAAGAGTTTCGAACTTCAAGCCTTATCCATAAAGCCTCCTTACTTGGTCTTCCATCCAGACCGCGTATACCTCAGGAACAATCCCTCCTTTCTTCCTAAGGTAGCCTCAGAAGCAAACATTAATCAGTCCATTAACCTCCCTGTTTTCTTTCCTAAATATCAAAACAAGGGTGAATACAAGCTGCATTCCTTGGATGTTCACAGGCAGCTTCGTTTTTATCTTAACAGGACAGCTGGTCATAGGCAATCTGACCAGTTGTTCATTTCCTTTGCCAAATTCAATCTGGGTAAGCCAATTTCCAAAGTCTCCTTGTCACGCTGGATTTCACAATGTATTCTTTTAGCTTATCAGGCTTCTGGGAGGCCCGCACCGGAGGGAGTCCATGCCCATTCGACCCGGTCAGTTTCTACCTCAGCGGCCTTTAAGGCTAGGATTCCTCTGGATGACATTTGTTCAGCAGCCACTTGGGCTTCATCTCATACCTTTATTTCTCATTACAAGCTGGATATCACATCTAGAGGTAGAGCATCCTTTGGCTTCGCGCTGCTCCGGAATATCCTTCCATGACGGCCGCCCAAGATTCAGGTAGCTGGGGACTCTGTCCCACAGGTTGCAGACAAATGAATCTCCTACTTCAGATTTAGAAGTTATGTACTTACCATAATGTTCCATCTGAGTAGGTGGATTCATTTGTCTGCAACCATCCCGCCCTCCTATCCCCCTGGCCTTGTCAGTTTCCTGCATATTACGTGTTACCCTTTCCAGGGTATTTTGATTCAGGGCAAACTCGATCTGAGGTCATGTAGGGAGAGCAGGGCATTATGGGTGAGGGGAGGAGCTAAGAGCTCGGATCCATAGCTGGATAACCATGCCAGTTCGGATCCGATATCGGATCCATAACCCACAGGTTGCAGACAAATGAATCCACCTACTCAGATGGAACGTTATGGTAAGTACATAACTTCTAATTTCATCTTAGAAGCATTGATTTATTCCCCTTTCTGTGTGCATACTCTACAAAAACAAGTGGGAAAATTTGTCATTTTGGACATTCTAACAGGAACTGGATGATCCTTTCTCTGCCCCCTGTTCCAGCTTGAAGTACTTATTCTTGAATACCCTGCTTCTAGTATTTATCACCTCAGCCAAGTGGGTATCGGAGTCACAGACACTGTCTTCAAAATGTGTGTACATAAGTCATCCACAAGGATGAGGTTTTCCTCCAGACTAACCCTTCTTTCATACTGAAGGTAACCACCACATTCTCTCTCAATCAAGCCATTTAGCATCCTGTCTTTTTTTCCTATGTATTGTAACGTGGGAGTATTTGTTGCACTCAACAAATGTTCACAGATAATTGTTTTTATGTCCTTCATACTAAGACAACTAGGAAGGACAGGCAACTATTGATTTTTATGCACCACCCAGGTTAGGGCAGAAGGTATCCAAAGTCAAAGTATCCCAATGGCTGTCAGAGTGTGTAAGCCTTGTATACAAATCTAACAACAGAAACAAACTGGCCA
This sequence comes from Protopterus annectens, assembly GCF_019279795.1. Taxonomy (NCBI): domain Eukaryota; kingdom Metazoa; phylum Chordata; order Ceratodontiformes; family Protopteridae; genus Protopterus; species Protopterus annectens. Next base: position 1,544,566,500 of record NC_056739.1, read on the forward strand.
TACCAAAAGCTCATTCCACAAGATCCATTGTCATTTCTACAGCCTTCTTTCAAGTGTTTTCTATATTTGTGCAGCACCAACAATGTCTATATTGCACACCTTTACCAAACATAATAAATTGAATGTGACTTCTTGGCCAAGGTCTTCCTTTGTGGCTGCTATTCTCTAAGTTATCCTATCACAGTTCCACCCGGAAGGATAGATAGCTGGTGATTCTTTCCCTTCAGTCAAAGCGAATGAATGGGATAATAATATGCAGAAGTTGTGTACTTAACCACAGTGCTACATTTTCATTACCCATAGACTCTTGACTTTCACAGTCTGCCCTCCATTCACCTCCAAATTTTCATGCTCTTCCAAGGTTGTACAGACCTAGTAGTTCTAAACCAGAAGTGTATCCATTCATTGTCAGTGCACTCGTACTTAGAGGCACATTTGTTGGGTTAGAAGCAGCAAGCTCAGGCTTAGGGCTTAGTGGGGGGGGGGGGCAGGTGCATGATGAGAGAATTTGGTTTGCTAAGTTGGATCTGCTTAGATGATGATATACCATCAGCATACCTGTCAACCTCTTACAGCAAGAAATCTGGACAATACCATAAATTATAGGGGTACAAAGGCCCAAAAATAGGGACAATTTTTTTAATATTGCACTTGCAAATTTAGAACGTTGATAGCATAGCAGATGTTCTTTGTGTTTCACTGTAGCAGTCATTACATTTGGGTTATCTGCCTGCAGGTAGCCCTCAGCCGGCCTGAATATCAAAGTCTTGGATCCCTGTGTCAGATGCTGTCTCTTCTTCCATGACGTCAGGAGTATAAAACATGCAGCTGATGCCATTACATCAGTCTTTCTTGCCACACGATGCCAGAAGCAGTTCGCAAGTGCCAGTCGTCCGACTCCTGAAATTTTCGTTTTCAAGTTTCAGAACTGAAGTCTTCAAAAAAAGCTAAGTACCTCATTGGGGATCCTTTTTCTCGCTCTTAACCGATGTCAGTAAAAGTTAACAATTGTCTTACCTGCGGAAAGCAAATGCCTCATAAAAATTTTCATTCATACTGCATTCCTTGCTTAGGCCCAGACTACGACATCCCTCGTCGGTTTTGTGCCTTATTCAACCCCCAAACTATTCATCGTCTGTCTATTTTCGCAGCAAATTATTTTGGTGCTTGGTTTAACTATCCAGTAATTGTTTTGGTAAGCCATTTGACATAAGATAAAGACAGAGACAGACCGCATAGGTCCAAAACTGCTGACGACGCTTCTGTTAAGCTAGTCGCCAGTTCGCCGGTACTCAGTGAGGCGCTTTCGCAGCCCCTGATACCCACTACTTCAGATTCGCAGGCCTCTGCTGAGACCCATTCGGAGTCCGGTATGCCGTGAGATGCTTCTTTGACTATGGAACCTATGGATGTCTCTACCTTGGATGGGTCCAGAGCCGCTGTGCAGGCACCGGCTTTTGAGGGTGTATTCAGGCCTACAGATTTGCATTTCAAACCGACACCATCTTCTTCATCAAGGCCTAAAACTCGACCCATGCCTAGAAAACAGGCATCCAAACCACATGGTCAGGCCCATATGCCTAAAAAACAAATGCTTAGAATGGCTGAAGACCTTATTACTTTAATTAGGGGAAGCCAGCCTTCCTCCTCTAAGAGACTTAGAACTGATTTTCCTTCTGATGAGGATTCTGAAATTCATGTTCTCTCTCTTCTAAGTATCAGGGCTATTCAACCTGTCCCAGCAGAAGAAAGAGGACAAGGTTTTTACTCCAGACTTTTCCTGGTACCCAGAAAAGACAGCTCCTGGCATCCTGTCCTGGACCTCTGTATTCTAAACACCTTTTTGGTAATCCCAAAATTCAAAATGCTAACACTTCAACAGCTGTTTCCTATGCTAGGCAAAGATGCCTGGTTGGCAACCTTAGATTTAAAGGAATCTTACTAGCACATTGCAGTAAAGGAATCTTGCAGGAAATACCTACACTTCAGAGCAGGCTCCATGCACTATCAGTTCTCTGCACTTCCATTTGGCTTATCTACTGCGCCCAGGGTATTCACAAAGTGTCTAGCTCCAGCCATTGCATTTTGCAGGCAGAGAAATATTCAAATATACCCATACCTGGATGATTGTCTGATTCAGGCAGAAAGCCAGGACATACTATTAAAACATCTGGCATTTGTAAAGAAACTTCTAACCTCGCTGGGGTACACCATAAATGAAAATAAATCTCATCTAGTACCCTGCCAACAGATTGTATTCCTAGTAGCAACTTTGAACACAACTTCCCAGATGGCTTACCTCACGCCAGAGAAACAAGTTTATTTGACAGCCTACTTCAAACTGCTGGCCACAAAGGCCCAGCTATCTACAAGGAAAACCTGCAAGCCCTGAGGTTCATGGCCTGTTGCATTCTACTAATTCCATATGCAAGACTGCATATGAGGAAACAACAATGGTATCTAAAAAGCCTATGGTGTCAACATTCTCAGGACCTGGAATCAACATTCTCAGGACCTGTAATCAATGATTCCTATCATTCCTTGTATAAAGACAGAGTTCCTTTGATGGGCAGAGGCTTGCCACCTCAAGCAAGGGGCTCCCTTTCAAACTACCCCCTGCCGCCCAAACCCTGACTACAGATGCATCAGACTATGCATGGGGGACTCACTTGGCAGGGTGGTGCATTCAGGACAAATGGAACCTGAGTTAGATGCACTTGCATATCAACCAAAAAAGAAATGTTAGCTGTACAGAATTCCCTGACAGCCTTCAAGGACCACATATTTCCAGGACAATTATTGGTAAAGACAGACAACACCACAGTTTTGTGGTACATAAGCAGGGGGGAATCCACTCATACCCTCTCTGCAGACTAGACATGGCTCTGTGTGACACAGCCTTGAGCTACAAAGTACACCTACAAGCTCAATTCCTGCCAGGCAAACTAAACTCACTGGCAGATGACCTAAGCAGAAATCTCATGGACCCACACGAATGGAAACTGGAACCAAAAATATTCAACCTCTTGAACAAATGGGGGACTCCAGAGATAGACCTGTTTGCCTCCCTCCAGAACTATCAATTGGACAAATTCTGCACAGGGACTCCCCACAGTCATGCTTGGAAAGTGGATGTCCTGTCCTTTACCTGGGAAAGCCTCTCAGTTTATGCCTTTCCCCCTCTGCCTCTCCTCTCGAAGGTTCTGCTAAAGATCAAACAGGACAAACCAAGGACAATTCTTATTGCACCAGACTGGCCTTGCTAGCACTGATACCCCCTCTTGCACAGCATGATACTGCTGGATCCATGGCACCTACCTCAGACACCTTCCCTGCTGTCCCAGCAGGCGGGCCAGATTCTGCACCCTCAGCTTCAAACCCTGAACCTTGCAGCCTGGCTAATTCCTTGAGCTCTCCAACAGCATCCCTCAGTAAGCAGGTGCTAGAGGTCATTCTGGAAGCAAGGAGGCCTAGTACTAGAAAATCCTATGCTGAAAAGTGGAAAAGATACTGTTCCTGGAGCCAGACTCAGGGGATAGGCACAATGGTGCCCAGCTTACCTAATATTCTCCGCCAGCTCACAGTTGCCAGTTAAGTAGTTCCTGAAAGGGGTGATGCATTATAAACCAGCAGTCATTACTCTACCACAGGATTTCAACTATGTCTTAGAAAAACTCACATAGGCACCCTTTGAGCCTGCTGCTTACATATCCCTCCAGTGGAGAACTGTGTTAAGTGGTTGCTACAACTGCTAGAAAGATTTCAGAATTGCATGATTTTCTTCGTGTTTCACTGTTGCAGTCATCACATTTGGGTTATCTGCTTGCAGTAGCCCTCAAGTCGGCCTGATTAACAAAGTCTTGGGTCCTGCATCGGTTGCTGTCTCTTCTTCCGTGATGTCAGGTCATCAGGGGTATAAAACATGCAGCCAACATCTTTACATCAGTTTTTCTTGCCCCAGATGTCAGGTGCCCCCCCCAATGGGAAACAATTAAATATATAAAAATAATAATCCCTGATCAACTGTTCTTCTCATTTGTAAAGGGCAATGAGAGGAAGGCTGTGAACAAGAAGTTGTCTTAATGCCTGTCTCACTTTATGTGATTTTGTTACTCCTTTCATGACGAATCATTTCCTGCTCATGTCAGGGTTCATTCATCGAATACTTTATAGCCACTATGGCTGTCCTCTGGAGTACAAGCACTCAAGCCATTTTTGAATCAGTTATGTGATTATCAGATTATACCTTCTCAAGTGGTATGCAACTACGGCCAGGAGAGGCTTTGCTATGACCATTATTCATGGTCTTTTCTCTTCAAAACCTGTTCAGGGCCAGTCACTAAACTGGGCCTTGAGATCTGGGTTGTCTTTCCAGAAGTCACATTTGCAACTATGAATAATAAAATGAACACAGAACAGTTGTGTTAGGAAATTACTACAACTGGAGATGTTCAAGTGTATTCACTGTTGCAGTCCTTATACACCACCCACTATACTATATCTCTCTCTCTTTTGCTTTAGGCATTCTGGTATTGGCTAGAATAGCCTACTCACCTTACTTCCTGCCTTTCTTTACCCCTTTTTCAAGCATCCCATTTCTTCTGGACTTATCTAGGAGCCATAGAGCTGGATTGCGACAATGTAGAGCAATTGCTCCCTGTGTATGACTTCACCAGGTCCACTTGTGGTCTGAAGCCTCAGTACACTCCTTATTCTAATAGGGCAAGAAAGCTTTTTAGGTGGAATTAGCCAGTGCACCTCTTGTACCCCAAGTGTCCTGATGATCAAGTAGGAGAGAGTCTGCTGAAGCCAGAAGAAGATAGAATTGTAGAAGTTGGGATAGTCACTGGGCTTCATCAGGCAGGAATCCCAAATGTACCAGTAATTTTGATCAAGCATCTAAAATTATGGTAAGTTTCTAACAGCAAGTACACTAGTAGAGTTGCACCCCCAGAAGATACAGTAACTGATGCTTACCAGAAGGTCTCCATCAATCTCAGGGCAGACAACTGCTTTTCTAAAGGCTGCCTGGACTGCTGTACTCTGGAGGCAGTTGAGGATGATTGTCTCTTCATCTGTAGCAGTAGTCTAAAATCTCCAAAGACAGGTGGGTCAGGGTTTACATGATACATTTTCAGCCTCCACTGTCCCCCCAACATTAGTGCTGTTGTCTGACATCCAACCTCATCAAAAATAAGCTACAAGGAGGGAGATGCTTAGCCTCTTAAAAGAGTCATCCAAAGAGGTCCTACCAGAACAAAATGGGGAACGATACTGCTACATATTCTTTTTGGTCCCAAGGAAAACAAAGGACCTCAATGGCCAAAATCTACACAATCCGAAAGAAACCCTTTACACGGTCTCAATGCAATACATGCTACCTTGTCTGTCACAAGGTAATAAGATGTGTTGTTTGACTGCCCAAGATACCTACCTACCCATTAAGATCTTAGTAGTCCAGGAGGTATTTGTACTTCAGGGTCAGAGCCAGTCTTCATCAGTATAGAAGCCTGCCTTTCGGTCTGACAACATTAGTGCATTGTAAATGATGGCAGGCTTTCTTGCCTTAATGTCCTTCCAAAACAACCTACCCAAGGGAGCCCCTTTAACAAACGTGTATAATATAACAGTAGTTTGGTACATCAGCAAAGGGAGAAAAGTACTCATTCCTACTCATCTGCAATGAAACCAAGAGATTCTCGCAATGGGCAGCATTAATGTACAGTTTCCTGATTCTAGCAGTTATATCAAAAAAGGCCAACTCTGTAGCAAACATGTACTCCCACTTGAATGGTCCCTCAGCAAAACCAAAGTCAAAAGTTTGTTTCATGTGGGGGTGACATTTGCTAACCTCTTTACACCTCCATCAAACATGAAGTGTCAGTAATTCTCCCTAATCTTTTCCATGTACATGCACTCAAGCAATGCTCCAGTGGAGCAATGGTCTACCCTTCTTTTGTATGCCTTCCTTTCTCCTTGGTAAACAGATTTATACAGAAGACAAAAGCACATTGGCCAGGGTGATCCTTACTACTCCATACTGTCCCTGACTGATCCGGTTTCCTTTCCTTTAAACATACATAGTGGATGAACTGCTTTGTCTTGTACCATTCAAGATGCCATTGTTTCAGGACTTCAGAGATGGCTGCACACTAAGTAACAGCTTAATTTCAGCTCTCCCAGTGGGAAAATCAAAAGTACACTGCCCAAATGCCAGCAAAGAAGAACTTTTGAAAACCTAAAAGAAAATCAGAAAATGTAAGGAGAAAAGAATCCAGAAGCTGTTCAGCAAAAAGCAGTTCAAGCTGCAGCTTTGGTGCAAGACATGACTACCAGTAATCTGTCAGAAAATAAGTCAAATGTGCTCAGAGCTGATTAAAATATATGAAACACTGAAGGAGTATATCAACTCAGATAAAAGACTGGAAAAATGTTAAACAGATATTCAGATGATGTAATAAAATGTAAAAATCAGAGGTCAAAATGAAGAAAAGGCTGACTAAGAGTCTGCTCAAGAAGAGATTTTTCAAAAAAAAAATGGTAGAATTAGGGGACAGAGCACATAGGGAAAACCTGAGATTTTCTGCTGTACCAGAGAAATTGGAAGGAACAGATTGTATTAAATTTATGAAATAACAGATAAGCAGCTGGACTGGTATTCCACAGCAGGAGTTGTTAATTGAAAAGGTAAACTGTATGTATCTCCAAACCAGGCCATTAGAAAGCAGCCAAGACATATAATAGTAAAGAAGCAATCCTAGCAGCAGAAAGTGTTGATGCCAACAAAACAGTGGCAGAAGGATAAAGTACTAAAACTTGGAGACAGTAAGAGTATTTGTGCAAAATGATTACTCACTGTGAGCCAGGCAGAAAAGGATTAAATGTATTCCAGCAATCAGGGAATATCGAAAAGCAGGTGTGAGATTCAAACTGCTGTATCCAGCTATCATCAGAATATATACCTGTGTATATATGTATACACATACATAGAGATATATAGATGTAAAATAGATATATATATATTTTCTCAAAGGCCAAAGACATTTTTGATGCAGAACATGCCAAGGATGAAATACAAAAGTTGTCCAACACAAAGCTATCAAACACTTGGGGATTCTGCTTCTTATTCTTCTGAAAATAAAGCTCATAGAGAGACTATGCCAGTGAAACCTTTTCCAGTTCCAAAGGAAAATGCTTGACATACAAAAAAAGCAGATGAGCTGACTAGAAGAACCAGGGGCATGTTGGAAATGAAACCGAGACTACAGTTTACAGAGAGAGATCAAAAGGAGAAAAACAGCAACTTGGAAATGAATGACTAAATATGGGATTACAAAACAGTTACATTTGTGAACTATGGTGGAATAAGAAAACCTGGTAATATGGGACTTTTTTGATTTTGTTAAACTTGTATGGGACTCCAAAGCATGTGCCTACTTAATGTCATTAATGTTTGGAAGAACATTAAGGAGAGGGGAAGGAGAGAGGTAACTAAATAAAACAGTCTTTGGTCTTAACAGTGTTTTTATAAAACATGATATATACCGCTTGGTATAAAGTAAAGCATTTTCAGTTATTTTCATTTGTAGTAGTGATACTAAACTAAGTAGTTTCCCCCTTTTCCCTTCATCTTTCTTTCTTGTTCAGTTTTAAGAAATGTAGGTACTGTAGCGTTAAAAGTAAAGAAAGTCTGGATAAAAGAGCATGTTATAAGTAAAACTGAAATGCTTTTTCTTACTTTTACATAGGGGAATGACTGGATTAAGGCCCTTGGATTGAACTAATAATTTCTAAGGGGAAGCAAATAGATAAAAGAACACTGAATGTAAATAAATGTTTTTTCTCTAACAAGTAAATGCTCACAGTGCAACATGAAAAGCTTGTAGTTGAAGGCAGTCGTATATCTGATTCTTATGTTTCTGTGGAGACAAGCTGATAAGGAGTATAAAAACTTAATACTTTTTCTTTCGGTAGCTAGGCTATAATGTTTTCTGAAAGTATTCACAATGTTTTATAAGCTTTGGAAAGGATAAGACAAAAATAGTAAGTTGATGCACAGGCTTTACCATGCATCTTAACAGGGATAACCTTCAATGTTAAGTTGTCAATCTCGCCTTTATTCTTGCTGGATGGGTTCGGAGCTGATCCTCGGCTCCGACTCGGCACTTGCTTTAGCTTGAGAACTCCTTTTACCAGCTCGAGGCACCCCTATATCCCATGATGCAAGGCGGAACTACCTCAGATCTCGTTTGCCGCTTAGCGAAAGAGGTCTCCTTTGCCAGCTGAGGTAAGTGATTTTCTTGGTAAAATCAGAAAAGCTTAGTTAGGGTTTTAATTTCCCCTTTTTATTCATAGTATAGTCTGTAGTCAGTTACAGCCCACCCTATCCCCTTGTTTTTCAAAAATTTATAACCTTTTTATAATCTTTAGTGTAAAGTTTTAGTTAGGCCTAAAACCCCTTTGGTTAATCCCTTCCTGTGTGTTGTGTGTAGGGGATTAATTTTGTGTGTTTGTTGGGGTTTGTGTGTGTTACTTCCTCCTAGGTTATGTCTAGGGAAGGCAAGGTCTCAGGCTTCAAGAAGTGTGACTCGTGCTGTCAGAAAATGTCTCTGACAGACGGTCACACTTCTTGTGTTTATTGCCTGGGGCCTGTGCACCTGCAGGACTCCTGTGCTTTGTGTCACTCTTTTAGCCAGAGAGTCCTGCAGGAAAGGAGGAATAAACTTATCCTCCGTGGCTTACTTAAGCCAGAAGGTTCTCCCTCTAAAGCAGGGTCTGGGAAACCTTCTAAGCCACCGAAGGCTCAGGCTTCAGTATCCAAGCCTCCTCCGGTGGCTCCGGCTCCGGCTGGAACCGATGTTTCTACCATTAAAGTAGTAGGTTCGGTGCCGGCTGGCTCCGATACCTTGTCTACTGTGGCCTTGTCGGCTCCGGCTGGAGCCGACACCTTATCCAGCATCGGAGCCGAGAAACCTTCGGCTCCATCTGGAGTTCAGGGGACTTCGGCTCCGAGGGCTTCGTCCCGAAAGAGATCTCGGTCCCCTTCTTTACTGAGTATCCACTCGGCTCCGGGGTCTCCTCTTTTGTCGGAGCAGAGCCATCGGAGCCGATCTTCGAGATCTTCCAGGCTGTCTGACCACGACTTAGAGAGGGTGGTAAGCAGGCTGTTGAAGTCTCAGGCACTGGCCCAAATGCTCCATAGCCCGTCTCAACAGACTTCGGCTATAGCCTCACCCCTTGAACTTCCTCCTCCGACTCCACACCAGAGTTCGGAGCCGGAGCTTCTCGGGACAGCGACTGTTTCGATGCCGGAGCCGATACATCCTTCGGCTCCGTCATCCTCGGCTCCGATCTCCTCCTTGAGGCCTTCCTTGGAGGGATCCGGTCGTCGGGTTTCCACTGTCGGCTCCGAGGGGGCTAGTGGCATCGGACCTTGTCCGACCCCGCTCTCCCTCTCGGGGCTTTGGCTTTGGTAAGCTCGGCGCCGACATCGGCCTCGGAGCCTTCCCTCTCATTGGAGCCGGAATTCCTGTTTCCTCGAGCGGGGATATTCCAGCCTCCCGGGGAGGGGAGCCTTTGAGGTGATGAGGAGTGTCCTGGCCTCTGAGCCTGGTCAACGGTCCATCCCTCTAGCTCCTCCCTCATCAGTGCCTGCAGACGCCTCTTGCCAGCCTCTTGCTCTCAGGCCCAGGGATCCATCGCCCCAGGTTTCCCCACTGGGAATTTCCTCCTCTTCCGAGGTTTCTCCTGATCCTGCAGGGGAACCCCTAGGAAGAGGACGTGTAAGAGGAAACACACAGACTCCCTGAGTCTACTACATCTGATACCGACTTAGATGAGTCGGAGGGTTCCCCACGGTCCCCTCTGAGGATGTCTCCTTTTCAGACATCCTTGAGCTCCTCAAACAGAGGGGAATTGGCCTCCATTGACCCCTCCGAGGATGAGTCTGTATACCTGGAGGCTTTGGATCTCGACCCTCCACCTCCTGGGTGTCTCCGCCTTCGACCCACTTATGCAGGTAGTGGCTCGGAAGGCGTGGCTCCAGATTCTGTGGAACCTTTCCCCAGGAGACCATCCAAATTCATCACGGCCCCTTCGGACAAACAGTTCCTTTCCAAGGGTGTCTCTGTGGATGCTATGGTGGCGGCGGCCACTAAGAAGGAACTGGCGGATCCTTCAGTACCTGTCCATCCTCCTAACAAGGATTCTAGGACCATGGACAGGTATGGAAAGCGGATGTTTTCTTCAGCGACCTTTGCTATGCGTTCGCTGAATTATCTTTGTCACTTCACCAGGCTTCAACGAGATATTCTCAAGGAACTGGGTGAAGTAGTCCAGGATCCTTCTGCTGCTGGGGCTCAAGAAAAGATTGCCTCGCAGCTTGCAATCCTGAATTCCATATCTAACTCCTCCATGCGGCTCATATCCTATGCGGCCGATGGAGCGAGCAGGGCCACAGGCACAGGAGTTGCTCTTAGACGCCAAGCCTGGATGCGGCTTTGTAATTTTGCGGACCCCTTTAAGGAGTTTTTCACTAATACCCCCTTTGATGGTTCGGCTTTGTTCGGACCTCAGGTGAAGGATACCTTGACCAGGTGTGAGCAGGACGGTAAAACTCTTTCTGCCGTTGGAGTCCAATTTTCCACTCCTTCTAGACCATATCCCAAGGGTCAGAAGGGGGGGGAAGATGTGGTTCCGTAAAGCCCAAGGAGCTACACCGGACGCACGTGGTCAGTTTACCCCCAGAGGCAGAGGGGGTAACAATAATAGACGCCCTAGAGGCAGGGGGGGTCCTCAGAACCAGGGCAACAGGGAGTCTCTTCCTGAGAAGCCCTTTCAGCATCCCTGAGGTGTTGCCCGACTGTCCACCCTTGGAGGCAGTCGGGGGAAGGATTTCACTGTACCCAGTAGCCTGGCAATCCCTATCACGAGATGTGGGTACAGTCGATCATATCCGAGGGTTACAAAATCCCCTTCGAAAGGTTTCCCGTACCTCTAAAATCCCTTCCAGACATCTCACCCGGTCAAAGGGATTTAGCAGAACAGGAGGTTTCAAAACTCCTAGAAAAAAGAGCCGTCCAGACGGTGCCGGCAGACCAGGTAGGATCCGGCGTCTACTCGAGATTCTTTTTGGTCCCCAAAAGGACGGGAGATTGGAGACCAATATTAGACCTGAGCAATCTGAACAGATTTGTCAAGAAGGCAAGATTCCGGATGGTCACGCTTCAATCCATTCTGCCATTTCTGGGCAAGGACAACTGGATGTGCTCTATAGACCTTCAGGATGCGTACTATCACATAAAGATTCACAGACGCTCCAGAAGGTTTCTCCGCTTTCGGCTAGGGACCAGTCATTACCAATTCAGAGCACTGCCCTTTGGCCTCACTTCAGCCCCCAGAGTGTTTACCAAATGCATGGCAGTGGTCACAGCTCATCTGAGATGTCAAGGATTCCAGGTGTTTCCCTACTTGGACGACTGGCTCCTCTCCGCCACCACCAAGTGTCAGCTTCTTCAGTCCAGAGACTACACTCTTCAGCTTTGCAGGAGTTTGGGAATTTCAGTAAATTTGAAAAATCTTCTCTGCTGCCTTGCCAATCTATCACCTTTATAGGCAGAATTAAACACCGTCAAAATGTTAGCCAGACTAACAGATCAAAGAATTCTGGACATCCAAAAATTCATTCGGATTCTATTGCAAAGCAACAAGATCAAAGCCAGATTTATACTGAAGGTTCTAGGTCTGATGGCTGCGCCATTGTTCTTCTACCACTGGCTCGCTTCCACATGCGTCTTCTGCAGTGGATGCTATTCACGCAGTGGTCGTACCACAGTCTTCCGATGAGGCACGAAATCTTAGTCACACAGTCGCAGAGCTCATCTGAACTGGTGGATATCTTCCCTCTTCTTCATCAGGGCCGACTTTATTCCCCTCCTCCAGTTGCCACAGTCACTACGGATGCCTCTCTGATCGGGTGGGGGCATTATCAGGGCAGGATGGTCCACGGACGTGGCAACCCATAGAATACCATCTGCACATAAATGTCCTGGAGATGAGAGCAGTGCTTTTAACGTTGCAAGCCCTCAACGACTTTCGTCCCACGGGGACTATTGCAGTACAAACGGACAACATGTCCGTGGTCTGGTACATCAACAAACAGGGCGGGACCAGGTCCTATCCGTTATGTCGAGAAGCTCTCAGACTTTGGCAATGGGCGATCTCTTCTCAGCGGTTTCTGATAGCAACGCATATCCCCGGCAGGTCCAACCTATTGGCGGACAGGCTGAGCAGATCCATTCTGATGCCTCACGAGTGGTCTCTCAATCAATCTGTAGTGGATCAGATATTTCTGAAGTGGGGCACTCCTTGTTGCGATCTTTTTGCTACTCCTCAAAACAACAAGTGCCCGATTTTTCACTCTCTTTCCCTTCCAGGCCAACCCCTGAGAGACTCTCTAACCCAGGATTGGCCCGGGACTTCTGCACGCTTTTCCCCTTTTCCCTTGATTCCACAAGTCATTCAGAAAGCCACCGCTTTGAGAGCCAAGTTGATCCTCATTGCCCCATATTCGCCTCGACAAATTTGGTTTCCGTCTCTGCATCCTCACCTCCTGGTCCAGCCCTGGCGTCTGGACCCAGTTCGGATCTCTTGATCCACCAGTCGGGTCAGCAGCACCGGGCCATTCATTCTCTCAACCTCACTGCTTGGTTGCTCCACTTCCTTCCCTAGCCAGGCTACCGATGATTTCTGACTCAGTCAGAGACATTTTAGTGTCTTCTTTGAAGTCGTCCACTAGGACTGTTTATGCTAGCAAGTGGCGGCGTTTTCTATTTGGGCAAATTCCAGAAATATTGATCCCTTTACTGCTCCTGTACATTCTGTTTTAGATTTCCTGGTGGAGGTTTTTCATTCAGGATCCTCGTCATCTACAGTCAAAGTACAACTGGCTGCTATTTCCAAGTATCCTGTTGGCTTGCATGACAATAACATTATGTCTCATAGATTATGCAAGGCCTTTCTGAGAGGAGTTTTTCTCCTAAAACCACCTATAAAGCATCCTCCTCCGCAATGGGATCTAAACTTAATGTTGGCATCCTTGATACTACCTCCCTTGAACCGTCTGCTTCATGTTCTTTGAAGTTATTGACCTGGAAAACTATATTTTACTGGCTGTCACTTCTGCAAGAAGGGTTTCGAGATTCAAGCTCTCTGCATTCGTTCCCCTTATTTGGTTTTTCATAAGGACAGGGTATCATTAAGAACTAACCCTTCCTTTCTCCCCAAAGTCGTGTCTCAAACCAATATTAACCAATCTATAGATCTACCAGTCTTTTTCCCAAACTATTCCGACAGAGCTGAACAGAAACTGCATTTTTTGGTTGTCCATCGTCAGCTCAGGTACTATTTGCATAGAACTAAACAATTCAGAAAATTGGACCAATTATTTGTCTCCTATGCAGAAAACAGGATAGGTCTTCCAGTTTCTAAAGTGACCTTATCCAGATGGTTGACTTCCACCATTTCCTATGTGTACTCTCTCAGAGGCAAACAGCTATCTTCTAAACCAAAAGCACACTCAACCAGGAGTCTATCCACTTCTGCAGCTTTTCAGGATAGACTACCCATTGATACCATTTGTGCAGCAGCTACTTGGGCTACGCCTCATACCTTTGTCTCTCATTACAAGTTGGACTTGGCCTCCAGAGATAGGGCCAGTTTTGGTTCCACAGTTCTCAAGAGTCTGTTCCATTGAGCCACCCGGGATACAGGTGCTAGGGACGTGGTCCCATCCAGCAAGAATGAAGGCGAGATTGACAACTTAACATTTAGAAGTTATGTACCTACCATAACGTTCCATGTTAGTTGTCTTCTCTTGCCTTCTTTCTTGCGTCCCTCCCTCCTTCCCCCTGGCCTGGACAGATCTTGAAGAGTTCCTATTAGGTTGTTTTCCTCCTGAGCCTTCATATGAGGACTTCTAGTAGGAACTTGTGTTCCTATTGTTAGGATAGTCTTTAGCAGGGTAGGTTAGCTACCAAACGAGATCTGAGGTAGTTCCGCCTTGCATCATGGGATATAGGGGTGCCTCGAGCTGGTAAAAGGAGTTCTCAAGCTAAAGCAAGTGCCAAGTCGGAGCCGAGGATCGGCTCCGAACCCATCCAGCAAGAAAGAAGGCGAGAGAAGACAACTAACATGGAACGTTATGGTAGGTACATAACTTCTAATTATAGGACAGTTCAAGCCTGTGAGTGTAGCTGTCATTCTGGGACAGTTGTTCCTATTAAGAGGATTAACCTTAATTATTTGAAGATGTACATAGTTTTGTGTGTTTCTATTAAGTTAACAGATTATGGGGGTCTCCTGGAGGTATTTTTTTGTTTGAGAATTTTCATTAAAACAAAAAGTCTTGTAAGATGTGACAAATGTTCAAATGGATTTGACAAGAAACAACTGTATAAAAAAAGACCTACTAAATATTAGTGTATGCATGTAACACAAAAGCTGAAACTAGACATTTAAAAAAAGTTGTTATACATAGCAGGTGGGAATAATTTAGTATCATAATGACAACATTTTCCATATTACCTTTAAAAATGAATGGCATCACAGATATATATGAAAAAGAAAGTAGTGACCTGTGTTAAGAACGTAGAGTGCAGCTAGATATGCTACAGGAGACACATTTGGAAAGAAATGAGCATGTGAATTTGATAAATCAAGGATTTTAATATGGTCATTCATTGGAATATCTGGGACAAAGGAAAAGGGGAATAATTCTGTTAATTTGCTAGTAGACCTCCAATACTGATAGAAGAGAAAAAATATAATAATGGTAGATTTGTAGTATTAATGGGCTACTGGGAACAGAAGATGATTATGTTGGCATGTATTTATATTCCACCTAAAACTGCTACAGTGGAGCTTTAGAAACTCCTGGGAGAAGTGATTAGCTTTCAGAAAGGAATATTACTCATAGGTGGCGACTGGAATTTGTTTTGCAACAGTGAAGATGTATCTGTGAGGCCTAAAACGGAAACATAACAAAATAGGGTAGAATTTATAAAAATATTTGCTATTGCATAAGTGAATTCAGTAATAAGAGCTTGGAGAGAATTTACATATTATTCCACAAGGTTCAAAAACTGAGCTAGGCTAGACAGAAATTATATTTCACAGGAACATGTGTATTTAATTGAAAGTGTTGATACACATCCAGTAATAACTAAAATAAAAATTCAAGATAACGAAATAAAAATAAGACACTGACAATTCCCCACCTATCTGTTAAACAGAGAAGAACTTAAGGAATGGTTAGTGGAAATTATTTGGGTCTTATTAGGGAAGATGGAAATTTCTTCAGAAAATATAGCTAGGGGTGGGATAAGATGAAAGTGGAGTTTAAAAATAGAGTGGAAATAAAAAAGATATATGGTTAAAAAGAAGCAATAATTATTTAAAGGGATTGATAAAGGTTAAAGTATCACAGAATATGGGGAATCTCACAGAACAAGAAGAGGTGCAACTGCAGAGTGCTAAATAGAAAATAAGGGACTACCTCGATAATATGCAAAAGTTTTGAAAGATTGCTGTTAAGCAACTGTTTTTGGATAATAACCCCAGAGCACAAAAGCTTTTATCACAATGGTTCAGGCAACAGGAAGAAGAAATGATTATTGCCAAGCTTAGGGTGTAACAATAAAAATGACCAGAGATCCTGTTGAGGTATAAGAAATATTTTGGAAATTTTATGAAAATCTGTATACAGCAGAGGAATGTGGAAATCAAGAAAAAGCACAAATGGCAATGTTTATGGAGGAATTAAATATGCCACGACTAGAGGTAGATGAGGCTCAGTTACCAACAGTTAGGAGGAGACGAAATAAAAACGATGATGTACAACCAATCTACATTTAAGTTTCCGGAAGTGGATGGTATTCCTGTGAAAGTCTGGAAGCTAAGAGGGAAGAAAGTGACAAAGATCTGGAAGGTTTTTGTTTAGCAGTATTTTAAAAGAATGAGAAGCACCAACATCCTGGAAAATCTGTGGTGGCTGTAATACCTAAAGTTCGTAAAGGCCCATCAGATCCAGCTTCATATAGGCCCATTTCGATTATAAACCACAATTGTAAAGTGTTTATGTCTATAATGGCTAAAAGAATGGAAAAGGTGATGCCAAAATTGAGAGATCTGGATCAGTGTGGTTTTATAGAGGGGAGACAAACATTTGGCAATATTAACAGAACACTGGTGATCCAGAGGGAGCCAGAATGCAAGAAAATGCCACTTTTGTTGGTGGGTCTTGATGCAGAGAAAGCATTCAAAAGTGTAAGCTGGGATTTTATGATTAGGGTAATGGAAGTATTTGCACTCACTGATAAAATTATATGGTTGATTTGGATTAGGCAAAAATTAAAGTGAGGGTGCTCCTGTCTAATAAGCTCTTTTTGAACAGAGGAACCAGGCATGGGTGCCCTCTTTCACCTTTATTTGCATTATATTAGGAAACATTGACAAAGTAAATACATGACTTAGATATTCAAGGATATAATTGGTATAGTAATCAAAAAAGGTTGGCTTTATTAGCAGATTATAGTATTTTGTACCTGATAAAACTATAAAGGACATTTCAGTGTTTTAGAAAATTCTGAGACAGTTTCAAGTCTTTTAAAATAAAAATTAATGAAGATAAAACAAAGGCAATAGCTGCAAACTGTGTGCCCACACATGAATTAGATCATCAATACCCATAGTTATGGGGACAGGTTAAATGAAGTATTTAAGGGTGTGGATTGAAAAAGATTCTGTTATGGCAGCTAAAAATATGTGTGAAGAGACTAAACAAAAGCTAATGCAAAACTGAGAAATTGGAAGCTATTTTTATGAGTATGGATAGCAAGATACAAGCAGTGAAAATGTGTTTAGTCACTTTAGTTATATACACAGGTCTGGCATATTTTTATCAACCAGAGGAAAAGTTGAGGATAGCAATTAATAAAAAGTTGAAGGATTTTATCTGGGAGGAAAAGAGGGCAAGAGTCAAGTGGGATACGTTGATCCTTCCATTAGAACAAGGTTTGGGATTAACTGATTTAAAGGGGTATTTCAGAGCTACACACTTAAGGCTCCGATACATAGCATAAGCAGAAAGCTATAATTCAGTGTGGAAAGGAATGATGATGAGATGGGGGGGAGCTTCAGAAATAAGATGAGACTGGGATTTTGGATGCAGAACCTTAAGGAGAATAACAAAAATCATACAGACATGGATTCAATATGGTGGCCGTCTAAGAAACACCCTTTCCAGGCAGCTCCAGCTACAAATACCTGGTTAAACTCTTTTTTTGGAGACTTTAGAAGTTAAAACAACAGGCAAATATTCTTCGGAAACTGCAGATAAATATTTAAAACTCCTAATCTAAATAAAGACTCTGATACTATTAACAAAGTGTTTACTTTGGACTAATAAACCAAGACAGCAAATCTACACATGTTAAATAGAGGCCTGAGTTTTCAGGACCAACGGGACGAACAGCGCATATGAATTCGAAATCAATAACAGTTATGCCTAAAGATAACGAAGCAATGGACTCCCAAACTACGAAATCTAAATTCTCGTCGCTATCTACATCTCCAGAGAAGGAAGCAAAAAGGCTAAGGTCATCTAAACAAATACAGGAACAATCATCTCACGTTAAACTGAAACCTGAAGGAATACTTCAAGTGGATGAGTTAAAAAGCGCTGTAGTACCCCTGCAAACTGCAATACAAGACTTGTCCGTGCAAATGAGTTCCTTTGGTTTATCGTTAAATAAAATAGCTGACCGACTAGATATGGTCGAAAATAAAACCAAATCTAATGAGATTGAAATAGATCACATCAAAAATCAATTACTAATCAAGGACAAAACAATCGGAGAAATACAGACAAAACTTTTAGATCTGGAAGCTAGAAGTAGAAGAAACAACTTGATAATCAGGGGTGTATCGGAGAAATATGAAGCTAATCAACTACAAGTAACTGTGAACCAAATCTTTGATAACCTTTGTCAAGCCTTTAACCCTCCAGTCAAATTCACTATTGAGAGAGTCCACAGAGCCCTTCGCAAGGACCAAACCGATGCACCTTCGAGACCAATATACGCAAAGTTACTCAACTATCAAGATGTACAAACTATTCTCTTATCCTTTAAAAAATCAAAGCAATTCATTTGGAATAACCAAAGAATTACTATCTCACAAGACTTACCCTTAGAAATAAGAGAAAAACGGCGCTTGCTTTCACCCTATTGCGCAGATCTCATCTCGCGAAAAATTAAATTTCAAATTAAATTTCCTGCTCTCCTCGTTTATACATATAAAGACACCAAGTTCCAAGTAGCATCACCGAAAGAAGCTGACTCTGCTTTTAAAAAATGTTTTGGATCAGCTCCCTCCACATGAATTAACTATCAAAAGTATCAAAATACTCACCAGCTACTTGTGCTGAGATCCTAATATGAAAAAGAGCGATAATTCCATCTAAGTTAGGCGTTGTGAATAACTATATATTTTAATTTTTTTTTTTTTTTTTTTTCAAATTAAGGTAGGAACCCATGTTAAACTTCAGTTGCAAGGGGGCTCATTTTTCTGGACATATTCCTGAATTCTAAATGAGTGAACACAGTTAAAACAGGAAGTGAGATATAAACACATCCTCTGATGCTTGTTAACAGCCTCGCATGCTGAGGGTTGCTGGCGGCACGTATATAAAATACAAAATTTAATCTGGTGACTGTAACTCACAGTTTTTATTCTCACAGTTGTTAGAGGTGTCGCTAGATACATCTTGATTACCTCTGAACAGACAGTTACTTTGAAAACACTCCTTTGCCATCCCTGATGATAGTACTGGACTTTCAGGTAGTTGATAGTTTCTGAAATGTGCTTAAACTAATGACTGTTTTGCATTGTATGGACGCACAAGATGAAGGAGAAGTGATCGGAAAGGAGTATACTGCTTATTTTATCTGTCATATTTAAAAACTCCTATGTTTATGGATACAGATCATTCCTTTGATAATGCTATGTTAAATAACTATAACATAAAAATACTCAGCATGACCTAGCAAATATCTATGCAGTTCTGATTTGTTATAACGCATCTTTTGGGTTTTAAAACTAAACTCATTAAAACTGAAATTAACAGAGGTATTTATACCTATCTAAGTTTTACTAACTCTTATTATTGTTATTGTTATTTTTAAAAAATGGCTAAATATATTCATAGTATAACAGTTTCAATACAGCTTATTGAGTCAGGAGACAAACTCTGAACAGATTTTTTTTTTTTTTTTTGCATTACCTTTTGAGTTTAACATTTCATTCTAATTCTATACTTCAAATAATCACCTCGATAGAATTTTTCAGTTTTATTTATAGTAATTCCTATAAATTTAAAGAATTACCCAGAAACTCTAAACTATTAGTGACTCACTATCATTTTAACTACTATCAGTTTTACTCTGTTTTCGAATAACTTAGATATCAGATAGTGAAAATATTGTTCTTGAATGGGAATTACTAGTAAACGTGCATGTACATGTGTTTAGGTTAATTCCTTCATAATTAACCATTCCCTGCAAGATATTAAACTTTATTCAGAAGCTGTTTGGTTAAGATAATTAGGGTTTCTGATGACTTCTTGGGGAATCAATATGATGTTGTATATTGTCTGTAAATATTGTTGGTTTTATATTCTGTCTTTACGACTCCAATGTTTAGTAAACTTATGGTTTTTTAGTACATTTAGTTTTACTTCTCTCTCAATTATAGGGGTTTTGTGGGTAGGCACAGGGATAGGATTGAGAGAGTTATGTGCCAATCACTTACTTACCATTTTACGCTGCAATGCCGCCGAAAACTATTCTCTTTCAGTCACTCCACAGTCCAAATTATCTTATATAAATACTTAGTCTTCAACTGTAACGGGATAAAAACTGGAATATTGCTTCCTGGTACGTCAGGGGGTTACAGTTGAAAAATAAACAAAATTTATTACTACATATACTCTGCAAATCCAAATCAGAAATATGTTTTATTCAAGAAACTCACATGAATAATGATGAATGGTCCAAAGAATGTAACAGAAAATGGGTTAGAGATATTATTTCATCGGGCTTCTCAAGTAATTCCAGGGGAGTGGCGATCATTGTCAAAAAGTCCTTTAAACCCATGATTATTGATAGGGGTTTTGATCAGGAGGGCAGATGGTGTTACTTTACATGTCTATGTCATACCTTAAATAAACCTACTCTATTTTTAAATATATATGGCCCATGCTCAGGACAGCAGGATTTTATCATAAAGATTTATAATCTTTTACTTAAATTCCCAAATCATATTATTATTATAGGAGGGGATTGGAACTTGGTAATTAACCCTACCAGGGATAGATCAAGTGGATTGAGAGCTACAAATCCTCAAAATTCACTAGCATTGAGAGAGTTAATCTTGGATTTTGAATTATTAGACCCTATTTTGTTTGATTGTGACTCAGGAAATAAGAATAATTTTACTTATTATTCAAAATGTCACCATTCCTGGTCACGTATAGACTTTTTCCTAATATCGGACATCTTAATAAATAGGCAAATCAAATTCCTAACAGAAGCCAGATTCTTCTCAGACCATTCAAGAATTACTTTGGAGATAGGCTTTAGTATTAATCCATCCACAATGTACAAGAACTACAACTGGGCTTTAAACAGCAATTTACTAAAAGACCAATCATTAATTGAAGAAGTTACCCTTACTTTAAAGGAACTTTTCTCTCCACCCAGAGACAGTGAAATTCCTTTTGATATTAGATGGGAGGCATGTAAAGCGGTGTTGAGGGGAATGTTCATCAAAAAAGCCACTTTCCTTAAGAAAATGAATAAAGAACTAGAAAATAAATTAATAAGCGAAATCAAGATTCTAGATGATAAACTACTAGAGAACTACTCCTTAGATACAGAACAACAATTACACGTCAAACAAAAAGAATTACTAGAACACCAGCAATCCACCCTTACCCTTCAAGAATTTAGATACATTGCCAAATACTCAGAATCCATACAAACTCCGTCCAAAGCCCTTGCTAGGCTGATAGGATACACACCTAAATCTCCTAGAATAACACTCGTCCACCATCATGACAGACTTTATAAATCAAATACTCAAATTATGCAATTATTCCACCAAATTTACACAGACATGTATGCTTCCAACAACATACTCCCTTCATACATTGAGATGGAGAAATTTTTGTCTAACCTTACTTTCCCAAAACTAACTGAATCCCAGAAAGATGCCCTATCAGCTCCGCTAAGGATATCAGAAATTCATGAAGCTATTGATAACCTTAAACTAGGGAAAGCACCAGGTCCAGATGGTTTCACTCCTGAATTTTATAAACTATTTAAGAATAATTTGGCCCCCATTCTGCTCCAACTTTATGTACATATCACAGTTAATGGTATATCTGACCGATATATTAATCAATCTAAAACTATTCTAATTCCTAAAAATACTCTAGACACTTCTAATATAAATAACTATAGACCGATCTCCCTTATGAATATAGATATAAAAATTATTTCGGCCATTCTAGCAAATAGACTTAAAAAAACAATACACACCTTAATCTCTTCATAACAAACTGGCTTTATTCCTGGCAGACATACCTGGGATAATACCCTAACATTAGAAACTATAATAAACCTTATCAAGAAAGAAAAAAAACCTAGGTATGCCCTGATTTTAGATGCTAGTAAAGCCTTTGACAGGGTAAACTGGAAGATGTCCTTCAAGAATGCAACTGCAGTCATAACATATGGGTTGTCCTGCCTCAGGCAGCCCTCGGTAGGCCGGATTCCAAAGTCTGGGTCCGACGTCGGCTGATGTCGCATTTCTCTCCGACGTCAGAGCGGCTGGAGTACATAAGCATCAGCCGACGCCATTTTCTTCAGTCTTTCTTGCTGCGCGGTGCCCAAAGCAGAAGCAGTTCGCAAGTGCCGGTCGGTCAGCTCCTGTATTCTTCGATTCCGAAGTCATCAAAAAAGCTAAGTACCCCATTGGGGACCTTTTCTTGCCTCAGCCGATGTCAGAAATTACTGAAAAAGTTAACAATTGTCTTTCTTGTGGTAAACAAATACCTCATAAGGATTTCCACTCTTACTGTCTACCTTGCCTTGGCCCAGACCACAACGTATCGGCCTGTGCTTGCTTCAACAAGCGCACTCTCAGGCGCCGGGCGGAGTTCGCTGAAGATTTTTTCGGCAAAAAATTTGCCTATACAATGCCGTCGGAGCTTCCGACATCACAAACTCCCAAGAAACGAAAAGACCGGGACCGACATCCTCGGTCCGCGTCTACTACCGACTCCATGCCAAAACCTACCGCGAGTGCTTCGGTTCCTCCTGAGATGGTTATTCCACTGCTCCGAACCGAAGACACCGCATTACCGACGAATCCGATTCCGGATATCACTCCGACGCCAGTTATTGATTTTCTTCTGGATACCAAAACCGAGGAAATGCCCAAGACCATTGCTGTAGATAAGGTCACTCCTGCACGTGGAGCTGCCAGGCCTCTTATGGCCATGTCTATTAAGACCTACTCTAGGGCTAAGGCAGCCAGCAAGACCAAGCATCTTTCTGCTAAAGCCTTGCCTCAGCCTACTCCAGAGACACAAATTATGACTATGGCTGCTGACTTAATTTCTATGATTAGAGGTTCACAGGCCCATCCTGAGAGAGGATCCCAGCCTCCTTCTGATAAAAGGCCCCGGTTTGAACCCTCTGACCCTATTCCTTCAGATGAAGATTCTGAGGACTCTGTCCACTCTGATGGCCAGGAAGCACTCTTCCAGACCTATGAGGACTTGGATGCAGAGGATTCCATCCCCTCGGCCTCCCCTCCTGAGGATATTTCTTTTGGGGAAGTTCTGCATACCATGAGGGAACATTTCAAGTGGCAAGGCCAGGAATATTCTGATTCCAGAAAGCCTTGAACTTTCCTTAAAAAGCCCCAGCACAGGCCCTTAGCTATTCCTCCTGTGCTTGATGTTTTGGATGATTTATATTCTGACTCTAGTGTTACCCCTGACTCTCTTCCTCCTGCCCCAGCCAAGCCAGACAGGTATTACAGGGTCCCAGAAACACATTCCCATTTATTCAGGGCCCATACTGCTGATTTGGAAACTATTTCTCAGGGACCTAAAGGTGTTTCAGCTTCCACCTCTAAAATCCTTTGCCCTCCAACAGGGAAGCTAGGTCATTAGAGATGGGGTAAAAGGTTTACACCTCCACTACTTTATCTATGAGAGCTTTGAATTGCCTTTTCATATGTTACAATATCAGGATTTCCTGTTAGAAGATTTACAGAAAACATTGGCCTCTCCTGATCCTTTAGACAGGAAATCTTTGCAGGAAGCTGTACATAACTCTCAGCAAGTAAGCAATCACTTCCTGCAGTGTGGATATGATGCACTGGAAGCTTCATGTAGGGCAGCTATGACAGGGGCAGTCATTCGTAGACATGCATGGTTAAAAGATCAACCTCTACCAGATCATGTAAAGGCAAAACTTCTGGATGCACCTTTGGAAAAGTACAAGCTTTTTGGTGCTAATGCTAAGGATGTGTTAAAGTCCATCGAGGAAAAAGCAAAATCAGTTCAGACGGTGAAAGATTTCCTCCAGGTTCAACCCCCCAGATTCAGTAGGAATTGGCCTTCAAAAAACTGGTCCTTTCCTAATCCTGAAAAATTTCAAAGGGGTAAAAACAGACGTGGCCGAGGAAGAGGACAATACAGAGGTCCTTACAGGGGCGACAATGGCAGCCAGCAAACCAAAGAAGTGACACAGGGGTTTCACCTGCCCCACAGCCACAATCTCAATGACTTTCCTCTACTTCCGCCTACCAGGGAACAAATAGAAGCTCCCTTGGGCAGGAAATTATCTCTGTTTGCAGACAATTGGCACAGACTGACAAAGGACAAATGGATTTTGGACATTATAGACCGAGGTTACAGGTTCCATTTTCATACCTTACCAAGAAAACAAGGCATGCCAAACCTACCACAAAACCAGAGGGCAGAAGCTATCAAGCAAATCTCTCTGCTGACTCGGATGAAAGCAATAGAAAGAGTTCCACAACAAGAACAAGGCCAGGGGTTTTACTCAAAACTGTTCCTTGTTCCAAGAAAAGAATCTCAATGGAGACCAATACTGGATTTGTCCGCATTAAACACCTTTCTCATAGTACCAAAGTTCAAAATGCTGACTCTACAGCAACTCCTTCCCATGTTGGGCAAGGGGTCTTGGCTGATTACTCTGGACCTCAAGGAGGCATACCTGCATGTCCCTATCAGACACAGCTGCAGAAGATACCTCAGATTTCTTGCAGGGCCAGAGCATTATCAATTCTCAGCATTGCCATTTGGCTTATCTACTGCACCCAGAGTATTCACAAAATGCCTGACTTCAGTAATTGCTCATTGCAGGCTCCAGGGGATCCAAATTTACCCATACCTGGACGACTGCCTCATACAAGCGGACGACAAATTGATGTTGACAAAAAACTTGGACTATGTCATACGATTACTTCAAGCTCTGGGATACACAGTCAACTTCCAAAAGTCAAGACTTCAGCCATCCCAGCAAATAATCTTCTTAGGAGCCAAATTAGACACAGCCTCTCAAATGGCTTACCTAACAGAAGACAAGCAAGAGAAGTTAACTCATTATTTCAAAGGTTTGGCAAAACTTACCCAGATGACTGCAAGGAGATTCCTACAGGCCCTGGGTTACATGGCATCCTGCATTCTCCTGGTTCCATTAGCAAGACTACACATGAGAAAACTTCAATGGTACCTAAAAAGCCTATGGTCTCAACACAGCAACAACTTAGAGGCAACCATACCGCTCATTCCATGCCTACAAAAGGAATTCCTATGGTGGGCCTCGGTAAGCCAGGCAAACACAGGTATGTCATTCAAAACCACAGATAACACAGACCATGACCACAGACGCCTCAGACCTTGGATGGGGGGCGCACATGGAAGGCAGGTGTATACAAGGACAATGGTCTCCAAAGGAAACACATCTGCACATAAACCAAAAGGAAATGCTGGCAGTAATGCATGCCATCGAGGCCTTTCAACACCAACTTCAGCAAGGCCATTTACTGATACGGACAGACAACACCACTGTGATGTGGTATATAAACAAGCAAGGGGGCACCCATTCTTACCCCTTTGCAGACTGACAATGCATCTTTGGGAAAAATCACTGAGCCTAAACATTCAGTTACAATTCCAGTTTGTTCCAGGCAAAGACAATGTGCTGGGGGACAGCCTAAGCAGGAATTTCACAGATCCACACGAGTGGAGGTTACATCCGAAGATCTTCACACAGCTCACTTCGACATGGGGCAGGCCAGAAGTAGACCTATTTGCCTCTCACCTCAACCATCATCTACAAAAATTCTGTTCAAGGACATACCATCCACAAGCTTGGAAAATAGATGCTCTCTCATTCAACTGGAACTTCCTAAAAATCTATGCATTCCCACCTCTGCCACTGATGACCTCAGTATTACTAAAGATCAAAGCAGAGAGACCCAAGGGAATCCTAATAGCTCTGGACTGGCCAAGACAACACTGGTATCCACTACTACGGAGCATATGTCACACCAAGAAGTGGGCCCTTCCCCAATGGCCTCTACTTTTGACTCAACACAACTTCAAAACAGTGCATCCAAACCTTCAGACACTGCAGCTAACAGCCTGGGAGATCCCATGAATAACCTCAACCTATCTCTCTCCAAGGAAGTTCAGTGGATACTAACAGAGGCTCGCAGACCATCCACCAGAAAAGTTTACTTAGCAAAATGGAAAAGATTTAGCATTTGGAATACCAGCAAGGGACATGATGCATCATTATCGAACATCCCACTCATCCTGGAATATTTGGCAGATATGCTAAAGAATGGTCTCTCATATTCTTCCATAAAGATACATGCATCAGCTATTTCAGCTAGATATAACACTGATCCGCCTGTCTTTTCACATCCTTTGCTAAGGCAATTCCTCAGGGGAATCAAGAACATTAAGCCACCAAGAAAGGCCCCAGTGCCAGCCTGGGACTTCAATTTTGTCCTAGAAAAACTGACTCTACCTCCATTTGAGCCAGCAGCTACAGTTGACTTGCAATTTCTCTCATGGAAGACAGCTTTCCTGTTGGCAATTACCTCAGCAAGAAGGGTTTCAGAACTACAGGCCCTAATGGCAATACCACCGTTCATAATTTTCCACAGAGACAGGGTTTCATTAAGGACCAACCCTACTTTTATGCCAAAGGTGGTATCTAGAGTTTCTTTAAATCAAGCTATTCATCTGCCTGCTTTCTTCCCCAATCCTGAGAATAAGGGGGAAGACTGTTACATGCCTTGGACATTCACAGACAACTTCGATACTACCTGGACAGAACCAAGACCAGTAGAAAGTCTGATGAACTTTTTGTAGCTTACGCCCCTGCAGTCCAAGGAAAAGCAATTTCAAAACAGACTATTTCAAAATTGATTGGACATTGCATCAGATTCTGTTATTCCTTTCATGGAAAGACTGTACCAGCCAATGTCAGACCACATTCCACCAGAGCTACAGCCACCTCTACAGCATTCTTAAGAGGGGTGCCTACTAAGGACATTCTAGAAGCTGCTACATGGAGCTCCGTGCATACATTCTCCAAACACTACAATCTCCCTCTATACTCCAGATCCAGAGCAGGCTTTGCTTTGGCAGTCCTGCACGGTTTGATTGCCACACCATCTTTTTCCTAGAGCATTCCTCCTCCCCCAGCTAAGCTATGGTATTCTACCCATATGTTATGACTGCAGTTGCATTCTTGAAGGACATAGTACAGTTTTGTACCTACCATAAATGTAGATGTCCGATAGATATGCAACTGCAGTCTGATTTTCCCTCCCTCCATACCCCTTTATGCCTAGGGTCCACTCCTATCCCTGTTTTCTCTTAGCTGGGGATATCTGTTATGGTGTATCTGTTTATTGCTCATTTATTTGTCTGGAATCCTGTTTTTGTCTTCCAATTTGATTTCAGCCTTCCTTGGAGGGCACCTGGCATCTGGGGCAAGAAACACTGAAGAAAATGGCGTCGGCTGATGCTTATGTACTCCAGCCACTCTGACGTTGGAGAGAAATGCGACATCAGCCGACGTCGGACCCAGACTTTGGAATCCAGCCGACCGAGGGCTGCCTGAGGCAGGACAACCCATATGTTATGACTGCAGTTGCATATCTATCGGACATCTACATTTATGGTTGGTACAAAACTGTACTTTTTTGTTTTTGGTTCTGTCTTCCTTTGATATTCCTCCCGATTTTATTAACATCATCAAAACACTATACAGTAATTCTCATACTAGACTATATATAAATAGACAATACTCTCACCCAATAAAGATTACAAATGGTACTAGACAAGGATGTCCTCTGTCACCACTATTGTTTAACTTATATTTAGAATCCCTCTTTCTACTCCTATTACAGAAAACCTATCATTCAATTCCCAAAATTCTTAAAACCAAAATTAGTTTAACCGCCTTTGCTGATGATCTGAATATATATTTTGAACATCCTACGTCTGATCTTACTAAGCTGGTGAAAACATTGAATACCTTCACCTCTATCTCGGGCTACCAAATTAACCAAAAGAAATCCTTTATTTTCCCGATCAACCCCACATCACATAAACAATATCTATTTCCAGATGTTTCCTATCGGGTAGACTATTCTCTTAAATATTTAGGAGTTTTCTATGATCACAGCTCTTCTTCTATTCTGCAAACTAATTTATCAAAAACATGGCTTTCCATCTCTCAAGACATCTCGAGATGGCAACATTTAAAACTCCCCATGCTTGCTAAAGCCTACATCATTAAAATGAATATTTTCCCTAAACTTCTTTACCAACTGAATGCATCTCTTTCTTATACCTCAAAGTCCTTTTTTAATAAGATACATAAAACATTTGCCAAATTTATTTGGCATCCTAAATCGGTCAGAATCGCTTACCAAAAACTTACACTACCAAAGAATAGTGGGGGCTTGGCCCTGCCCGATATACTATTATACTACAAAATTATCCAAGCAAATAGGATATTCACAATCGCAAACTATCAGACAGACGACCATACTTGGACTCCCCTTTGGATTAAACTATGGTATAATCATACCTTAGACAATGATTTTAATCCAAAAGCTTTACCCTTTCTAAGCAAACCAAACCTTAAAAAGACAAAATTACATTCTTCCCTAAAAGGGCTAATCAAATCATTCCAAGAACTTTTTCAATCCATTAAATTAGGAAATGCTCTCCTTCTCTTCCAGCCATTTCATCTTAACCCAAATATAAATATAAACAATAAACTGATTAATTTAAATAACTTCCCGCTAATGAAAGATTATTCCTTATGGGATATACACAAATATAATCATTTATCCCTAACAGAACTCCGTATGACGCTAGGTCTAACTAAAAAATATATTATCACACTAAGGCAATTAAAAGAGATTACCATATCGTTGTTCTCCAGTTTTCCCAGTACTAATACGGAACAAAACCAAGTGGCCACATTACTTAAAAATTTAATGAATAAGAAAAACATGGTTTCTATTGCCTACAAATCTTTTTCCGAACTTCAAAACCAAGGAAAAATTATTTTTGCTAATTACTGGGATCAACAAGGTCTTAACATTTCAATAGAACAGAAGTTCCAGGCTATTAATAATACACTTATGTATTCGCCGTACAAAAAACTTTGTTATACGCAATTTATGGTTACCAATAATCTATACTTAACCCCAGTACATCTGAACAAATTTGATCCGAATATCTCTACTGCATGTTCATGTTGTTTGTGCCCGCATGCAGATATTATGCATATATTGTGGTCTTGTAGATATTCTCACAGCATATGGTGTTCACTCAAAGTTCAATTGGAGAAAATGGGATATCATAAATCTACACTGTCCTGGGAGATGGCGCTTCTACATATCACGAGTATATATATATACCCAAATTTAAACTCCGTGCATTAATTATTATCTGCCTCCTGGTCAAATTCTACATTACAAAGCAATGGTTGGACCGTTCCAAAATATCATGGAGGGATTTTAAGACTTTGGCCATTAAATATATCTCCTCACAAAAACTAATAATAATTAACTCTTGTAAAAGGGCTACATATCAAAGAATATGGGATTTCATTTTCCAGCTATTGGACACTGAATAACATTTAATTCTCATAACCATCTTATTTTAACCTTCCTATTCCTGATTCCTGAACTGATCCATCTATTTCCTAACATCTATCTTGATAAATGGATCTAGGAAAGGAAATTATTCTGACACCTAACTCACTTCCCTTTTGCAGGATTATGGGAGTGATTCTGGGGGCATTGTAACATATCACATGAAGGCTTAACAGGACTTTATAAATATGTTAATGGTGTTGTTTCTTTTTCTTTTTGGCACATATGTATATATGTATATAGGTTATATTTTGTTATACCTGAACCTTCTTATGTAAAAATTATACACTAATTACTGCAAATATGTTTATTTTTCCTTTGTTTATGTAAAGCAATAAAATTGTGTTTTATAAAAAAAAAAAAAAAATCATACAGACATATTATATCCATAACATAATAGAAAGTATTCTAAGAGCTAAGCCAACATGGGAATGGAGAAAGGAGATTCTGCCAAAAGAGATAACTGCAATTAGGGGTACAGAGAATAGGCAAGAGGGTGCTAAAATTTACTGGAGAAAACTGGCAAAGGAACTGAGGTATTTGGAGCAAATAATTAGAGGGAAAAGTAATAGAATGGGAAGAGGCCACAAATCCATTTGGATTGCAGGCTAGAGATCGCCTTCCCTATCAAGGATTGATATCAGAGTATTGGCAAAGAGAAAGGAATAAGGTGATCCTAAGTGAAAGACCAGCACTGGTAGAGTTTTTAGTAGAATCCAAAACAGAAGCTGCTGTTAAAGAAGGGTTATAATTAGTAGGGCATATAAAATATTGCATGATAACGATAGGAATTAAAGGACGTTAGAATGGCTTGGGAATAGAGACTGGATAAGCAATTCACAAAGAAACAATGGCTGCCAACTATGCAACAAAGTCTAGAAGATTTAGGATCTTTGCTTGGAAGTGTTTGCATAGGTATTTTGTACCCAAAGCTGACTCCAAAGAATGTTTCCTTAGGTAGATTGCAAAATGTTGGAGGTGTGATGAGGAAGAAAGAGGTAATTGGGAGCATATTTTTGGGAGTGTAATGACTTGGCAGACTTTAAAAAATTCATCCAGACTACTGTGTCAGAAATGTGGGTGAGCAAATTGGTGTTACTAAGGAAATTATTTTTTTTTTTTAGCTGTGATACAGAATCGGAATTGCCTAGACATACTAAGACCTTGCTGAGTTTAATTCTGGTGGCTGCCAAAAAAGCAGTCAGTAGTAAATGGAAATCTAAGTCCAAACCAAATGTACTAGAAGTAGTGAGTATAGTAACCAAGATAAAAGAACTGTAAGTTGGATCTTTAGAAAAGGGTATGAGCAAATTACATAGGAAACATGGGAATTGTGGGAACAATACATGCAGAATGTTTTGGAAGAGGAATGAGGTTTAAGGGTACACAGGAATTGAATGAGCCATGTAATGTTTGACTGACAGTGACTCTAGAAGACTCAGTTACATTTACTGCTGTGTTTTTTTTTTCAACTTTCTTACTCTTACAATACAGGATAATGAAAAACGTGTATTTATTAATGTACAAATGTGCAGTCTTAAAGCTGCACTATGAAATTTCATCTCTGATTTTGGTATCTGGTGGTATGTTCATGAAAATCAATAGCTTTGTTTTACCCATTTTTTTTTCCTGGTCTAGAAGGAATCTCAAGTTGTACTTCATTGGGGAGTCTGCTGGAAATGTCTTTGATCATTCTTTTTAAAACCTTGTGTACATTAAGGTTATGTAGGAACTTGGTATTCATTGGCTTTTGGTGTATGACTGCCTTCTGTGTTTAATATTTGCTTTTCCTTATTTTTATGCAGTATTTTTTTATGATTTTGCCAACATTATGGATATATTTCAGTGTTTATGACTATTGATGTCAAGAATACAGGGTTGTGACGTGATCTTTGAAGTGTACTTTTGAGGTACAGAAACCTAAAATTAATTGTTACATTGTTTGGGGTATATTTCAGTGTGTGAAATTATTGAGAGTGGCCTGATAATTTCTGTATGAAATGCTTTGATGATACACTGAGTCTCAGAAGAACATTGCAGAAACTGAAAGAATTTATTTTACATTCATGTTAATTGTAATCTCATACTTTTAAAAATATAGTATATAAGTATAGCAATACTTGTCATTCCGATTCCTCATAGATGTGCTAGCCTTTCCTCAGGGTTAGATTTTGGGAAAAAAAAGTTGCATTACCTTTGTCTATCCTACTTATGAGGTTAAAAGATTTTTTTCTTGATGTTTGGTATTTGGGTCCTCTTCAATACATCTGTCATCATTATGCTGCATATAGCAGCACAAGAAGGAACAGCCATTCATGTTCAGTCCAGGACTTCTTCCGTATATTTGTCTAGTAATGGCTGTGGCACACTATAGTAGCATCTCTTAAGTACTTACATTAAAAAGCCAGCAAAACAGCTGGCATTTTCTGATCACTTTAACAGCTAGCTATTACAGTAGCAGCCATCATGTTCCCATATTCCATATACTCAAAAGTAGTCTTACTTTAAGGCATATGTAGCATTATCCATGAGCCATCCCCAACACTTCTAATAGAGCAGGACCAAAGCCCTCTGTCTGTTTCTCATGTGCATTAACATTTTCTTTTTTAGTAGAGTTGATTTCTAAATCTAAGCATCCTTGTGGAAAATAAACTACTTCTGACAAGCTCAATTTGTACATTTTCTTTTCAGAACCATAGCACGTTATTGAATTGTCAGATTCCTCAAGATTCCAGCACTGCCACCCAGTGGCATTGGTACAAGGCGTTACAAGCCTTTTCTTTTACTGAGAGTAAAGTTTTTTTCCTTCAAAGTAAAAACAAGGAAGAAGGTATGAAACAATAAATATGTTATGAAATTATTCTTCCGTGAAAATTGTAATATTTGGATATAATGATGAACCATTTAAAATTGAGGCAAACAGAGAATGTAATATGCTTTGATTTTCAAAAACATTATATGTTAATATTTTAAAAGTAAAGTAGAGTTGATGCTACATACAAATACTATGAGATTAATAGAGAGGTGTTATTTTGAAAACAAAGAGGTGTTTAAATTGAATAGAGAGAAAACAAGATAAGAGTATATAGCACTGAGGGATTTAACTAAAGGAAGGAAAATAGTTATATTACAAGTTTATTAAATAATGAAGGTGAATAAGAGTAAACTTAGGAAGATATTTTACATATAGTAGTTGTAAGAGTGGTACAGGATATGTACGAGGGTAGTGTGACAGCAGTGAGGTCTGCGGTGGGAGTGACAGATGTGTTTAAGGTGGAGGTGGGATTGCATCAAGGATCAGCTCAGGGCCCTTTCTTATTTGCAGTGGTGATGTACAGGTTGACAGACGAGATCAGACTGAAGTCTCCGTGGACTATGGTGTTTGCAGATGATATTGTGATCTGTAGTGAGAGTAGGGAACAGGTGGAGGAGACCCTGGAGAGGTGGAGATATGCTCTAGAGAGAAGAGGAATGAAGGTCAGCAGGACTAAGGCAGAATATATGTGTGTGTGAATGAGAGGGAGGATAGAGGAATGGTGATGCAGGGAATAGAGGTGGCGAAGGTGGACGAGTTTAAGTACTTGGGATCAACAGTTCAGAGTAATGGTGAGTGTATAAGAGAGGTGAAGAAGAGAGTACAGGCAGGATGGAGTGGATGGAGAAGAGTGTCAGGAGTGATTTGTGACAGACGAGTACCAGTAAGAGTGAAAGGGAAGGTCTACAAGAGGGTAGTGAGACCAGCTATGTTATATGGGTTGGAGACAGTGGCATTGACAAAAAGGCAGGAGTCAGAGCTTGACGTGGCAGAGTTGAAGATGTTAAGATTTGCACTGGGTGTGATGAGGATGGACAGGATTAGGAATACATATATTAGAGGCTCAGCCCAGGTTGGAAGGTTTGGAGACAAAGCCAGAGAGCCAAGATTACGTTGGTTTGGACATGTGCTGAGGAGGGATGTAGAGTATATTGGGAAAAAGATGCTAAGGATGAAGCTGCCAGGTAACAGGAAAAGAGGGAGGCCTAAGATAAGGTTTATGGATGTGGTGAGAGAGGACATGCAGTTGGTTGGTGTGACAAAGCAAGATGCAGAGGACAGGAAGAAATGGAAACAGTTAATCTGCTGTGGTGACCCCTAACGGGAGCAGCCGAAAGAAGTAGTAGTTTTGGAAATGGTTATATTAGAAAAAGTGCTAGAAATCTATGGACTGTAAAACAATGACAACAGAAAATAAAAAGCGATAAATAAATTGACTTAAAATAACAGAAGGTAGCTTTAAAAGGCATTAATAAAAAAGGGGCACAGGAGATGATTTTATTATTTATCAGTTTTATAAAAAAATTGACAGAATTGTAGAAAAAGAAGTTATGTGCTCACCATACTGTTCCATCTGTGTTGTATATCTGCATTCATCCTTGACAGATGGGTTCAGTTCCGATATTGGAACTGACTCAGCTGTTACTACAGCTCATTCCAGCCAAAACCTCTCGAGCTTCAGCTCTACCCAGAATCCCTCTGTCTCAATTACCTCAGATCAAGTTTGCAGAAAAATACAGAAACGTAAACTATATACATATAAATATATATATATATATATATATATATATATATATATATATATATATATATATATATATATGTATATATATATATATATGTATATATATATAGGTCTACTTTTTTTATCAAATGCTCATCCTTTCAAAAAGAAAAAGTACGACCCATTTATATCAAAGTGTACTTAAATGAAAGTGCTCTTTCGCAACTACCGGTTCAACGAACCGGTAATATTAAAAATAAACACTGCAGCACCACATCATGCTACAGTGGGGATAAGGGAGTATACCTGTTTCCTCACTGTAGTGCGATCTCGGAGTTAGTACATGTAAAGTAGCGGGGTGTGGGGGGTGCAGGGGAACTAGCCCCATCCCCGCAAAAATGTCTTTGTAGTGTTTTTTGTAATTTGACTGGTTCATTGAACCGCTGGTCGCGAAAGTGCACTTTCGTTTAAGTGCGCTTTCGCGTAATTGGGCTCGTACTTTTTCTTTTTTTCAATAAGCTTTCAATAAGAAAAAGTAGACCTATATATATATATATATATATATATATATATATATATATATATATATATCTATATACAAAGTTATGTGTAAGGTAAGACATATGGAAGCCTTATATACTGTGCTTAGGTAAAAAATTATGTGAATTCAAATGAATTAGTCCACTCCACCAAAAAACTGAAGAGGTTGGGGATGGAGGATGGGAAGTCAAAGATGAATGAAGCTATACAACATAGATGGAACATTATGGTGAGTACATAACTTCTTTAACTGATGTTGTCTATCTTCATTCCATCCTTGACAAATGGGACAGAGTCCCCAGCTACCTAAAAACTTGGGTGGTATTATGGAAGAATGTTCCTGAGCACCATTGAGCCAAAGGACAATCATCCCCTCAAGACCACATCCAACTTATAAGGAGTAATAAAGGTAGGGGGGTAGCCCAAGTAGCTGCTGCTCATTTATCATCCATTGAAGCTCTGGCTTGAAAGACAGCTGAAGTGGCTAGAGACTTTGTTGAATGAGCTTTGACTGGTTTTGTCAAAGTCAAATTATTCTCAACATAGGTGAATGAAATGCAGTCTTTCAACCATTTTGAAAGAGTAGTCTTGCTGACTGCCTTGCCCAAGTTTGATCTAGAGAAAGAGACAAATAATTGATTAGATTGTCTTATGCTTTTTGTTCTATGAAGATGGAATCATAATTGTCTATGTACATCTAGTAAATGCAAGGCATACTCCCCTTTGTTAGAATAGTTAGGGAAGAAAACTGTCAAATTAATTGTCTGGTTAATGTTTGTTTGTGAGAAAACCTTGGGTAAGAAGGAGGGGTTGGTTCGCAAGGATACCCTATCTTTATAGAAAATAAGATAAGGAGGTTCTGATGATAATGCTTGGATCTCTGAAATCCTTCTGGCTGAGGTAATGGCTACCAAGAAGAGTGTCTTCCATGATAAACGTTTTAGGTCACATTCTGCACAGGGTTCGAAGTGAGGATGTATCATAGCCTGCAAAACTAAGTTGAAGTCCCAAGAAGGCATCAGGTCTTTGTATGGAGGT
Source organism: Protopterus annectens (assembly GCF_019279795.1). Taxonomy (NCBI): domain Eukaryota; kingdom Metazoa; phylum Chordata; order Ceratodontiformes; family Protopteridae; genus Protopterus; species Protopterus annectens. The sequence continues at coordinate 1,544,601,968 of NC_056739.1, forward strand.
TTTAGCAGAAGAGTACCTCTAAGAAATGATTTACAAAGTCTATGAGAGGCTAAGGATAGTTCATCCAAACCATTATGAAATTTAAAATAACAGTTAACTGAACATTGATAGTAGAAGGGGAAGCTCCCTTATTAAACAGATTGGCTAAAAAAATCTAGAATTTGGTCTATTGATGCTGGAAAAAGATTGATTTGTTTTTTAAAGACCCAAATGGTACATCTTTTCCACTTACTCATTTAAAGCTTTCTAGTGGAAGGTTTGTGAGCTGACAAGAGGATTTTTCATACTGGAGAAGAAATGTTTGGATGCATGCCTGGAAGTTAATGGAACCACACAGACAGCTTGATGTTCAGGAGATTTGGGTGATCAAGACCCTCTGGATGGGACAAAAGATCTATCTCTGGGTCCATAATCCATGGTTGTTGAATTAGATAAGGCCAAATGTTGCTCTCCTACTTTGGACACAATAGAAGAGGCTTTGTGGGTTCTGTTCAAGCAGCTTTATTTTATACAAACACATCATGATAGAAGTGTACTGACTTTAACCTAAGAAACTTACATACAAACTAACTGCTGTAATCATACATGCGTACTCTCTGGCTGCACTCCCAAAATTTCACTAGGAATGGTACGTGCTTAACATTTATACGTGCACACACAGTCTTTGACATGCTTTTTAAAGATACAGCACATAGCATGTGCTCTCTGATCTACATCCTCCCTGTTGAAAAAAACAAAACATGCAATGTTATGAATCTTTGGGCATGTAGATATCAGAGACAATTAGTCATGCATTTATACAAGACATGATACACACACACACACACACACACACATATATATATATATATATATATATATATATATATATATATATATATATATATATATATATATCTATAGTTAAGTCCATGTTGCTACATATTTCACACTGGGCTAAGATACTCATCCATAACGTGTGACTTAAAACTGGGAATTGGGCTTAACTATTGGAGCTGTCTCAGAAAAATGTTCGATCTTTGATTGGAATATCTTCAGAAATGGAATCAGAGGTAGGAGCACACTCTGGGATAGAAATAACATTTGTTTCACTCTGAGATTTAGAGTCTAAGTTGCTATAACAATGTTGTGATGATGACTCTGGTACAGGTAACAGATGTTTACAGTTTCTCCTGTACTGCGTACCTTCCGAGTCTATAAGGTAGGATTTTGGTTCAAGACATTTACCAACAACTTGACCTATGCGGTCAAAACCTTTTTCTGTTTGAAGTCTGACCATTTTTCCTTCTCTTAATGGAGAGAGACGTTTGCTCGACTTGTCGTACGATGACTTCTGGATAGAACGCTTCTTAAATCATTGAGCCTTGATGGTGTTATTATTCTTGGCTTTAGGCTTTAGTAGATTGGTAGTAATAGGTAGCATAGTTCTTGTATGCCTGAAAAGAAGTCGTTGAGCAGGAGATCCAAGAAAATCACATGGTACATTCCTAAGGTTAAGCAGATTTAATAAAAATCTGAATTGTCACATCTTGACCTTTCAAGTAGTTGTTTTGCATTCTGCACAGCATGCTCAGCTAGGCCATTCGACTGAGCATACTCAGGACTGCTGGTAATATGCAGAAAGTCACATTGTCTTGCAAACTTCTGAAGCAACTGGCTAGTAAATTGAGTACCATTGTCAAAAATAACTTTGTGCGGACTACCATGGACTGAGAAATTATGTTTCATCTTAGTGATAACAGTAGTAGATGTGAGATTAGGTAGTAGATCAGTCTCAAACCAATTCAAATAAGAGTCTACCAATACCAAGTAGTGTTGATTGTTCCACTCGAAGATATCAGTGGCTACTGTTGACCAAGGTAGTTCAGGAACTGGATGTAGCTGAAGCAGTTCTCTTTGCAAGTGCGGTCTAGTACTATTGCATACTGAACAAGAAGAAAGTACTTTATGAATGTCTTTTAGTAATGAAGGCCAAAATACTAATTTTCTCGCTCACCTGTTAGTGGATGTGGAACCTGGATGACCGCAATGCAAAATCTGGATGTACTCATGTTGTAAGGAAGCAGGAACAACAATTTTAGGACCTTTGAAAATAATGCCATCTTCCTTCAAAATGTCATCTTTGTAGACAAAATAAGTTTGCAGTTCTAGTGGTACACTAGATTGCTTTGACAGCCATCCAACATTAAGGTAGTGACTGAGCTTTTGCAAAACTGGATCAGTCTTTAAGTGATCTCTCAACTCATCAAGCCTAGTGGTAGAAAAATTATGGGGTCTATATTACGTACTCAAAGAGATACATCTTCGAATATGTAATAATCAACACTAAAACACTGAAATACAAAAACCGCGAATGGCCACGTCCGCAAAGTTTTTCATAGGGAAAAAATTCAGCTAGCCATTCCCAGGGTTTACCCTTTTCCCCAACATAGAGCAATCTCGGAGTTGGTATATTTAGTTAGGGGGGTGTGGAGGGCAATGCCCCGCCCCACTTACAATAGATTAGAAGTGTGCGTGTTGTGTTTACAGCCCGCAGTTTGTTTTCCCTAGGAAAAAATTTGCGGACGTGGCCATTTTGCTTTTTGGTGTTGATTATTACGTATTCAAAGAAGTGTCTCTTCGAGTACGTAATATAGACCCCAATTATGCACTGCCATCACATCAAAGTCAAAATTCTCTGCGTCAAGCTGTTCCATTGTATTCCTAGGTGATCTGGATAAGGTATCAGCCAGGTAGAGTAGTTTGCCTTTCATATAGACCAATTTGAAGTTTTACTTTTGCAATATGAGCATCATTCTTTGTAATCTTCTTGGAGCTGAATGCATAGGCTTCTTTAGAATAGTAACTAGAGGTTGGTGGTTAGTTTCAGTCTGAATAGCTCGACTATAAATATAATCATGAAACTTGGAACATGCAAGTACTATTGCCAAACGTTCTTTCTCGATTTGAGCATACTGCATCTCAGTTTGGGTAAGTGTTCTAGATGCATAGACTACTGGTCTGCCCTCTTGAAGTGTAACTGTGCCTAGACCAATTTTTGAAGCTTCACAGGAAAGAGTAATTAGTTTGTTCACATCAAAGCATCTTTAATGTAGGTGGAATGGTAATTTTCTTCCTGAGGTCTTCAAATGCCTTCTGGTGCTGTTCCAACCATGACCATGCAACATTTTTGCATGTTAGCTCTCTTAAAGGTGCTGTCAACTCACTGAAGTCTGGTATGAACTTGCCTAAATAGCTGACCATACCTACGAAATGGTGTAAAGCTTGAACATTGGTGCTGACATCTCAAGAATAACTGCTTGCTTGATCAGGTCTGGTCTCAAGCCAGTACTGGTAAACAAATGACCTACATAAGTAACTTCTGGGAGCCTGAATTTGCACTTCAGAGGATTGTGCTTCAAGTTCATGAGACTTGCGCTGTCTAGAACTTTCTTTAGGTTTCTGTCCTGCTCTGCTTCACCATTGCCTCCAACCAATAAATTATCTACTATTATGCCACAAGGATAACCTGAAAACATTTGCTCCGTTGCACACTGAAAGACTTCGCTTGCATAATTTATTCTAAATCACATCCTTAAAAATCTGTATTTGCCAAACAGAGCAACAAAAGTGGTTAGTAATGAGGATTTGTGATCAAACATCACTTGTCAAAATGAGCTCTTTGCATCCATCATCATCAACAGTGCACATTGGATGATATGGTCTTTTCAATGTTTTTATCTCTTGGGTCAATGCATATTCTGATTTTGTATGAACCTTTTTTGTGAGCTGCTACCATATATAATACTCATTCTTCTGTAACTGGACATATTATACCTTGCTGCACCATTTTATCCAGCTGAGCCTTACCTTTGTCCTGCATAGCATTCAGAACTCTTCTTGCTGGTCTGACTACTGGAGTGGCCTCTGGGTCTAACTTCAAGGAATACACTACTGGAAGTTTGCCCAAACTGTCATCAAAAACATCAGCATATTCTGAGAAAATGGCTTCAGAAAAATTAGAACTAGGAGATATACTTACGTGATGAACTTCTTTGATAAAAGAAAGCAGATTAATTCTCAAACTGTTCTTGAGACCCAGTAAAGACTGTACTGGTCTTCTTACTACATAGAATAAGAAGTTGTAACAGTTCTTGGCCAAATAAGATGAAAGCATCACCAAGCCTTCAGTCTGAATCTCTTCATCTCCATAAGCAACAAGTTTCACACTACTGGCCACATTAAGTTACTCATTAGTTCTCACTCTAGCAAGTGTGTCTGCTGATATAACATTACAGAATCTACTTTAAGCTCTGTAGATTTACCATTGATCCGGATAGTATAGAACACTTCACTTTTTGCCAGTAAATACACTGCATCAATTCTTCCATCCACATAGAAAGCTGACTGCTGCATCTCCACTTGATCAACCTGCTTTTTTGTGTGACCTTTCGTTACAACTGAATGAGGTTTATCTGATTTGCAAACTTTTTGGAAATGGTTCCATTTTTTACAGTTGAATAAGTCATTTTCAGTAGACAAAATAAAGTGACATCCTGAGATGAAACCTTCAATATGGAAGGACTCAAAGTTTTAGTTGGAACCGAAACTGATGTTTTCGGCACCATGGTGTCAGAAATAAAGGTCTTCGGTTCTGATGAAGCTGTAAGAACTGAAGTCTTCAACTTTTCTGTCTTTGGAGTTGACAGAAGTTGGAACTGAGTGGCTTCACTCTTTACTTTTGTCCATGGAGGACGAAGAAGCAAAAGAAACATCAGTTTTGGCTTTGTCTCCAATAGATAAGTCTTCCCCAAAGGCAGATAGCAGAATACCCTTCAAGATCAATTTATTACACGTCTTAACACTTTATGCCTAAAATCATGATATCTGCTGCAGTCTTTTTAGAGATGAAATCTGAAGAGGGTTTCTTATGGCCACACATCTGTCAGTTTTTGAAACCAGAAGGGGCCTTACTCTTGTGAGTCATGGTAATGAGAAAGTGAGAAAAGAAGAGAAATGAAAATAAGACTTTTTTTTTTGAAAAAGTTGTCTATCAACAATGACAGAGAAGTGCATAAACATGTACAAACAGGGAAATAGTTTTCCTCTCTGCCCTTCTCTCTATTTTACTATCAACTATACTAGTCACAGACTACACGAAGTGTATAGACAGGGTAGAAGGACAGAAATATGTCAACAATGATATAAAGAATACCCAAAGGGTAGAGAAATGGAGAAAAATGTAAAGATTATAACAGAAATTTAACTAAATGAAGGAAAGCTCAAGAATCTCAGCTAAGCATTTCTCTCTTTTAGACTCATGATTTTCACCACAACTGCAACAGTTAACAATGCTGGACCTAGGTTTTGCTGATTCATGCTTGCATTGTACTGAGCATGCTCCATTAACTAAACTGGTCTTAGAACTTGCTGGAAAACTATGTGGTTTCTTTGATGAGCCAACAGGGGTTGTGGCTGCCATATGCTTAGTAGGCCTATTTCTGTTTGCCACGTGCTGCATGCCATCTACAATTGCTCTGAAGCCTGCCGAAACCATGATCTTGTCACTTGCAAGCATACTTGTGTTTCTTTGTCACTTCATGGATTGGGCAAATCTCTATGGCTTTACCCAACATTAAGTCACAATCACGAAGCAAGCTCACAGTAGCACTATTAATACCACACATGAGCTTGTCCTTTATTAACTCATCTTTTAAGTCATCAAACTGACATGTTTTAGCCTTGTTTCTCAGATCAGTTATATACGCTGCAAATGTTTCTGATCTCTCATGTAAAACAAATGCCTCTCTAGTATAATATTTGTCTGGGGGTTACACATTTCTCTGAACTTGCGCTTCAAAAACTCGGGGTCTTCCCTTGACTCAGCCTGTATAACAATGTGATGGTTTTCACCTTCTCTTTCATATACTGCCGGTGCATACACAAATGAACACTCTCTTTCTATGACCTCTGACCCAGCTAAGTTTAGCAAAATGAATGACTTGGTGTGTGCATCTTTATCTGAATAAGCTGCTTGTATAAAAATATCATGCTCTTGCTCAGATACTGTCCAATTCTCTGCAATATTCTGATCAAACACAAGAGGTAAGGGCTTTTGAAATCCCTCTGCCATATTAACACATACCAGTGAAGGGTTTTGCAAATAAGCACGAATACATACACATATGCCAGAAATTTATGCCAGTACTTGTAACTTTGCTCAATAGCACAAGGAGCCTGTGTATAACTGAACTTTTCAAAATAGGTCTCTCAGGCACTGTAATAATCTTGAAATGACTGTATTGCACAAAATCACCTCTTAGTATAAGAAACATATCAAATAACTGCACGATACAATCCTCTGTGTAACCGGACTTTGCAAAATAAGTTTCTAGGGCACCGTAATACTTTTGAGATTATTGCACTGCTAAAGTAATTTATCATCATTTGAAGAAACATTTCAAACAACTGCATGATGTGGATGAACTAGGCAGGAGAAGCACAGAGTCAATAACATTTTGAAGTAATGGCTCTCTGTGAATAAACTGTACACAACACACTGAAACTTCCCCAAAATGGTGGTACCTTTCTAGGCAATTCCCTACAGTGCAAGGAACACTCTGTAATTGCAGCATTTTGCAAATAGATACACCCAACACAAGAAACTTTTCAAAATGGCTATACTTTGACTACACTTCATGAAGTAGTTGCACTTTGCATACAAATAACTCTTCAAAATACCTGCAGAGCATTCAGCACACACTGTAAGTACTTTTACATACTTTGAGATACTTCGAATAACTTTAGTTATGCCCTTGATACAATACAAAGCCATAGTTATGCCAAAACACAGCACTTTGCAAAAAAACATGCAGTTGGCTTGCTTAGTCTACACTTAATGTGCCCTTTTTTGCCCTTATTATATTTATTTTGCTCATTTAATCTCTTTTCATGCCCATTGTACTTTACTTGTGCTAGTTTTACTCTAAACATGCCTGTTTTGCCTTAAGTATACTCGTTTTGCTTTTAAACATGCTCATTTTACTTTTCTGTTAATTGTTTCATCAAACACCTTTATTTTAAACATTTATTTTAGTTAATAAGCCATTTATGCCTCCTGCTTGTTTAATAATGCATTTTGTCTCTTTTATGAAATAAGTTTGTGCATATTTTCATTACTTTTGCTTCTTTTCTGGCTCTTTTTTATGCTCGTTTCTCTTAGTTTACCTTCACTGTCATCTCTGCACCTCATGGCTCCAAATCATATTCTCTGCAATCTTGGTTCAGACACCATGTCGCTCTCCTGCTTTGGACACAATAGAAGAGTCTTTGTGGGTTCTGTTCAAGCAGCTTTATTTTATACAAACACATCACGATAGAAGTTTACTGACTTTAACTTAAGTAACTTATATACAAACTAACTGCTGTAATCATACATGCTTACTCTCTGGCTGCACTCACAAAATGGCAGTAGGAATGGCACGTGCTTAACATTTATACGTGCATGCTCAGTCTTTGATGTGCTTCTTAAAGATACAGCACATAGCACAAGCTCTCTGATCTACACCAAAGAAAGGGGAACCAAACTTGTTGAGGCCAAAAGGGGCGCAATGAGGATCACTTTGCTCTTGAATCTGAATGATTTCTGCAGAAATTTGGAAATTAGAGGTATCAGAGGAAAGGCATACAGGAGACTTGGGGGGGGGCATTCATGGAAAAGATCATCTCTGAGTGAATTTCTCGGAGGGGGAATCAGAGCGAAGTAGTTTCTGCACTTGTTTAGTGGAGAATCAAAAAGATTGCAACTAGCTTGACCTCAATAGCAGAAGATCATCTTCACCACTTTTTGATTGAGAGAACACTTGTGAGGCTGAAGGATGCATCTGCCCAGTTTGTCCACAATCATGTTGGAACTCCCCAGAATGTGCATTGCTACTAGAAAGCAGTTGGAGGATATCACCCACTGCCAGACTCTGAGGACTTCTCGACAAAAGGGGTAAGACCTGGTTCCTCCTTTTTTGTTGATGTACCAAACCACTGACATGTTGTCTGGAATGTATTTGTGCCTAGAGGAAGAACTTTTTGAAATGCTTGCAATGCAAAAAGCATTGCTCTTATCTCCAGGACATTGGTATGTAAATTGGCATGTATTGGGGACCAAGTGCAGTGGACCATCTCACCCAGAAAATGCCCCCACCCCACCTCATCTGGGAGGTGTCCATGGTCACTATGGCTGAGGGTTCTGGAAAGACAAAGGGGCATCCCTGAAGAACTTGATCAGACTGTATCCACCAAAGAAGGTCCTTTTTGTAGCAGTCAGTGATCAAAACTTGATTTGACAACAGGTGGTGAAGGATAGACCATTGAGAAGCTAGCATCCATTGCAGAATTCTCATATGTAATCTGACCAGTGGTGCTAAGGTTATGGAAACTGCCATAGAGCCTAGGACTTGTAGGACTAACTATGCTAGAACCTTCTTTCTGGAAAATAATGGTTGTATCTGATTCAGAAGTCTTTGATATCTCTCTGGAGGAAGAGAAGGTATTGATGTATGAGTATTTAGCAGTGCTCCTGTGAATTCCAAAGTTTGTGTTGGGGTTAAGTGTGACTTTTGTAAATTTACTTTAATCCCCATATGGGAGCAGATATTGAGAGTGTAGTTCCTGTGGCTAATTCCAACTGATGTGTGGTCGAAATGGTTGTGAGCCAGTTACCCAAGTATGGAAACACTTGGAATCCTTGCAGTCTCAAGTGAGCTGCTATGACTGCCATGCATTTGGTGAACACCCTGGGGCTGTGCTGAGTCCAAAGGGCAGTGCTCTGAATTGGTAATGGCTGACTCTCAAGAGAGGCTGAGAAACATTCTGGAGAACTTGTCCATTTTTATGTGGTAATACACATCTTGAAGGTCTATAGAGCACATTCAGTTGTCTTTCTTTTGAAAGGAAAGGATGGATTGTACCATGACCATCTGGAACTTTGTCAAACTGATTTGTTCAGTACTCTGAGCTCCAGTATAGGTCTCCAGTCCCCTGTCGTCTTTGGCACTAAAAGGAATCTTGAGTATGTTCTGGATCCTTCTTGGTCTGGTGGGACTTGTTGGATGACTCTTTTGTCCAGCAGTTTTTGAATTTCTGGTACTGCTGAATCCCTGTGATTGGGTGGAGCATCAGGGATTTTCTTGTAAACTGGAGGAGGTTGAGAAAAGGGAATAGTATAGCTCTGGATATGATCCATTGCACCCAGGAATCTGTTGTCTCTGGCCAGGCATTTAGGTGCAAGGATAAGCATTCCTCGACTGCCTCCAGAGGAAGACAATTGGGCCTCCATTCAGGAACTCTGAAAGGGCTTACCTGAGATGGAATCCTTGAAGACCTGGTTTTGTGAACCACCTCTGCCATAAGGGTGGCATCTTCTATTTTGGTACCCCCCTCTGTCCCTGGGGGAACTCCCTCCACATGTGTCCTGGAAAGGCCCTTGGGATTTTTTGAACCACATTCTTCCACCACTCCTCTGGTTCCTTGAAAAAGACCTTTGGGGTGGAAAAGGTCTTACCATCCTTCTTACACCTGGATAAAGTCTCTTTCACTTTTGGGCTAAACAAGGATGTTCTGTCAAAAGGAGCATTGACAAAAGAAGATTTGAATTGTTCCACTAATTCACAAAGGTGCTTCCTGATGTGTTGTTTAATGGCTATGCCTGTACCCGTCACTCTGGCACTCCTTCGGCTGTATGAGAAATCAGCCTCATGGACGGGTTGGAAACAGACTCCAAGGTGGCCAACTGAGAAGCAACTTTCTCTTGTACTTTCTCAGCCACAGCTCCCAACAGGGTATTTGATAACTCCTTGATCAGATCCCGTTGGAGCCTGGTGAAATGTGTCAAGTAGTTCAAGGACCTTACAGCGAAGTTCAATGAAGTGTTGTCCCACTTTCCAAATCTGTCCATAGCCTGGGATTCTCTGTTGGGTGGATGAACAGAGGAACTTTACTCATCCAGTTCCTTTTTGGTGGCTGCTGCAATGACCATAGCATCCACTGTGAGACCATTGGCCCAAATTCCTTGTCTTCAGGTACAGATAGTATCTTGTCTGGTCTCTCTGGGACAAGCTCGACAGAATCAGGAGCTTTCCATGCCCACTGTGAAATCAACTGAATAAGATCATCAGAAGGTGGCATCACCCAAGAGTTAGACAGGCAGGTGCCAAAAGCCTGCTGGTAAACAGACTCCTCAGAGGAAGGGTTTTGGGACTTCCAGTCTCCCCTCTGTTTAAGGATTTCCAGGATTTCTCCAAAGGAGATATCATCAGGGGGTGACCGAGGGGACCCCTTCCCCCTCATCAAAATCTATATCTTCAATGACTGATTCCTGAGGGGAATCCAAGTGCTTCCTCTTGCATTTCTTTTTGTGAGGGGACCTCCTCCGGGGGATAGTCTGGGAAGGTATCCATGGATGACAGAACCTATGGCTGTGAAACCTGAGGTTTCAGCACCCACTGTCCCAGTGGAGAGGCTGGTGGAACATCAGAGGTAGAGAGAGGGGGACTTGTTCTGATGGGGTAGGTGCCAACTGTATCACTGTAAGAGAAAATGCCCTCTGCATAGCCTTGAAGGCTGGTCTCCCTGAAGAGGGAATGGAGCCCAGAACCAAGATAGACTGCCTCAGAACCAGGGTCACCTCCCACTTCAAAGAAACAACCCTCAAGATGGAAGCTGGAGCAGAAATCAGTCAAGCAGAAGCTCCAAAGAGCAAGGACGACTTCAAAAAATCTGGAGTTGAGACCTGCTCCCTGGAACCGGCAGGGAAGCCATGGCTCCAAGAGGTCTCCGGTTCCGATATATCTGAAGAACTCAGGGTGATAGCCAGCTTCACAGACGTGAACAACTACAGGGCTGATCCAGTCGGTGCTGGGGGACCCAGAACAAAGGACTCTAAAGCCTCTGAGGAGGTTAGAGGAGGAGTCGTGAATGGAGTAAAGAATGTCTCGGTACCAAAACCAGAAGGAATCAATGTCGAAGATGGACTGGTAAGCCCTCTAGCCCACAAAATTTTGTTCACTTGCCTCTCCACATTGAGTTCTGACAGGCTTTTTGTGGAGTAGACTGAAGGAGAGGAAGGAGACCTGGGCCTCTGCAGAAATACTTCAGGTAATTCTCCAGTGAGGAGATCTATGGAGGGTGAATAAGTCATTTTCAGTAGACAAAATAAGTCACATCCTGAGATGAGACCTTCAATATGGAAGGACTCAGTTTTAGTTGGAACCAAAACTGATGTTTTCGGCACCATGGTGTCAGAAGTAAAGGCCTTCAGTTCTGATTTAGCTGTAAGAACTGAAGTATTCAACTTTTCTGTCTTCGGAGCCGACAGAGAAGTTGAAACTGAGTGGCTTCACTCTTCACTTTTGTCCATGGAGGACAAAGAAGCAAAAGAAACATCAGTTTTGGCTTTGTCTCCAATAGATAAGGCTTCCCCAAAGGCAGATGGCAGAATACCCTTCAAGATCAATTTATTACGCGTCTTAACTAACACTCTATGCCTAAAAGTATGACATATGCTGTAGTCTTTTTAGAGATGGAGAGGACCAAGGCAATAAACACTTAAGGCATGAAAATCTGAAGAGGGGATCTTATGGCCACACGTCTGGCATTTTTTTGAAACCAGAAGGGACCTTACTCTTGTCAGTCATGGTGATGAGAAAAGAAGAGAAATGAAAACAAGACTTTTTTTTGAAAAAGTTGTCTATCAACAATGATAGAAACGTACACAAACATGTACAAACAGGGAAATAGTTTTCCTCTCTGCCCTTCTCTCTATTTTACTATCAACTATACTAGTCACAGACTACACAAAGTGTACAGGGTAGAAGGATAGAAATATGTCAACAATGATATAAAGAATACCCAAAGGGTAGAGAAATGGAGAAAAATGTAAAGACTGTAACAGAAATTTAACTAAACAAAGGAAAACTCAAGAGTCTCAGCTAAACATGACAATTTCTGGATATGGCAAATGAGATCTGAGGTAATTGAGAGAGAGGGATTCTGGATAGAGCTGAAGCTCGAGAGTTTTTGGCTGGCACAAGCTGTAGTAATGGCCGAGTAGATTGCAATATCTAAACCGAACCCATCTGTCAAGGATGGAATGAAGATAGGCAACATCAGATATAATGTTTTCCCATCTTCTTCATGAATGGTTTAGATAATGGAATTTATTGGAATAAAAGAAGACAAAAACCAAGACTTGGAGAGCTACTGTTTTCCGCAACGTTAAGTATAATTTTTGTTTGTTTGGCTGTGTGGGAGGGAAAAACAAAAAAACAATCGTCAGCTCATCATGGTGCCCTTGTCCTATGTCAGATCTATATACCCCCCTACTCTGTTCCTGATTTGTTCTACCAGGGTCAGGGCTGTCAAGGATCATTACAGCATCCTGGAACCACACAGCACCTTTGGTGCTGTGGAAGTTGTAATGTCCTATCCTAATGTCTTTATTTCTCTACATTTGTCTGTTGTATCTGAGGACTGCTCCTCTCAACAGACCATGCCTTCTCACATGGAACACCTAAACAAATGCCCTCCCCCCTGGGATGGGCACACCCATCCTTTACAGCCAATTATCTTGGATGCTGACATTGCTAATCAAATCCAGATTGTCTGGCCTGTAGTTAGGGCTTTATCCCTCTACACCAAGGTGCTGACAGCAGTCAGCTTCAGTGCCCTTTTTCCCATTTTTCTGTATGGGGTTGGTGTATCATATACTGATCAGACCTAGAGTCACTGTTCAATCTAGCTGGCAGCAATTTTGAGTATAAATTGTTAATCAAAATTCTTCAGTTAAGGATTAGTTGTATATGTCAGAAAAATATTAGAAATGGAAATTTGTGGTATCTATAAGGATAAAGCTAGTGGGAGTTTACTATTATTGATAAGAAAATTAGTAAACATGCAATCCAAAGAGAAACCTTCAGGAAGTTTGATGAAATGTGACATACCAAATGCTTATGTGCATACATCTTTAATTGAGAATATAGTGAGAGAATGGTTTAGAAAAATAAAATATTTTAAACACCGTGTCTTATACAAGTAATATGATTCCTCTGGTGAATGGATGGACAGGAAAAAAAGTAACTGTTAAGTGACTGAAGTAGCGTTACCTGATTAGTCCAGTTTTGTTTGAACTAGTAAATAATGTGGGAATGTGTGTAATAAAAAGATAGCTGATGATTTGAGATGAAGGATTGTTCTGAGAAGTAAGACATCGGTTAGCTTGCTGTGTTTTACACTGTTGATCTGACATTGACTGTGGTTTATTGTTTTCAATGCAGTCCATGTTAGAGTATTATTTGAGAGATATAATGGCCAGAGATTTGAAAAGTATTGCTCTAGATAAAAATGAAAAAAAAAAAATCCAGAAGTTTAAAGTGTAGTTGGTCAGTTTTACTTTACATGAGGAGATTTGATGATGTTGGGAATTAATTTTACAGACTTTAAAAGGATAGAAGAAAAATATAGAAAAAAAACGGCAAATTCTATGTAGCCCCTTTTGGGAAAGAAGTTGGTTTAAATTAATTCTGATTTATTCTGCTATGGAAGTTATGTAGGAAAAGTTTTTAATGTACCTTAAGAATTTTGGAGAGCAATTATTTCTTTATAGTTTTTTTTTCTTTTTCTGAGTCTTCAGTTAAACCTGATAATAGCACAATTAATGTTTACATCTAAGGAAAATTATATTTTTTACATATTTATGTTATGTTTTTATATATATATATATATATATATATATATATATATATATATATATATATAATATGAAACAAAATAGATAATATATTAGGATGTTTTACTAGTTAAAAGTATGAAATTAACCAACTTCTAACATATTTATATTACGTTTTAATATATATATATATACAGGAAGCAAAATAGATAATATATTGGGATGTTTTAATAGTTAATATGAAATTAACCTGGAAGTTTTAGAGCAGGAGAAGAAAAACATCTGAAAAAAATGCAATATATAAAACAATGATTAGTGGATAGTAGCAACTGATTGCATTAATGCTGGCACTAAAAGAAAAATAATTGTGTTTAAAATTCAAAAACGAATGATTTTTTTTTTGCAGGCAGATATAATCATTTAGTTAAAAAGAAAAGGAGAGGATTAAAAGAGAAATTCCTGCACATGAGCTTTGAGATGATCTTACATGAAACCTCCTCGAGAAATGAAATACCAAAGTCTGATAAAAACAACATAGAAATGATGTGTTGAAAAATATTAGTGTTTCATTTAAGATTATAATAGACTTGAAAGCTTTTAGAATTTGGTTGCAGATAAACTGCATTGTATAATGTTGATTTTTTTTTTTAGTTTTATAGTAGTGATAAAGGAGTTAGAATTTATTGTGGATTGCATTTTATTGTGCATGTATAATTTGTAATTAGGTAGTAGAGTTGTGATACGGGAGAAGAACCATATCTATTTTTGATGTGAAATTATAAAAAAGGAGTATGAAATTAACATTCTTTTTTCATTCTATTAATTTTTTACTTTTGTTGACTTCATTATTTGATGTATTTAAAAGTGTAATTTGATTTTATTAAAAAAAACACCATATAATTCCACTTTGGACATCAGTGGGCTAACTGTTAGTGAGATGAATGAAGAAAGAGGCATTGGGAAAAGAGAGTGGTGATGGCAATATGAAAAATGAGAAAATTTGTAGTTAGCAGGTAATTACTGATCACCCTAGTAGGTGTGAGACCTCAGTGATGTTTTGGATTTAGATGTCATACCTGTGACAAGATATATATAAAACAGAAAAATTACAGTGGTACACTTGGAACATCTTACATTACTGCTTTCTTTCTTGAGTACAGCCCTTTTTGTTGCAGGTAGTTCACAGAAATTACCTACTTTGTAGTGACTTAAAATGGCCAATGGATTGAAGAGTGTTATTATCATGGAAGAAGGAGCAGAGAAAATCTTTATCAAATCCTTTAACTTGCAGGCTGCCTGTATGCCAGGAAATTAATTTATACAGAGTTAATTACTGTGAACCTCTGGCAACCTATGCCTGAATCAGAGGATCAGAAGTTATGCATTTTCATTGTTAACTAATGGGAGACCTTCATTGGAAAGGTATACTTTTTGGTAAATAAACCTGCAGCCACTGGAAATACCTTTTACTGACCTTAAAGCCTTGGTTAATGTTTTAATGAACACTTTGAGAATTAGCATTTAATTTTCAAGGATGCACTACAGAACATCTGTTAAAGCCTGCTAATATGTAACTACAGCTCCAAGAAAACACAGTTCAGTACAACACATTTATATTAATAAATATGTTTAGTAAATAATTTTGCATTTTAGGAAAAGTCTTTCATTACTGCTTATTTAGTAAAGATGTGTGAAGAAGTTTTGGAGTTCAAACAAAATATAGGTAAAATTAGGACTGTAGATGAGAGGTAGGACTGTTCTAAGCTTACAGTTGATTATTGGAAAATGGATACATTCACCCAATCACATTTTGGTGCAGAAATGGTATATGTTTTATTAGATACACTCATTAATTAAACACTGTTCTGAGTGTATGTCAGGGAAACATACACATACTCAATGTAACAGATTTGTTTTGTAAAGAATGTGAGGGAGCTGGACATGAAAAAAGGAATACTATGATAGAAAAAGCACAAAATGCGATACAAGTTGGGACTATCCAGCAGCAGAGGAAAGACAGTTCTGTTTCATTACTAGCAAAAACACACGAAGATCATCCAGAGGTAGGTTCGGGAAGTTCAGAACAATGTATGAAAAATGGTAAAATGGTCCACTGAATGCATTAGATTTAAACAATCGGGAGTTTGTCTAAAATGGCTGTGAGGCCCTAAGACGAGGGTCAGAGGGTGGTATAAAATTAGGTTCAGGTGAAACTGGATCTTTTCATGAAAAAGTCAGGTTGAAGAGACAAAAAATTATATAAATCCAAAAAAGGGGGTCATGAAGGTTTTGCCTTTCAATGCCAGTAGTTGGAAGGCATCTCCAGGAAAGTCGGGTGTAAGCAAATGGTTTATGTACTAAATTTCCTAAGGAAAAAGATAGGGAACAAATGGAGATGTTCTTGGGTATAGATGAATGAGCTTTTAGTTTTAGGAAAGAAACAGACTATCAAGTTATTAAATGTGTATAATGAGTAGGTAGAACAGTACTAGTACACTTCAGTACCATGTGTAGGAGATTGATTGCTATTATTGCCCAGTTGTACCTAGGGAATAACAAGATTTATTAAGATCAGGCCATTCTTATCACGTGGACAAGAGTTTTATTGTTGGATGACTTTAACAGTGTTCTGTCCAAGTCAAAGAAATGGAAGAGATATAATCTGGAGTTGACTAGCGTAAAGCCAGGTAAACAGTTGATGTTAAGTTGTCAATCTCGCCTTCATTCTTGCTTGATGGGTTTGGAGCGATCCTGCGGCGAAACTGCACTTGCTAAGCTCGAGAGTCACTTTTACCAGCTCGAGGCAGCCCCATATCCCATGATGCAAGGCGGTAAGTACCCAGATCTCGCGCTTAGGAGGTCTTCTTTACCAGCTCCTGGTAAGTTGTTCACTTTTGATATTTAAGCCCTTTTAGTCAAAAACCTTTATTGATAGTTTTAAGTTTAATTTATACCTTTTCTGACAGAAATTCCTGTCTCCTTTAATTTTTGTTAGTCAATCTTTCCTATCCCATCCCCTGTTAGGGTGTGTGTGTTGGTTTATAGAATACCTTTTGGTATTTTATTTAACTTAATTTTGACTGGTGTGTGTGTGTGTGTTTTCAGCACCATGTCAAAGGAGAGGGTCTCAGGTTTTAAGAAGTGTGACTCGTGCTGTCAGAAGATGTCTCTGACAGACGGTCACACTTCTTGCCTGTATTGTCTGGGCCCTCTTCACCTGCAGGACTCCTGTGTTATTTGTCACCCTTCAGCCAGAGAGTCCTGCAGGAGAGAGAATAAACTGATTCTTAGGGGCCTTCTGCCGGAGGGCTCTCCGGCTAAGTCGCTCCACCAAAATCAGTAAAACCTTCCAAGGCCCAGGCTTCTGTATCTAAGCCTGCGGCCTCGGCTCCGACGTCAAGATCGGCTCGGCTGGAGCCGATTCTAGCTGACGCCTTCGCCGATGGCTATCGGTGCCGAATCTGTGACCACCGATGTCGGCCCGATCGGCTCCGACACCCATGTGGCACAGGCATCGGTGTCGGCTCCGATCGGCTCCGACACGTTACTTTGGTTTGAGGGCTGTATCGCTGGAGCCGATATCGAGGCTTCCTGTCGGCTCCGAGAGGTCGGCTCCGACAGGATCTATTGTATCGGCTCCGATGGCTCATTCCAGGAAGAGGTGGGGGGCTCCTTCCTTGAGCCGGCTTTACCTCTTCTATCGGAACGGAGCCATCGGAGCCGATCTTCAAGGTCATCCAGGTTGTCAGATCATGACCTAGAGAGAGTGGTCAGTAGATTACTCAAGTCACAGGTACTGGCCCAAATGTTACACAGTCCGTCTCAACAGACGACTGTTGGTCCACACCCCGGTACAGTTCCTCCTTCAACTCTACCCCAGAGCTTGGAGTTGGAGTCTTCGGGAATGGTTACTGCTATGGCTGGAGGACGGATAGCCCCTTCTGTTCCTTCAGCCTCTACTCTTATCTCCTCTTGAGACCTTCCTTAGAGGGATTCGTGGTCAGGCTTCCATGGTCTCCTCCGAGGGGTGAGTGGCATCGACCCTTGTCCGAACCCGCTCTTCCCCTTGGAGCCTCGGCCTTGGTGACCTCGGCTCCGACATCTGCCTCGGAGACTTCCGGTGGTCCCTGAGTTCCTAGCTCTTGAGCGGGTTCTCGGACCTGCCTGGGAGGGAGCATTCGAGGTGATGAAGAGTGTACTGGCCACTGGTAGCAGTCAGCAGTCTGTTCCCGTAGCTCCTCCCTCTATAGTACCTGTTGCCATCTCTGCCACTTCTCTTGCTACAGGACCCAGAGATCCTCCACCTCAGGTTTCCCCATTGGAATTTTCCCCTCTTCCGAGGATTCTCCTGATGTTTCGGGAGATCCTCCTAGGAAGAGGACTTGTAAGAGGAAGCATGTAGACTCCCCAAGTCTGTCACCCGGATACTGACTTTGATGAGTCAGAGGATCCCTAGATCCCTCTGAGGATGTCTCCTTCTCAGACATCCTAGAACTTCTGAAACAGAGGGAAACTGGCCCACCAACAATCCCTCTGAGGATGAGTCAGTATACCTAGAGGTTTGGATCTCGGCCCTCCACCTCCTGGGTATCTCCGCCTTTCGACCCCCTTATGCAGGTGATTGCGGCGTGGGCAGCTCCTGACTCTGTAGAGCCAGTCCCTAGGAGGCCTTCAAAATTTATCACTGCCCCGACAAACAATTCCTTACTAAGGGTGTCCCCGCTGATGCCATGGTGGTGGCTGCAGCCACCAAAAGGAACTTGCAGATCCTTCGCCCATCCTCCTAATAAGGACTCTAGGACCATGGATAGGTACGGTGGCGGATGTTTTCCTCAGCGACCTTTGCTGGTTCGCTGAATTACCTATGTCACTTCACCAGACTCCAAAGGGATATCCTGAAGGAGCTGGGAGAAGTAGTTCAGGATCCTACAGCTGCAGGGGCTCAAGAAAAATTGCTTCTCAGCTAGGAACCCTCAATTCCATTGCAAACTCCTCCATGCGGCTATGGGTAGAGCCGCAGGCACAGGTGTGGCTCTTAGACGCCAAGCCTGGATGCGGCTATGTGATTTTTGGATCCTTTAAGGCGTCCTTCACAAATTCTCCCTTTGATGGGTCAGCTTTGTTTGGCCCTCAGGTGAAGGAAACCTTGACCAGGTGCGAGCAGGACGGCAAGACTCTTTCTGCTGTTGGAGTCCGTTTTTCCACCCCTTCTAGGCCTTATCCCAAAGGACAGAAGGGTTCACGTTCAGTTTACCCCTAGAGGCAGAGGGGTAACAATAACAGATGCCGCCTAGAGGCAGAGGGGGTCCAAGAACCAGGAACAGGGAGCCTCTCTGACAAGCCCTTTCAGCATCCCTGAGGTGTTGCCCGGCTGTCCCTCCTTGGAGGCAGTCGGGAAGATTATCACTGTACCCAGAAGCCTGGCATTCCCTCACTCAAGACAGATGGGTACAGTCGATCATATCCAAGGGTTACATAATTCTTTCGAGGAAAGTCCTTTCCCTCAAATTCCCTTCCAGATGTACCACCCGGTCTAAGGGACATTGCAGAGTTAGAAATCGCAAAACTACTGCAAAAAGAGCCATTCAGCCAGTTACAATAGACCATTCAGAGCCGGAATCTACTCAAGGTTCTTTTGGTCTCCAAAAGACGGAGACTGGAGACCAATATTGGATCTCAGCAGACTCAACAAGTCTGTCAGGAAGACAAGATTCGAATGGTCACTCTTCAGTCAATTCTGCCCTTCTTACAGAAGGACAACTGGATGTGCTCAATAGATCTTCAGGATGCGTACTATCACATCAAAATTCACAGATGCTCCAGGAGATTTCTCCGCTGCGTCCAGTCATTTCCAGTTTAGAGCCCTGCCTTTTGATCTCACTACAGCCCCGAGACTGTTCACCAAATGCATTGCACTGGTCACGGCTCACCTGAGACGTCAAGGATTCCAGGTGTTTCCATCTCGACGACTGGCTCCTGTCAGCCACCACCAGGCATCAGCTGAGAGAAGCGAGGGAGTAGACAATAGAGGTTTGTTCTCATTTGGGGATGTCACTGAACTACGAAAAGTCATCCTTATCGCCTGCCAGTCTATTACCTTCATAGGTGCAAACTTAAACACTGTTCGGATGTCAGCTACCCTTACAGAACAAAGAGTTTCAGACATTCAGACTCATGTCAGGATCATTCTGGCCAAGAAAATACAGGCCAGAATGGTTCTAAAGGTATTAGGTCTCATGGCTGCGCCATTACTCTTCTTCCCTGGCTCGATTCTACGCCTTCTTCAGTGGATGCTGTTCACACAGTGGTCATACCAGCAACTTCCAATGCGTCACCAGATTCTGGTGACACAGACATGCAAAGAGCATCTTGCTTGGTGGATCACATCGTCTCAGGTTCACCAAGGCAGGTGCTTTATACCTCCGTCCCGATAGCCACTGTCACCACGGATGCCTCCTGATCGGGTGGGGGTCATTATCAGGGCAGGATGGTTCATGGGATGTGGCAACTTCGAGTACCATCTGCACATAAATGTCCTGGAGATGAGCAGTGCTTTTAACGCTGCAAGCCCTCAACGACTTTCTTCCCGAGGGACAATTGCAGTCCACACAGACAACATGTCTGTAGTTTGGTATATCAACAAACAGGGCGGAACCAAGTCCTACCCCTTGTGTCGAGAAGCTCAGACTTTGGCAATGGGATCTCCTCTCATCGGTTTCTGGTAGCAACGCATATCCCTGGGAAAACCAACATTATAGCGGACAGATTGAGCAGAGCTATCCTCATGCCTCACGAGTGGTCTCTCAAGCAATCTATAGCGGAAGAGATTTTCTGGAATGGGGTCGTCCATGTTGCGATCTTTGCTACTCCCCAAAACAGCAAATGTCCAGACTTCTTCAGCCTCTTCCTCTATCAGGCCATCCCCCAGAGACGCCTGACCCAGGATTGGCCCCAGGGACTTCTTTATGCCTTCCTCCATTTCCTCTGATCCCTCAGGTGATCCAGAAAGCTACCGTTTTGAGAGCCAAATTGATTCTCATTGCTCCTTACTGGCCTCGACAAGTTTGGTTCCCGTTCCATCATCACCTTTTGCAGCCGTGGCATCTGGACCCAGTGCCAGATCTACTGATTCACCAATCGGTCAATCCCTTCTCTCAACCTCACAGCATGGTTGCTCCACCCTTCCTTAGCCAGGCTTCCTTTGATCTCTAACCCAGTTAGAGACATCATAGTAGCTTCACTAAAATCCTCTACCAGGAGGATTTACACAAGCAAATGGAACGTTTCTCTTATTGGGCTAAGGCCCAAAATATTGATCCTTTTACTGCCCCTGTTCAGGCAGTTCTGGACTTCTTAGCAGAGATTTTTCATGCAGGCTCCTCTTCTTCCACAGTCAGGGTTCAATTGGCTGCTATTTCCAATTTTCATGTCGGGATAGCAGATCATAATATTATGTCCCATAGGCTCTGCAGGGCCTTCTTGAAGGAATTTTCCTACTAAAACCTCCAATCAGGAATCCTCCTCCTCAGTGGGATCTAAATTTAGTGCTGACATCCTTGATTCTTCCCCTTTGAGCCAGCTGTTTCTTGTTCCCTGAAATATCTTTCTTGGAAAACGTTATTTCTAGTGGCTATTACATCTGCCAGGAGGGTGTCTGAACTTCATGCTCTTTCGTTCGACCCCTATTTGGTTTTTCACAAAGACAGAGTATCTTTGAGAACTAACCCAACCTTACCTAAGGTCGCTTCAAAGAACAATTTGAATCAATCCATTGATCTCCGGTATTTTTCCTAACTATTCAGACAGAGCTGAACAAAAGCTACATTATCTTGATGTCCATCGTCAACTTAGATATTATTTGGACAGAACAAAAAATTTAGAAAATCTGATCAACTTTTTGTTTCCTATGCGGATAATAAAAAAGGCCTTCCTGTTTCTAAAGTGACTTTGTCCAGATGGCTTTCTTCGGTCATCACTGAAATTTAAAAACAGCTGTGCTCAAAACCTAAAGCACATTCAACTAGGAGTTTAGCTACTTCTACAGCTTTTCAAGCTAGACTTCCTTTGGACACTATTTGTGCAGCGGCCACTTGGGCTACTCCTCACACTTTTGTTTCCCATTACAAATTGGACTTGGCCTCCAGGGACAGAGCCAGTTTTGGCTCTACAGTCCTCAAGAGTTTGTTCCATTGAGCCACCCAGGATAGAGGTGCTAGGGCGCGGTCCCATCAAGCAAGAATGAAGGCGAGATTGACAACTTAACATTAAAGTTATGTACCTACCATAACGTTCCATGTTAGTTGTCTTCTCGCCTTCTTTCTTGACCCTCCCTCCTTCCCCTGGCCTGGACAGACCTTGTATAAGAAACTATTATGCTAAAGACCATTCAGACCTGGTCCTTTTTCCATCTGTAAGTTTCTTCTTCCTTTGGGAAGTATTTTATGCTTGGTGTTATTGCCCTTTGTCAACAAACGAGATCTGGGTACTTACCGCCTTGCATCATGGGATATGGGGCTGCCTCGAGCTGGTAAAAGTGACTAGCAAGTCGGAGCCGAGGGATCGGCTCCGAACCCATCAAGCAAGAAAGAAGGCGAGAGAAGACAACTAACATGGAACGTTATGGTAGGTACATAACTTCTTATTGGTAGACATGGAGTTGAAATGTTGTCAGGTGGCGGTTACAAGTAAGACGGTATCTTAGGAACAAGAGTTGATTTTATATTTAGTAGGAATGTGTGTATCATCACTGAGGAGACTCCATATATTTTTCACTATTCAGGCTTATTATTAGAGTTTTAAAATTGATATTACCAGCAAGAAATGGGTCAAGACATTTATATGACATATTTTGAAAGGTTTTTTTTTGAGGATATGAGACTGTGTTTGAAGGAAATGTCTGCATTTCAAACAGTTATCTTCTTCAGTAGGGGAATGGTGGGTAGATATAAAATGGAATCTGTGATGTGACTGTAGATATCGAATGCCGTAGATTAGACAACAGCAGCTAAAGGAATTTAGATTTTTGTTTTAAAAAGGATATTATTGGCTAAGCTGGTTTGTTCAGCATTATAAGACAAATGCTTTTGAGAGACAGTTTTTTTTTATATATAGGTAGAGAAGGAAAATTTACTTCCTCTTGTGCTGCAGTTGAAAGATGAGAAGTCTGTGTGTAGCCTAGCTAATGATGT